>NC_140188.1:14815975-15398475 GCF_965226575.1 Pagrus pagrus
AACTGCAGTTGTCAATGTGACCAGATTTATTGTGATTTCATCTTGTTCAGTACTTTTTCAGTACCAAGGCAGCCATGTTGGTGTTTGTGACGTGTTGATGTAGTTCATTCAGCGGTTTAACACAAACCAGATTGAAATTAACTTTCTTAAAGTGCATAGTGAAAAAAAAAGAAAGACCCCCGGACCCAGGCCCAGAGTGATGACTGAGTGTTTCTTTTTAACAGAAGGTAACAAAAACAGCGATGGACAGGCTTGTAGTATCGTTCATAGTGGAGGAAATGCTGCCCGTTTCTATGGTATATATATATAAATACCCTCTCAAGTCCACACCAAAGGGAGTTACTCGCCCCCACACAAAACACTGCTCCTGCACTGCCTGAAACGCCTGGTTCGGAGTCGAGCCTTTACTTCCGTAACACGTTACATTACTGCATTATCTACTGAGAAAAGTAATGCGTTAATTAAGCGTTACCAAAAATGACGGTAAAGCCCCTTTGTGATTCATTGCGCATGCCGGTTATATTGTCCAGACGGCATGTAGCCAACTGTACATGTACCTTTAAATGTACTTACTCTACCGTCATTTTGTAGCCTTCTTTACGGCCCGCAATCGTTAACTGCGCAGCCCTTATAACAGCAATGACGGACGCAATATAACATTTACAGCTTTTAATTTGCTAACAATCTGACAGCAAACTGGGCGGAGGCATGCAGTGTTAGGCTCAGCTGTTTCGATGAAAACAATACAACAAGCGCGTCACCTCCAGGCATAACTTGCATTTCACTGTGATGTTGTTCTTGCCCCTTTCGCCCAAAAATTAATGCTGTCATCTCTGCCATCTCGCTACATTGAAAAAGACCTTTTTCACGGCAGCCATATTGACATGAAATAGAAGGTAAACACAGGTTTATCCATCCATCCATCCATTATTTGAAACCGCTTATCCTTTTCAGGGTCACAGGGGGCCTGGAATCGATCCGAGCTGACACTGGGCGACGGCGGGGTACACCCTGGATAAGTCGCCAGGTTTAATTAACGACAATTATTGAGGGTTCTTTTGCATTTAGTGCAGCAGAGACTTTCTTGTGAGCCAACATGCACACTAAGCAGCACCCTGACTCTGTTTGTGACCTGTGTCGACCCTCCTGTTTTATCTTAAAATGGCTGCTGTGGAAAGAGGTCTATTAGCTAGCTCTGCATGCACAAGTAAAAGACAGTCTTTTTCAAGAAACAAACACTTTTATGAAAAAGTAACTAAATAACTTTTTATTTTATAACATATAAAACATGAATGTGTTATGAAATATATACATTTGCAGTAATAACTTGTAATATATAAACCTTGACCTTGTGACCTTTGTGATACAGGTTAAAATATCCTCTACGAGGCCGCAGTATTACCCCAAAGCCTTTAAATTCTTATCTAAAATACTTACAACTCTTAACTCCTGACCTGTGGTCTCTGTTGAAGCAGCTCCTGTTGCTTCGGTCTCAGCCGTTCCTTCTTGATCTGCTGCAGTCTCATCTGATCGTTGCCTCCCATGACTCTGCTGGGAGGCAGCTGCCCTCCCTGCTTCACTGGGGCACTCTGAGCATGTAGGTATGTATACACGCGTTCAGCACATATGTATATATGGGTGTGTATGTAAACATATTTATATTTAATACGTGATTTATTAATTGTACATATAGTATATCGAATTGTATATAGTCAGATGGGAGCGTACAAAGGAACAAAGGTACGAAGGAGGAGGATTAAATAGCCTAAGTGTATGTCAAATGTCAATGCTTGTTAATGGAATATACTTTGTAACATGCTTTTCATTTTATTGTGCTTATTTGTTGATCTAACTTAACTTTTTGTTTTGTTTTGACATTGCATTCATTCATTTATTCATTCATTCATCACTTGAATTGCAGATTGAGGCGTTACGTTACTCGTTACAACAAAAAAGTAGTGAGTACTCAGTCATTTGAACCTGCAGATGAATGCATGTGATGATCATGTAGTTTTTGTTTGTTTTCTACATGTTTAAGTGTGACTCTGGATGTAGGGCGGCTGCCCTCGGTGCAGCTGAGGTTGTCTGTAGTGGCGGCTGGTCACATGGCCTGTGTGCATGTATATGACAGGAGGGAGTGGAGAGGGGAGGAGGAGGAGGGTGTAGGGGGAGACAGAGGGAAAGTGGGGGCACTCGCTGACACAACGGAGGGAGCACTTTTTTTTTATATCTACGAGGTGACTGAAGGGACCCTGTGCGGCTCCCTCCGTCCCTCTGTTCACTCGGACGTGTCGGAGAGGCGTCGGTCGTGCTCACCCTCGCGGATATTATTTATAACCGACAAGAAAATTGGATGGGACACACACACACACACACACGCGGGCAAGACAATCCCGGAAATAACATGCGTACTCTCAGCCTGTCACGTACGCTCGCTGTGGATTTGCATTGCTGCCGGCTGCCGTAGGTAAGCAGCGGACTGAGGTCTCCTTCAGGGACGCTTGTATTCGCGTTTTTTTTTTATTAAAGGACATTGCAGCTTCACATTTAATGTTTTGACGCCCTGAAATGTGTGTTTTAAGCGAATCATTGCGTTTGGTGTGTGTGTTATTTTTTTTTTAAAGCAGGGACGTGAACATGAGGCTGCTAAGTTGGAAATCAATAGACGGAATATAAGTCGCAAAAATGGTGTTTCAGTGTAATTTCAGTCAGTAAAAGTGAGTTTTTTTTGTTGTTTTTTTTGTTTTACTCCTAGTTAATGATTACAACTTATTAGCTGCAGATATAATGCACTTATTATTGGTCTAATTATGACTATATAAGCTACAACCTCCCTGTTGGCACTGTGTTCTCGCCCCATTTAAAAGCAGGCCTATAAATACCTCTATAGATGTTTGTTGCAGCATATAAACACTGTAGATTTATGAACTCCAGCTCTGTGGCAAGTGATCTGCACTGTGCTATTAATAGGACTAAAGTGTATCATTTACTCTCCGCAGATATCCCACGCGGCCACAAAATGTGTATAAGAAGGATACAAACGCATATGAAGCTCCAGAGCATTAAATGAGAGCATGATGGCTGAAATAAAAGCAAGAGGAAGAGGACCGGGACGTGAAACTTCTCGCAGCTGTGGCAGAGCTCCTCTCCATCAGAGACAGCAGTGGCTCAGCTAGAAAATGAAGCGAGGACGTGAGCTACGTGCGCATCCAGCAGATGACGAGATGAAATGGAGAGCTTGGGACACACGGACCTTATAAACCCAAGCTCTTCCCGCGGACCCGTCGCTTTTTCACCCACACAGGAGAGAGGGACGAGCGGGCAGCAGCTCGTCAGTGCAGCTGCGGAGATTCACCGAGCGGACATGGGGCTGAACGGCTTTTGCGCGGCGCCGGTCGGGAGTCCGACCGCCGAGGAGTTACTGGCGGGTCTGGCTTCGCAGACCGACTCGCCCGCGATCACAACGCCGACGAAGCAGTCCAAAACCGGCGTGCCGCTCTACAGCGGCGGGGTGGTGTCTCCGTCTGCCACCGTGGAGGGGAGCCACGCCGGCGCTCTGGCCCACACACCAAACGGTTACCCGGCACAGATGAAGGGGCAGGCTGGGGTGACAGGCGGCCCCATGTACCCCCCCACCAGCAGAGCCTGTCTGGTGGAGAACGGGGACCGGACTGTTCATGAGAAGTGCCCCTCAGTGATGAGGAGGATCAACGGTGACCTGAAAGCCAGACAGGTCCAACAGCAGAAACGGAGAGGTGGGGAGAACCGGGACACGGGGTCAGGAAGTCTTAATGGTCTCATGGTTGGGTCAGCCGGGTTGGGGAGTTCTGTGGACCCAGGCGACTCGGACTCTAAACGGAGAAGGTTGGCTGATGGAAGTGTTGCTTTCAAATCTTCAGAGGCCTCCAGGGCGACGCGAGCTGTCGCCCCGCTCGCGGTCCCAGTCAGCAGCTCCCAAATGACTATCAGCCGTGTGCACTTTGTCACCCCTCAATCTCCCTTCATCCCTCCTGCCCCTCATACTAACCAGCACAACGGACTCAAAGTGGCCCCTCTGGGCCCGCCGGCTGCCTCCAGCCAGACCTCCCCAGTCAAGGCTGACAGCATCCCGACCCCGCCGCCTCCTACAGGGGCCGGCTGGTCGGCAGAGCGGATAGCCCTGCAGTACGTCGTCCCCTGCATGAAATACTATGGCATCTGCGTGAAGGACAACTTCCTGGGCCCTCAGCTGGGCGACAGGGTCCTGGAGGAGGTGGAGCTCCTAAACCGGAGCGGGAAGTTTCGGGGCGGGCAGCTGGTGAGCCAGAAGAGCATACCTTCTCGGAGCATCCGGGGCGACCAGATCGCCTGGGTGGAGGGACGGGAGCCCGGTTGCGTGAGCATCGGGGCGCTGATGGCTCACATTGATGAGGCCGTCATGTACAGCGCTGCCAATGGACAGCTGGGGGACTATGTCATCAATGGACGCACTAAGGTGAGGAACGGGGTGGGGATAGGTGGGGCATGTTTTCCATCCTCGACAGAAAACAGAGGCTATGAAAAAGCTGATGAAGGCGTGATGACATTGGAGTAAGTGGTTGGTTGTGTCATGTCTGCCCTGCTCTGTCTTCACACCACAATGGGAGAGTGAGCTAAGCGTCAGGTAGGATAGTCAGGATGAGCCCTGCGGTGTTTCCGGCACATGTGAGCCTGATAAGAAGGGACTGCGGGCTGAGCCTTCCTTCTAAGCTGGCCCTGTGCCCGGCTTCAGGCCTGCCTAAGTTCGCCCCTGCCTCTGGTACCCAGAAGAAAAATAAAACCTCTCTCTGGCTGTATCTCCTCTGTCATCAGTTTATCTCTGCCTTTGAAGACAACTTTTTCTATCACCACTTTCACCCATGCAAACATGGTGCCGCCGTGGTAAGAGTGCTCTGCACGCCTCAGTTTCTCTTTTCCACCAATGCTAAACAGCCTATAGCTATTCTGATTCCTCTTCATCGCAGTCTGAAGCCGGCCCGGCAGGCAGTCGATCTCTCTGTCCTCCACACAGCCGTCATGGACATTGCGTGAAGGACAGAGAATCCCCCCTCCCCCCGCCTCTCCTCCCTGTAGTGACGCAGTCGTGGGTTATCTGAGCCAGGTGATGTCAGTGACCCTTTGTGATTGAAGTCTGGCCTGTTCTCAATCCTGAAACTAGACGATGCTATCCAATCTTTTCGCTGAATCTCCTGGTTTTAAACATTATGGAAACACAGCGCGGTAGAGTGAAAAACACTCACGTTAAGTAACTTAATTGTCTTTCCTGTCCGTCACTGTTCTGTAACTACGACTGGTTTTTCCCCTATCAGCTGTTAGTTAACCATTATGTGCCGGTCTAGACTGTTACCCAACATGCTCTGTGTTCCAACAGCCCCTTTGTTCAGTACAACAGATATACAAGTATTGCAATGCTCACAGACGACGCAGGTTTGACAGCTAACTGTGTCAAACTGTTAGAAATCCAAGGATAAGTCTTGGTACGTAGTCTGGTCTGATCTGGAAAAGTAGTCACAACACTACGGTTGAATTAGGTGAAAGCTGTTACCTGGCAACCGCAGGTTAACTTCTGCAGTGCTCGCTTAATCAACAGCTATAAACAACTATAAATGAAACAGTGCTATAATTGTATTCAGTATTCACCCCTGTCGTCTCTCAGTCTATCTGCCCCACAACCTCATTCACCCCGTCTCTGCACACGTCGCACCTTGCCCCCTGTGCACGTCTAGTCGTTGACATAAGCCAGAGGTCGTATTTGAACAGCAACTGGTTGGGCATACCTCACACCAGCAACCTTCGCTCTCTCACATACATAGGTACCGGCTGACTGAGCTGCTGTCAGGCCAAAGTCTTGCTTTTGTCTGCAAAAGCATCAGCACTGAAGATTGTTTTTATACTTCAGCACCAAATCTGCAGCTCAGGCCACTGCTGAGTTGCGTCCACATATGCATTCACGTCGTCTCTCTTTGGAAAAGATATTGAAAACCCCTCTTCATCTCTCGGCGCTTCGAGCTGCGGCTTCGTTTCATGAGGATTTAATTGGTGAAATCAACATTGTCGCTTTATTCGATTGTGGTTATGCGATCCATCAGCGCGTGCTTCAATGAAGTGAACTAGGGCTGCACAATCAATCAAAAATATTAGTGCAATGTCCATGTGTGACAAAACAGCTGTCCTACAAATCTTGTTGTTTTGGACATACAAATGTGACATCGTCATGATTTTGATGTGAGTTTTAGTGAAAATGAAAATGGATGGACTCTCAAACGAGGCTTGAGAAACAGTCGAGAGAAGTTGTCTGTCATGTCCGTCCATAACTTCCAGAAGCTTATCGTTCGGTATCGTTATCTTTATGTGTTCCTTTCCAAGTTGTCCACTGAGTGTTTCGCTGGCAAATAGTGCATAATCCAAACTGGTCTTTGCTCACATCCCTCTATTTGCCCTTGGTACATAACAAAAAGTTCAGTGCTGCACAGAACAAAATGTCCTGGCCGAGAGGACTGCAGGAGACAGCGTAGTGATGGATACGATGATGGAGTCTGAACGAGGGAGGGGAAGTGATGGGAAAATAAAAGGAAGATCAGGGAGGAGTACATCCAGATAGAAGGTCGCTGCGTCTGTTCCGACCTCTTCTTTCTCCCTGATAACCTGATTTCATTTCGACCCGTTCCTTCATTTTGTCACTTTCCGTCTTCTCCTCTATTCTGACCTCCTTTTCCTTTCCCCTGTCCTCTGCTTCACCCCCTTTCTCCTTCATCTTATCAACCCTCTACGACACTTGGACACAATATTTCCCAGCCGTTTCCTTGGTAACAGGCCCATACAGAGTCGAACACTGCATTGTGTATGAAAGAGATGGAGAGAGAAGGAGAGGGGCTGGCAGCGCCTGAAATAACGCCTCACCAGCAGTGGTGTAATATCGCTGCACCCTGACTAACGGTTAGTCAGCAGGAGTCCGGCTTCGCTGCCTGTTAGATCATCAGTAGGAAGGATTACAGTGTTAACAATGAAAGGACGATTCAGTTAATACGTCCGAAGGAGATGCTGGGAAAGTTTTGTGTCATGGGGAAGAGAGAAACAACTCAGGGCAGGGTAACGAGACACACGAAGAGGGAGGGGATAGACTGGAAGTGAGAGTGTGAGGAGGAGTGGGAGGATTTGCGTTGAGCGAGCAAGGAGGGACGATGCAGTAGAAGCTCTGGCATAATGAGAATGTCTGCTGCAGCAGCATGTCCTCAGATGCCCCTCCTAGAGCTCAACAGTGCCACCACACAGGCAGGAGCTAGAAGTCAAACGCTCACACACTCAATGCAGCTGCAGACGTCTGAGCTAGCGTGATTGGATGGATGACGGATGATAAATTTGCCCTTTTGGTATTAATTTAGTCTCCATTCTGTTCAGAAGCAGATCACATATTCACTACTAGTTAATCAACATTTTTATATGATGGGAATAGCGCCTCAGTTTTCATGTGCATGACACTGTGTGACCTTCAAATAAAAAATGTAATGAATTAAATAGTCCTGTTGGTGATTTAGCTCACAGCTGCTTACATTTTTTTCATCAAGATCCATGTTTTATTCCCTGACGAAAATGTTAAAAATAAAAACGCCCTATCTCACAATGTTAATGATAGAGGAACAATTCCCTGGACCTGTCCCTGACCTTTTATCCGGATCCGCACCAAAACTTAATGAGGTCTATTCTGGGCTGAGACCCATCCTCTGTCCAAGTTTCATGGAAATCTGTACAGTAGCTTTTGTGTAATCCTGCTGACAAACCAACCAACAAATGGACACAAGTGAAAACACAACCTCTTTGGGTAATTCGTTTCAGCCCTGAAATGCAGTTTGGTCTCAAACATGGTTTTCCCCACTGTATTTTGTTGTTGGCATTTGTCACAACACATTTAGAGTATATGTATAATATAAAGCATTTTATTATTCAGTATAATTGCATACATGCATACACCCACAGAAACACACACACACACACAGTTTTTCCATCCCAATGTTCAGCGGTGACTCATTTCTAATGAGTGCCGTTGGGGCCGTAGCAGGATTGACTCATGAGGGCTGAGCACACTTTATCACTTTTTCTTTTGGTTTCTTTTATGTTCATATAAAAAGAACCACCGTAATATAAATACTAAATGACACCTGAATATTTGATCATGTTTACAATTCTTCTCCAATTATGGTCCCTTCCAGCAGTAGTGCGGTAAATTGGATCACGACCTCTGGACATTACAGAAACACACTCACACGCAAGGCGATATCACTTCAGTAGGTGCTGTGTAGCCGTGACTCAGCATCGACTGGTAGAGGCTGATACGTGGTAACTTTAGCGATGAAACCCAGTACACCAACCTTTAAAACATACACACAGACTAGTTTTTCCTGTAAGTTGAAGGCAAGATTTTAATAGATAACACCACAAAACTTCTGCAGCAACTATTTTTATATTTCAAGTTGTCTGAAAATGTATGTTTAAGTGTGCAAATTTGGCATTATCCGATTGGATCCGCACTAATTTGGATACTTTTCCAGAACAGAAATCTGACCTAAATGTGTGGTTTGGACATTTTCTTTCCACTTGTCTGAAACAAGACGTGATGTTTCGCTCGTACTGTCTAGCCTTAAACCAGTCGAGCATTGTTTGTGTTGCAGTAAATCCATAAATCTATTAAGAGCCCGGATAAAATGGCCGGTTATTATTTCCTCAAAAACAATTGCAGATCCATAGCCTGACCTCTGACCTTCACAGTCTGTATCTGAATAATGAGTCATGATATGATCCAGGGAGGACAGCACACATAAGATTGGATTGACACAGCAGTTCATCGCAATTCAGTTCATTTCACTCTCAAATCCTATGTGATAAAAAAACAATTACAGCTGATCCTAATTTAAACCACACCCTGTGTCACTCAAGCTGCCTCTGAGTAATCAGCTGTGGAAATTAAGCAAGATAGCAGTGCTGCTTGACAGTTAGCGGCTCAAATTGTTCCAGCCCCGAAGATTGCAAACATCTGTGGTGCGACAGTGTCCTTGAGCAAGACCCTGGCCCACTCCCAACATTCAGAGTGACTCCCAGATTTCGATGCTAGTTTCTAACACATTTAATGTTAATTAAAGTCTGTGAGGGCTCCGTTAAGGTTTAAGGTGAATCTTTGCATTTCATACATGTAGAGCATTGTCTTCTCGACTTATCGCACATGCAGCACTCATTCGAGGAAGCACACATGATCTCCATTAAATCTAGCTTCTTCGTGAATGCCACTCCAAAGTTAATTGTTTCTGCTATCAGCTACATCAATTAAGTCACGGCGGGCTGCCCACTCATTCTTTTTAGCACCCCAGCAATCCCGGGCTTCATGTAACCTTGCATAAAAATGACCTGTGCGGGTTAAAGATAACGTGTGGAAAAAAGTACATCTGTATCAGATTTGAGATTAGAAAGTGAGGTATTGGGTTTTTGAAAAAAAGCAACGGTTCCCTCTGTCTCCTCCCTGACCCTGCATCTGACCCATGTGCACAAACAGGACCAGTGTAGGTCACTTAAGAAGGTGTCTTGACTGGTTATCCATGTGTTGGTGCTTTTTAAAGATGTACACAGTCCTTAAGCAGGGGAGTGGAGTGGAGGTCACCCATGCTACCTTTGTGTGACTGGGACTCTTTGATCTGGCATCCATTTTTAGGGCTGCGACTATTATTTTTTATTGTCGGTTAAGAAGTTGTTTGGTCCATAAAATGTGTCAGAAATTGGTAGTTACATGCTGATCTTTTTGTGCAGTTTACCATCATAGAGGAGAAAAGAAACCAGCACATGTAGTAAATCTTACATAATGACGCGTGTTCCTCCCCTCACTCTCTTTCCCTGACGAGCAGTAATGGAGGTATTTTTTATCTATCTACCCCCTCTCTCCACTATCATTCCTCTTATCAGAATCTGCTTGCAGCAGTCTGAGTTTTATTTTGGTTCTTGTCCAGAACGGCCTGTTCCAACTGCCCAGCCATCACCTAGACAGCCGGCTATCTACCCAGTTATGCCATTATGGCCACTAATGCTGGTGCCTGGCAGACAGGTGGTCGGTGCCAATTAGACCTCGCTGTCGGCGCAGAGATGAAGGAGCCAGGATGGCAGAAACGACAGATAGGATCGAGACGTGCCGTGTCACGCTGTGTGTCTGAATGTTTCGTGTGTGTGTGTGTGTGTGTCTGCTGACAGACGGAGAATGAAATCATGTGGATGTATGTGAAACTTGAAATACTTGTGACGTGTGATTAACTCACATCTACTTTTTTGAATAACATAACGCTCCTCTTAAATTAAATGCCATCTCCTGCCTCAGCTTTAGTGTAATCGTTGTGTATTTTTATGTGTGCATATTTGTGTGTGTGATGTGTTTATGCTGCAGGCTAGGGCTGAGCTGTCTGGTGTGGCATATTACATGCAAATTGTGGTTAATTACAGTTGTTAGGGCTGTTGCCAGTTTGAAAAAAGATTTGCTGTGCTTGCTGGGAAAACCCACTTTGAATACATGCAAACCCAAAAATAATCACTCTTATCCTTATATGTACAAAGAGAAAATCCACCCTTGAGCTCAGTTTATTTTGAATATATTTCATAACCATTGCTGTCATAAAAAAAAAAAACCCTAGTATCGACAGTAGTGGCGAGTTTTATTTACATGACAATTCATGGTAAGAGAGCGGATATATTTCCTGGTATTTCGAAACAAATATGTACGTTAATGTCATTCTTAAATATGGACTGTGAACTTCTGCATACATTTTTTATAAAAAAAAATCAAAACAAGTCAAAACAAGTTCCCGTCTGCACAAAAAGGGCATCTCTCCCTACAAGACAGAGTATCAGGTGAAGCAAGAGCTTGGTATGAGAGTTGCGACAGTGGGTCATGTGAACCTGACACTGACAGCAGTGTGCTAAAAGAAGACTTCTCTCTACAGGACTTTTTCACGTGGTGATAAGTGGTGATAATCTTGCTGGGTTAGCAAATACGGGAACCATGGGATAATTCATATCCGTCATCAGAGATTCTGATTCGACAGATTTGAACATTGGAAAACAAAGTCACAATTGAAGGCACCCTGAGGAGTCTGTTTCCATTGAGTGTTTCTCGCTAAATGCAATACGTGCTTCCTTGAGCGCTAATGTGTTTTGCTTGCTCGCAGTCTTTTCCAGCTGTCAGTCAGTGGAACAATAGTCTGGACTGTCTGTGCATGTGCGTTCCTGTGGCGCAGGACCCACCCTAAAAAACACTGCTCTCTAGCAAATCACAACTGCCCATTTCATTAGTCCATTTCATGTGTATCCTGAAAAGGATTTACCTCAGCCAAGAAGGTTATTGGTGTAGTTGTACTAGAACGCAGTAAATTCTTGTATGACGTCATTCCTAGCTCCGACTTCAATGGAAAAACAGAAACACAAAATGGTTTGTTAGCAGGATTACACAAAAACTTGGATGGAGGATGGGTCTCGGCCCAGAATGAACCCCATTAACTTTTGGTGCAGATCTGGATGAAGGAACGTATCCAGGAATTTATTCTCGCTTTCTTTAACAAAGCGAGATGGGGCGTTTCCCCCAACATTTGTTAATTTCTCAGACATTAATGCATGGATCTTGATGAAGAAAATCTAGCTTATATTTTATGTAGGTGGCTGGTATCTATGAGTGAATACAAAAGAGGATTGTGGAGCCAAAATTAAAGGAACAACACATTTGTTCTCTGACAGCCTTAATAACTACATCATTAACAAAACAGATCACTCATAACAAGATCAGCTGCTTTCCTGTATATGCTCTATCGTTGCGTGCACGCACAGGTTTCTTTTTTTCTCTGCGCACATTTGATATGTTCATTTTGACGCAGCAGGTCTGGTTGTCAGTTGGAGCCTGGAGCGAAAGGTCCGGAGGTTAATGAGCTCTGACTGTGGGGCGTTTGTCGGTAATGAGAGCTGACAATGACGGTGATGGCAGCTGAACAGAGTCGTACACAACCAAGCTCACTTGGCTGTGAATGAGGAGGAAAACACCACAATGAGGAGTCGGAGGGAGCGACTTGCTCCCTGACCGAAGCCCTCCTACGCAAAAACCTGCTGTCGCTTTGGTTTGAGTTTCATAAACGACACAAGAACGTGTCTTAGAAAGAGTTCTGTTTGAATCCTCTGGGTTAAGGCTCTCACACAAAGCTTAAGTGTCAGGTCGATACTGCAGCTGTGCAGAACCTGTTACTCATGAATGATAGTGTCCCGGGATCCAGCTGAAGTGATGCGGCGACTGTGATATTGAAACTCTCCCCATGCAGAACAATATAAGTCAAGAAAGTGACAGGATCTGTCTTTGTGCGTCAGCCTGGGGAGATAATACAGAAGCTATTACTCGACGTGCTGCCAACTATCATCATCTAAAAATCTCCCTCTGCCAGTAAAGGCTGATTTCAGTCGGCTTGTGAATCAGCTGAAAAGACTTGTGTGGAAACTATTCACACAACTCCAGCCTGAAACATGAGCTTCTTTCTGTGGTTCAGGCTGATATTTCATAGTAACACAGGCCCTGCTGCAGTGCATTTACAGTCACGTGGTCCCGTAGTGGCCCTGGTCTGGAATGCGCATTGACTGAAGAGCTCTCACGCAGGTCTCGGTTCCTCTCGGGCTCCCCAGAGAGAGCGGCGCTCTCCTGCTTCACGGCCTCCAAACACAGAGACGTCAAGCAGGGGAAATACCAGCGTGAGACCATTGTTTGAACGTGGATACTCTATCTTCGGATCATTTTGTAGCTGGGAACAACGGCTGAACTCTGACACATTTCTCTGCCCCTTTTCCCTCTCGTGACACAAATTATTTAGGAAATCTAATATTAATGATCGTACTAGTCCAACTGGAAAATACTCTCACAGAAGGCGATTAATAGTTGCCGACTAATTTTGATTTGATTTGATTTGATTTGATTTATCGACTAACCGTCGCAGCTCGAGACAAAATTCACTTCAGAAGAAAAAAAATCTAGTTTATCGGATGAGGAAATTAAAAACCTTAAGTCACTGCTGTCTCAATTTGTTTTTGTTTTGATGCTGCATCAAGCGCTTTTTTGCTCAACTAACGATCTCATTCCTTCTGCTTTTAGGCCATGGTTGCCTGTTACCCAGGTAACGGGGCAGGGTACGTCCGCCATGTCGACAACCCAAACGGTGACGGACGCTGCATCACGTGTATCTACTATCTGAACAAGAACTGGGATGTCAAGGTACATTTTTAGTGTAAATATGAATTTAAAGGTGCATACCTTTAATTGATCTAGTATCATAGAACTCATTGGAACATCTTTCAGTGTGACTTTCTGAAAGCAATTTTTCAAGTTCTCCGGATTTTTTTATTTTAAAAGTGTACACCGAGTTACTTGTGTGACTGTGGCTGTGCTTCCTGTGTGTGTTTGCGTGTTTGTAGAAACAAGGAGGGATGCTGCAGATCTACCCCGAGGGCAAAAATGTGGTAGCCAGCATCGAACCTCTGTTTGACCGGCTGCTCATCTTCTGGTCTGACCGCAGGAACCCACACGAAGTCAAGCCGGCCTACGCCACTCGGTCAGTAACTCTTCAAACATGCTGGAGTCTGCTCGCGCACAAACTCGTATAAAGTTATGCCATGATTTTATTTTTGTATGGGAAGAGGCAGGGCACGCTGCCAGAATTGGCAGTTGTGTAAATCTGGCATATTTTAGTACACTCTCCAGTGTAAATACACACAATATAATTAATGATGTGTTGGTTATAATGAGAATAAACTGCAAATGAGTGTTTAAATAATTTAACACTGTTTGCACTGAAAACAAAATTAGATTAATTATACATTTTTAATATACGAGCCCAGCAGGTTAAATAGCGCAAAGATGCACAAACACAAACACACACACACACACACACTGGCAGACACACACAGACAAAGGCAGATCTATATCTGTGTTTGCATGGAGTCTTTTCTTTTCTGTTTCCTCTTTCCTGCTCTCCTCAGGTCAAGAACTGATTTACTCAGGAACTTAGATCAGTTAAAAAGTGACAGAAATAAGATTATATTGAAAGAAAGAAACCGCGATCCACATCTGGTAAACTTTATTTGATGCTCACATGAGATAGGCACACTTAAGCGCTTGCACGCACCTGCACACACACCTGCACACACACCGCTTTTTAAGACGTAGCAGCGAATAGTTGCGTCTGCGACACATACCTTTCCACTCCTGCATTTCCTCCCCTCCTCTCCTCTCCTCTCCATCTGACTGCTGGGGGGCGAGGTGGAGCCGGAGGCAGGAAGTATGTGTTTCCTGAGGGGGTCGGCGGGAGGAAGAGGGGAGGAAGGTTCGATTGCAAGACTCGTGCTGGAGAGGCACAGACATGAGAGACAGGAATAAACAACACAGCCCCACAGGAGAGACTAGAAGCTGGAGGGATTAACCCTCTGCTGCCCTGAACATCTGCTACCCTGGACAGCCAGATAACCCTTCACTAATTAAGACATTTTTATACTAGATTTTTATGTCATACGAGACATTTCCCGTCTGTCGTCTCTATCTTTCTAAGATCAGTTTTTACCCTTTTGAGCTGATTATTATCAAAAGGGAATATTATTATTTATTCACGTCTCAGCCATTTTCTTGGCCTTTCATAGGCCGTTTTGTTTTAACTTTCACCATTTCTAGGTATTGTACTGACAAACGATAAGAAGTGGACAGCTTCAAGCCCGTCAATTTACGCCTGGCATTAAATACGTCTTGAGTGACCTCATGATCAGATCTCACTTCCTCGCTCTACATATATGCAAATATACACCGGAAAAAAAACAATACAACGTTTTTATACACAAGAAAGAAATATCTCCATGTATTATGTTTACCAAATTAACAACAAGGTCCAAACAGTTAAGAATGTGTTGTAGACAGCCCTTCACAACATTTATACAGTTTCTCCTAACACAACAAGTCTCAAAATCTAGGGTTTTTTTAAGGGAGCCTGGTGAATATCTCTACGGATGACTCAGTCATTAGTTACTGTATTTATAAATTTAGACATGTTTACCATCAGTATTTTATACAAACTGACACTTTTTACCAGTGATTTAGAATTTACCGTAGCCCTTAAAATCAGTCAGTTTGTTAAGGGAGTCTGGGGACATTGCTGTTACTTGTCCAATGGTTAGTTGAAACAGATGTCTGCTGCTGCAGCTTAACAGAGCCCAAACAGGCAATTTACAGATCAGATCCCTCAGGACGCATGTTGATACCAGGTCTGAACAGCCTCTTAGTCTCATTAAAATCTCTTTGTCCTCCTTGTGTCTCACAGCTATGCCATCACAGTCTGGTACTTTGATGCCAAAGAGAGAGCTGAAGCTAAAGAGAAGTACAAACTGGGTAAGCTTCTTCACCATTCAGCGTCAGTTTCACATACTTTCCTAACTTTTCAATGCACTGTATCACTTTCTGGTTATATTTGTTAATATTGTATGTGCCTAATATGCTCTATCTGTGTGTCCATAGCAACAGGACAGAAAGGTGTTCAAGTGCCTGTCACTCAGAACAGCAGGACATAAATCTCATCTTATCACTGGAGAGCACTCCGAAAGTATAATGTGCCTTCCTGAACTGTTAATGGACGTCGAGATCATAAAGGGAGACACCGTTAAACTGTCAGTTATCTCTGCAGCGACCGTGCCACTTTTACAGTGTCAGCTGTACGTCACTGGCTGTGTGACGTAATGTTTTCCTGCCATGTGATTGGGCTGCTGATCAAAGAGGTGGCAGATAAAGAGCACAATGGACTGGATTGTGTGGCAGAGGAAAGCGCCGTGTCAAAACAGAAGAAGGAGAAGAAGAAAATGACTTCGACCTCTCGCTGAATCATGTATGAAGACAAGAAACTGAAAACACAGACTCCTTAATTTGATTTTGTTGCAGTTTTGCCTGTTCAGTTATCGGTGATGTTGTGGTGTAGTGAGAAATCATTGTTTTACTCTGCTCTGGTGTCGATTTCATTTCAAGGAGAGTGATGATGAATCAGTGGACATACAGTGGTGGTGGAAAGGGGCGCAAGTCTGTGATGTGGTCCCCTTGTCTCATGATGTGGGCAAGTGTGTACGTGTGGTCCGTTGTGAAAGACAGAGGCACAGAAAAGACGAGGCATCGAGTGGTGGTTAACCATGATGCAGTCCTCCATGTCAGTCCTGGCACAAGCACTTAAACCTAAACATTACAGGGACGCACTTAAAACTTGCATGAGGACAACTCTACACATGTAGCACACAAGTAGAGTTCAGGAAACGGTCCAGGAGCCTCAAAATATTCACATCAAAAAATGATTAATTCTTCTCCTTTTTTTTAGCAGTTGCATTGTGTGAATCAGATTTTGAAGACTGCACCCGCAATAAAAAAATAGTTCGACTCAAAATATTTTGATTACATGTAAATTTTCCATCTAATTTTATTATATACGTTCAATGAAAAGTGTCAGATTTAAAGATGCAATAGGTAATAGGGCAACATATCACCAAGGTAAACACTAGCTGCTGCTAAAGTGGGTTAACCTGCTAAAAGTCGCCTATAGACCCCGTTCCCCAATACCCAGCAGTTACTCAAGTGTTGTGCTGCCCCCTATTTGTTTGGAGTGGCCTTGGACAGGTAGCCCATGTTTAACTTATTACATCTTTAAATGTGACCCTTTACATTGAACCTATGTAAAATAATTAGATGGAAAATGTTCATGTAGTTGAAATACTGAAAGTCACTATTTTAGGAAAATGCACAAAGCTTTTCTTCATAACCGTAGAGCTGTGCTCTCTGTATGACTGAAATACACGACTCACACTTGAGACAAGAGGCGAGCTGTGCAGCGACATGGGGTCAAAACAGGGTTTGATGAAACAGAGTGTGTTTTCTGTGTCGGCGCGTGCGTGTGTGTGTGTGTGTGCTCATTAGCTTCTCTTACCTGTTCTTAACAAGATGGAAACAGTACGTATCACCAGAGCGGATGCTATTAGACAAACCTTCTGCCCAAACAAACACACACCTGTACACTTAAGACCATTTACAGTCTAAAGCACAGAGTCAAGCATACACTGTATGTGAACTGCAGGGTCAAACTACTGTCTGCTCGTGTGTGGGATCGAGTGTTTGTGTGTAAATGTGTGTGCTTGCACATGTATGTGACGATGTCCACCGTCAAGGAGGGTCACAGGTGTTTTCTCAGTGTGTTTTGGTGAAAGAGATGGTTATTTTTTGAAAAAGCACTTTATTGTTTGGTAATACCATGGGTGAATGATAGAAAAAATATAACTGAAAATGTAGATTAATGCCTTTATGCTGTGGATAATATGGTCATTCAAATGCAATAGAAACTAAAACAATGAGAACAAATGGAAATTGTTTGCCTTATTCTTTTGTTTTTATTTTTCAGTATTTAATTAAAACCTGTCTGTTTTTGTACACAAAGAATGTGTAATTGATTTAGTGGGAACAAATCTGAGCTGAATCCCAGTTTTATTCAACTAGAGAGATGAGAACAAGAGAGCAGCACCTGACACATTTTGAAGATTAAATACAGTCAATCTCAATCGTGTACACGAGGCTCTGCTTTTCACTGACAAAGACCGATATTATGTCCGTAGATATGTAAATATGCATTGTTTGATAACCATCAATTTTCATATATGGCATACCGTAAAACCGGTGTACGAGTGCAACCCTATATATGGCTAAAATAAACATTAAGACAGACCCTTAAAGGAGAAGTTATTATAATTTTATTGTGGGTTACTACTAGAAATGCTTTAATGTTAAAAAGAAAACACACCAGTTTTCTCATACTGTCCAGTGCTGCAGCTCTGTATTCCCCCTCGAGTCTAAAACACTCCTGTTTTAGCTCCTGTCTCTTTAAAGGATAACTACCGTTTTTTACAACCTGGACCTTATTTCTAGCAAAATATATGATTGTTTACTCACCCAGATAACTTTGGTGTCATTTGAAGCCGTTCGGACGAAATTAGATCCAGTGTAGCGCCGGTATATCCATGTAATGCGAGTGACGGAGCACCGACACACAGCCTCTATATAACGCATTATCTGCCACGAGACTAGTTCATTTCACCAATATTTTGTCATGATATGCTAGTGCTATTCCCCTCTGAGTCCGGGCTCGTCCGTTATCAACATCCGGGGTCAAACTAGCAGTAGCAGCTACAGGTAAACAAGCCGGGCTGTCGCGGGTGCGCGCGCAGCTCAGAGATGACATCTTCCAGGTCAGAGGTAGTAGGTCAACCTACAGACCCCGGATGTTGACAACGGACGAGCCCGGACTCAGAGGGGAATAGCACTAGCGTATCGTAACAAAATATTGGTGAAATGAACTAGTTTCGTGGCAGATAACGCTCATAGAGGCTGCGCTTCGGTGCCCCGTCACTCGCATTATATGGATATACGCTGCGCTACACTGGATCTAATTTCGTCCGAACGACGCCAAATGACACCAAAGTTATCTGGGTGAGTAAATGATAATATATTTAGCTAGAAATAAGGTCCAGGTTGTAAAAAATGGTAGTTATCCTTTAAGGCCCCTCCCCTAAACACCCAGTCTCTTCTGATTAGTCAGCTCACACACACCTGAGCCAGCACAGCTAACAACAACGGAGCAGCTGTGCTAAATCAATTCTTATGTGCCAAACTAGCCACTTGGTTTAAATTATGCCAATGTGTGACATGGTGATGTAGTGTGATGTCACAAAGTCACAGAATTAAAGGCCGGACTTCTGACGAGGCATTTAAGGAGCAGTGTTTTCTGTGGGAGAGAGGAGCTTTTGTTGGTGCAAAACTTTTTAACTTCTTTTACATGCACATATATAAAGAATATATAGATATAAAACACTGAAGGAAAGGAAAAAACGAAAACCATAATATGGGTTGGCGAACCATTTCATTTTCAATCATTTTCTAGTCTTAGTGTGAAGAAAAGTACCCTGAAGCTCTTGTGTAATTAAGGTCTAATTTTAGAGACAAAAAGTGAAAACAAATCAAAGCACCAAATTAGTCTTTAATTACAGCATTCAACCTGGATAATGCAGTGAAGAGGAGTGACTGTCTCCATAGCTATTAATAAACCATGTGTTGCACAAGACACAGAGACACTTAGCATAAGGCATATTAAACATTATAATCAAATACTGGCATAAAAGATGATTTTGTTTCTAGTTAAAAAGGATTTGTCACGGTGTTGAACCTCTTCCAAGTCTTCCAAGACAATTCAGAAACAGCCTGGTACCTTGAGATACCAGACAAGGCTGTTCAAAGAAATGTGGATATTCCCGAGGTCTTAAATACACAAAGCACCTGTTATATCTGCCAACAAATATAGTTAAGTTTGGCCTCATGATTCATACTGTAAATGGTAACTAAGAGCTTGCCAAGCCCTGTATTACAGACTAAATGATTTACATTGGACCATCAAACTGATCACACCGGATTCAAGGAAGGTTTATAAAAGTTGACAAAACACAGACTGTTGTGGTTTTATGTTCTGCTAATCAGTGTTGATAATAATAATAATTAAAAATATGGACCACAGTATCAGAAGGCTGGGGAGAGATCAATGAAGCGAAAGCACAATGCCATTATAAGACACTCGTTGCTTCTCTTACCGTGCTTTTGTTCCCTTGAGCCTCATAAGTAAGAAGAAAAAAAGCGATATTTGCATGCTGCAAATGGTGAGGGAGTCTAGGTTTGTGAGATAACAGAACAATGTTATGGGGTCGATCGTCATTGTGTCATTGTACAGTGAATAGATACTGCAGTCACATTGTAGGAAGTTAGGTGACATGACTTTATGTACATACATATTTAAAGCTGCACTGCGTATTTTTGGGGGAGAAATTTTAATCAGAAGAGAAAGATCTTCATTGACTAACTTACTAAATTAAAAAACTGTCCTTCGTTTTCATAACTTCATAAACTGAATAAACAAACTGACCTTAAAGGACCTTAACATAATTACATACTGTTTTACTTTGTTTATATTTGGCGGACCCTGCCATCTTTCTAGCTTCAAACAGTGGTCTGGGGACCTTATTTTCCTCTGAGAACAGCTTGTTTATTCAGTTATGGAAAAAAAAATCGAGCTAATTTCTGAGTTTGTATTACTGACTCATTGATTTAAAATTCAAAGTTTGAATTTCTTCTCCAAAACTGCATAGTGCCCCTCTGTTGAATAATTATAATCATGAGTGAGTCCTCAGAGCACCAGAGAAAGATAACTTAAGGCCATTAAAGCTGCTTTAACAGAATTCTGGTCACTAGGGGGCAGAAGAGCTCCAAAATAAAAGATAAATACAAGATATTTAAAGTTGTCATGAAGTTGTTTTAGCTAGCAATAGCTTGTTAGCTAAATAAACATCACACAGGAGTCGTCATTTTGGCCACCTGATGAACGTAAGTCCAGTATTCATTCGTTTTATCTCTGTTTTGGTCTCCACCAACAATATATTACGGTCTACAGCTGTTAAGCTAGCTGTTTCTTCACTAGTCACCTTACTAGTTTCTGACTAAGTTTTGTTAGCGTTTGGTGCTAGTGTGTATATCCTACTGTATATCAGAGTTTATTGTTGGAAACAGAGTGGAAGAGGAGGACTAACGTCATAAAGGACATTTGCTGAATAATACAGTACAATTTGAAAAGGGAAAACAACAAACTCAAAGATGCTGTTGGATTGTAAATGTGGATTTATCACAAGTATGCCTCCTTTTCACATTACTCACTAGTGCTGAAACAATTATTCAGCAGTGATGAGTCAATCTTCAGGAACATATGAGGATTTGCTGCTTTTTGTATGTCGTATTTGAAATTGAATCTCTTTGGCTGGTTCATCAGACAAAACACAAATTTGAAGTTGACACCTTGGGCTATGGGAACCACTGACCGATTATTTGATCAATCAAAACAATAAACGACAGCGTAATCGATAAAGGAAATTGTATTTCACCTCTATTACTCACTGTCACTTAATTTAATGTCAGTGTCACTTTGCTTCATCCAGACACACTAATGTGGGGACACAAACTCACACACACAACGGAAAGACTTAGCATACAACCAGACCCTTTCAGTATTCACACTCATGACAACGTATCAACATATCCACACAACACACTCTGCCAAATTACATATTCCCATAAAACTACACTAGCACACAGATGGTGTTCAAGTGTGTATTTACAAACCATCACATTGTGTTTAATTCCCTCAGTTGAACATAGTCTTGCAGTTCACTCGTGTATTCAGACTGACAAGCCAAACAAACTGTACATAGAAACAGCAGGGTCAGAGCAGCACGATGCACCCTGAGACTCTCGCTGCTGTTTTGGAGCACTCTTCCTCAACTTCCTCCTCTCCTCTGCACACTCCTTGAGCCTGACTGGAAATATGACCTGTACAAGATACTTCGTCATGGTCCAGGGGAAATTTAAATGTCACCTGCGAACTAATATGCTTCTGTTTAATGGTCGGTTTTAGTTCCTATGTGACGTGGCCCTTTGTGTGAGGTGGCATATTACTAGTTCTCATATGATAATCTACTTTTTCCACTTACTTGCATCATTTACTACATTTTTTTCTTTCAGACTTCTCAAATGATAATTATCTTTTCAAGAGCTACGCCTCATTAAAATGGTCTGACACAGGCTGAAACTTCTAAATCTACTCTGACATTAAATACCATCTTTTACTACTCAACAGTCTGAGAAACCAAGTGCCAGGAACACCAACAAAATACTGAGCCAGCCCTAATCATGGCTCTTTATCCATCATTTTGTTCAATCAAAATGTACCCGGTCGAGCCCGCGAGAAATGTGCTGAGCAAACATCCTAATGATTATACCCCTGACTTCTTAGAAGAGAGCCTTTCTGCTTTGTCCTATATATAAAACAGTGAGGTCAGTATTGTATTAAACCCTCAACCCTGGCTCCTGTTCTGCCACGACTCTTTAGTAATAACGAGGAAGAGTGTAAGATGAGGAGCCTTCGAGTGGTGTGTCCTTCCTGTAATGGTGTAGCTGTCGTATTGAATGAATATTTAAATCACTCTAGGCTACCTTTTTGCTTATTTTTTACTGGATATGTGCTGATATCTGATGATTGTGCTTCTCCTGGACAAAAAAAACAGAACAGAGTGATTGTGAGGAGATTCATCCTTGTTCCTGTGGCAGCAGAGGTTCAGACAGCTACATGGAAAGTAGTACAGTTTGTTTGCGGTCATCTCCCTCCACCTTGTGGTTAATCTCCTCTACAGCACTTCATGTCAGATTTATCCTGCAGTGTCACATGTTACCAGCAGAGGTCAGAACGTAACAAGTCTTCATGTGTTCCCTTCTTGGAGTTTGGCCTGATGTAAGTGTTATTTCTCTCTCTCATGCTCTCTGTCTGCTGGAATGTACGGATTGTGATGCAGCACACACACACACACACACACACACACACACACACACACACACACACACACACACACACACACACACACACATTCAGTAGTACCGAAAACACACCCAGCATGTGAGATGCACATGGGATGTTAGCAGGTGCAGTCAGCATAATGGAAACACAGCCGTCACCTGCTTTCGAGCACTAAAACTCGACAGTGTTTATGTCGTTTTTGACATCCTACTGTCGTTGTGGAAGTAAATGTTTGTCTTTATTGGGCTCTTAGATTTTATTTTTGCAGTCTAGTCTCAATGATGCAATCCTTCAGAACTATTACTCTTACTATATATAGTTATACAACCGTGTTGCTCAGTGTCTGGGTGTGTAAATAGTGACTGTCCTCTGTCGCTGTCCTCAGCTCTGATCTCTAATGCAGGTTTTGTTTGACTCCTCCATCCTTTTACGCCAATTTTCCTACAATTTGAAATGTTTTTCTTTCTTTTTTGTAAGTTTCAAAATGTCTTATTTGGACTCGTCACTGTTTTCTTGTAGCCTGACTATCTCATTGTTCCATTACTCCTACTCACCATTTTCCCCAAAACATTTTCCTTCCTTTTTGTAAGTTTCAGTATGTCCTGTTCTGGCTGTCCTTGTCCCCATTTGGACTTTTTCAGACACTTAAATCTGTGGATGTTTTTCATCTAAAATACATGAGGCTGCTGGGTCAATTCTCTGAAAATGCAATTTTTCAAGATCATTGAAAGAGTTTTTTTTAAAAAGAGAAATTCCTGTAAATATTTGGGTTGGATACAACAAATTATCTAAAACCACACAGCCCAAATATCACATTATGACCTGTACATATTGAACCATAAGTACCAACAATCTTTTGTTACAGAAGCGTATCAGTATCACAATATATTGAGCCATATCTCCAACCCCCAATCTGATAAATGTTGTGAGAGGTTCCTGGGTTCTGGTCCTAGACGAGCCCTCGTTTTAAAAAGCGCGTAATGTGTTAAAACTAAGGTGGACTCAACTGAACAATGAGGTGTGCACAATATATCAAAAAATGAAAGCAGTGCATCAATGGGTGGTTGATGGGCTATAGAAGTGTTGAAGGTGCAAAACAAAAGAAAGCGATGAAGGGTGGAAGAGGCAGGAGCCAGCACATAGACCCTCCACTGTCAACCATTGGTTGGCCATTACAGCCTCCAAGACAGAAACAAGTCAAAGGCACGACAGTTACATAATGTAATAAAAATAGCTCTCAGCCTTACACAGATGTCCACATTGTAGTTGAATGGCTATCACATCAACACAGCACCATCGTCTACTGCCACCCATCCTGCCACCCCAGAAACCTTGGAACATGAGGTCCATGGTGCATGGCAGTTTTCTGAAATCAAATGCTTCATATTAAAATGAGTGTGGACATTACCCACCTCAGTACAAATGTGGTTCTTGCAGGAACAGATAAAAGTAAAGAGTATGGCCAGTATAAACAAAGTCAATCTCTGCTAAGCTCCTCGCGTGTCTTAAAAGATGTGGCCTGCAGCTAGACAAATCAACAAAGTTCACACAACTCCAAACCAAATACCACCAAATATGCACCAAAATGGAATCAACCCATGAGCACTAAACCGAAGTAACACACCAAAAGATTCCTCTAAATAAAAGCTTCATTAACCAGATTGAAGAAACCTTGTTACACAAAGCATGAGCTGCAGCACTACTGCTGCTTCTTCACTGCAGTTATTTTAGTTCCTCACCTACAAAACAGATCCTGTATCTCTACACCGTGTATGATATTCTTGACATCCTGCCATCTTCGGCAACAAGCAAGCAGATTGCATCATATGGAAGTCCCATTTTTTTCTTTATTGGGCTCTTAGATTTATGTCTGCTGTCTAGTCACAGTGATGCAATCCTTCCAAACCATTACGCATACTATTAATAGTTATATGACTGTGTTGTTCAGAGTCTGGGTGTGCACGTAGAGACTGCTGGTTCAGTGTGTGTACCTCGCTCTGTCCTCAGCTCTGACCTCTAATACAGGTTTTGCATGACTCCTCCATCCTTTCACGCCGATTTTTGGTGGTTGTTTCTCTTTCTTTGGTGTAAGTTTCAGAATGTCGTGGCTGTTTTCTTGTAGCCTCACTGATTCAAACAGTGATTTAGATGTTCCAGTACACTTGCACAATATTTTCCCAAAACATTTTCTTTCCCCTTTGCGAGTTTCAGTATGTCTTGTTTTGGCTGTCTTCTTAAAATCTTTTTTATTTCTTATCATGCTGCTTCTGGGTCCAGTCTTTATTAAATTTATTTGCGATTATTTCCTCAATACAGTATTCTAGTTGCTGTAATGGCTACAGGAAAACCAAACATAGGAAGTGAGCCATTATCTCCACATCGCCACCGTCAATCATGATAAATGTTACTTAGAAGACAGCCAAATATGAGAGGCAGAAGAAACCCTTCTCACAGCAGACATTTTGACTTGTCGAAGCAGGAAAAACACAGGTGCAGTTTCTTACATTAATGATGGCTTTATTCCATTTAGTTGCGCTTGTTCCACTGCATCCAGTATCGTGCATGCTCACTCACTGACATGGCTTACTGGGACACTAAAAGGAATGGAGCCATCGTTAACATTATTGGTCACACCTGTGCTTTTCCTGCTTCGACAGTGAGAATGTCTGCTGTGAAAAAGGTCTGTTGTGTGAGCCACAGATCTACACACACACACACACACACACACACACACACAACCCTGTCGAATAGACTCAACAGTTTTCTTTGTAGCTGTGAGCAGAAAATTGTGAAGGTTCTGTGTTTTTTGTCTGCCTGGTCGTCCTTTTCTCCAGGTCTCGCTTCTGAATATGTGCGTTTTGTGTGTGTGATTGATTCTGGATCATTCTGAATTCTTGTCTTTATTGAGGAAATAGCGTCCATGACAGAACATCAAAGTGAAAAATGGCAGGAATGCCATTCCCGAAACACCTTCTTGTGCAATAAATGAATAGCTTTGTTCCTTTGTATTTCCCCTCCCTCCTCTGAGTGTGGGACTAAAGTGCAGGTTGACTACCTGTAACGCAAAATGTTATGGTATGTATGGTATAATGCCATAGAAATAAAGTTTATTGTTATTATTGTTATTATTATTGTTATTATGTAAAATGTGGGATATGTTCTGCTAGAAGAGCGTGTTAGTGACTACAAATCCCAAATAAAAGACTACAGAAACATAATTTAAGTAATCATCCATGATGTTGAGAAACGACCTGTTCACACCGCCTGTAGCAGGGAGTTGTCTGTCACCTTTCCTGTTCAGCCTCTTCACGTCACATTTGTTAGTTTTACGCGGGTTAAGCTGTCAGTGCTTTGTTTATGTTGTGTTACATGATCTCTCTCACTAACACACACTCAAACACACACAAAAGCCACGACTTTCTCAGGAAATTTGATGTCTGGCTTCAGCTTCACTTTGATGATCTTGGTGTATGAGTGCATGCCTTTGCTGGTAGACTTTACTCCATCTGTAAATCACCACCCAGTATCACAGATTCACTTGGAGCAACATTATGTATTTGTACAGTATGGCTACTTCTGACCGGTCTATTCGTTCTGCTTTGTTTTCTCTCTGTGGTTTCTCTCTTAGGTTTACCTGATATGGCATCATAATTAAAGTGGAAACAGACAACCTCCCCACCCTAGAGTTTCCAAGTGGTATCATTGTCGGCGCCACTGTTGCAAAGACAAACTGGATCGTTTCGGTTTACCTCGGAGCGTCAACTACCAACAACACAGGACAAAATTATAGGCAAAAGTCTATAGTGGCGACGTGACAGCAGATAGAAATGGTGCCAGTCCGACTTCATTTTCCAGAGAGACTTCATGCCCTCTGGCAGACAAAATTGGCCCAGAATAGACCCATTAACTTTTGGTGAAGATCAGATAAAGGGAATGTTTGTTTCTCGTTTTATTTAACGTTGCCAGATAGGGCATTATTCATGACATTTGCATTCATTTCTCAGGGATCTTGATGAAAAAATCTGGCGTATTTCAGTGGCTGAAATCTGACAGTCTTATGCAGATCCTAGAGCTGATCCTGGCGGAGGTGTGCACTCTACTGAGTCCTATCCTACATTACTTTTTTGGTTTTGTTTCCAGTTTTCTGTCACAGTTCATTGAGGATACGGCAACAAAACCATTTTGTTAGCTTCAGGAAAAGATCATGGCTTTGGTTCAGATATACCCTTTCATGTTAACCACACGTTAGAAAGGCTAACTTCTCTCATCTGCTTATTTTTCCAGTGTTTTTCCAACGTTGTAAAGCTTTGAAATCCCCAAAAACTTGATGATTCATTAGTGAAATCATTTGTCATGTTGTATGAACAACACCAAAACAGTGATACCAGATCTGGCCTGTGTCTTAATGCTGTTTTCACCCTTTCACTTTCATTATTATTACCTATTTTTGATGGACTTTCTGTAATTTAATATTGCTGTCCCTCCATGACATACATATATTAGCCATTTAGGTTTCACATTGAGACATCAATTGACGCAAAAACACATGGCTTCCATTACTGTTATTTTTGTTCCCCCGGGTGACGAATCTTTGGGCCAAGGCACACTTGCTTCTTTTGGCAATACAACATAATTGTGAAACTTTTCTTCCTCTTCCAAGTCCAGTATTATTGAAGGAGTGGTTGCTGTGAAGTGGTCCAGGCAGGCATGAAAGTTGATTTGAAGTTGCATGTTTCGTATACTTTGTAATCATATGTGACCTCTCTGCAAAGACAACTGCTCAGAACTAGAACTGCAACAATGAGTCGATGACTTGTCAGTATTTAACGCTTTACACGACAGTAACCTGAATATCTTTGAGTTTTGGACCATCTAAGACGTCACCTTGGACTGTGAGAAGTATATCTATCCATTTCCACCACCACCATTTTTCTGACATTGGAAATCATTATTTCTGTCACACTGGATTTGTGTCATTCTGGAGTAGAGCCAAACTTGTGCGTTATTGTTCGTGGTACTGTCCTGCCAGATATACTGAACACACTGCAGTGTCTTCATATGATAAATGAATAAGATCCATCATCTTAAAACCTCCAGGTGCGGGAGAGAAGCTGTACTGACATCAGAGGGTTGGACAAAAAGGTGAAGCAGGCAACATTGCAATGTAAGGGGGAGCATATAAATTGAAAATTACAACAGGGCATAGCATGCACTCCTGGGGGACACTGCAGGTAACTGAGAGTGGGGATATGATGTAGTTACCAAAGAGACACAAACGCTTTTTGACAGGAATGATGATAATCATGTTGCTTAAATAGGCTTTTGTGTGTGTTTTTCATGGCAGGTTAAAGCTGCACAATGACAGGCCGGGCAACTATTTGTCTTTTGAATACAAATGATACCAGCTTCGGTGGAGTGTGTGATTGTTGCAGTCAAATTATTGTCTTTATATTTCAACATGTGTTCCTGTTGCATATACTGAGACTGTATCTGTATATTGTTTTTGTGTCTATGTTTAGAGACAAACACACACACACAAAAAACCTTCGTCATAGGGTGTGTCTGGGTGTATGCCTGTGTCTTTGTGTGTGAGTGAGACCAAATTTATTTTCCACTCCTCTAATTTTGAGTATTTTTCTGTTTCATTTTGAGACATCAGTGGACAGTCAGTGAAATTGTGTCTTTCTTTGCTCTGACCTTTTCTTTTTTTTTTTTTTTGCCAAAGGAACGTTGTGTCCTTCTCGCCACAGTGAAAAAAACATGTAATTATGGCTGACTCCCATCACCGGGCCCGTGCAGCATATGAAGACAAACACACCGGCAGTAAATCAAAGCACAAAAAATAAAGCATAAATCTGTGTACTTCACCTTCACTTGTAATTCATCTCATTCCCAAACTGAAATAGCAGGATTATGCCTTCCATGCTCGATGCCTTTAACATGTCCTCTACTCTGAGGTCACATCTGTAGTTGCCATGGTGATGGATGTGGTACCCCAGCACACCTCAGAATAATTAAGTGATTCCTTATGGCTGTTACCACCTCTCCTGGGCCGTGTATGTTATAGTCAAATCAATACATGTGTATCTCTTCACACACACGTGGAGCACACACACTGCTGCATTAGTTTGTATATTGTGAGGCAGATTCTTTGTCATGCATTCACATGTTTTGCGTGTGTGTGTGTTTGCATAATGTCCATTTGCGTGTGTGTAAAATGACAGACATAGTTAAGGATGCTTGACTTGGCAGACTTTATACATGGATGTGTCTGTGTGTCCCAGGGGAGCCACGCAGTGTGACCGTTCTCACGGAATGGGCTGCGTCTGAACACCTATCCCAGGGGCATCCCCAACCCAGCACAGGCTTAGATCGTCTGACCCCTCTGTCTGACCTCTGCCAGTGTCCTCCTACTGGGCCCCGCGAGCCCAGCCTATGTTGGCGTCTGTCTGTGCAAGCCCCCCCGGCAAGATTCTTTCAGGTCTGGTTTATAAAACACCAGCGGGAGATAGTTGTGTCACATGTACATCAACAACTTCTGAAAGAGTGCGGTATCAGCCCAGCAATGCAGTAAAGCTGCCGGGATAGTCCAAACTAAATCGATGTGGGTGTAGTCTCTGACAGATGTTGAAACGGGGCTCTGCATGATAAAACATGAAAACTCAAATTGACTTCAGGTGTGTCCACTTAATTGTGTTAATGGCGAGAAAGTCCCACCGTGGGGGCTGACACAGAAGGCAGTTTTCTCAAAATGAGAACAAAACACCCAGTTATACTTTGAACAGTACAGTTCAGGAAATCCCTGTGAGTTTGGTATTTTGACATTTTGCTTTCACTACATCAATCAAAGCTAAACGCATCACTTTTCCCTAATGGCCTGGCTCAAGGGATGTCAAAGCCGGTATGTTGGTCAGTCCGCAGAAAAATAACCAGCACCTATTTGGATAATCACTCATTGTTATGGTAATTTTCGAGCAAAAATGCCAAAAATGTCCCAAATCATCCCATTTCCTGTCACTCTTAAAGCCGTCCTTTCACATAAAACCATGAAAGGCCAAAAAAACACCTGCCTAATAATGCATGGGTCCCCCTCATACCACCAAAACAGGTGTGACCTGTTGAGGCATGGTCACAAGACCTTCAAGGGTGTCCTGTCCTGTGAGGCCTTCATTGATCGGACCTGTTTCAGCACGTCCCATGAATGCTTGATAGGAACAAGATCTGGGGAATTTCTGGACAAGGTCAGCACCTTGAAATTCTTCGTGTGGGAGGTGCGTGTGAGGGTGGCAGCAGCATAAATGCCAGGACCCGAGGTTTCCCTGCAGAACATGGCATTGTAACGAGATAATCAATGTTAGTCACTTCACCTGTCAGTGGTTTTACCGTTTTGGCTGATCGTTGTAGAGTGGCGTTAAGTTCCTATTGCATCAGCTTATGGTTCCTCTTAGGCCAAGCCAGTGTTTGATTAGGTAGCAGTATGCTGTGTAGGACATGCAAAAGAAGAGGATTAGGGCAGTAAGAAACTGGGGCAGAGGACGAAGATAATGCAGACTACCTTCACAGGGGCTATTAAATCTGAAGGCTTGTGCAGCTGGAGCAGCATTTTCACGTCAGCTTTTCAGATCACGTAGAAACACATTTGTCGGGCGACAGTAGGGAACTGTGTCAGTGGGAGCAGGAGCAGTTTATCCAACAGACATGACAGCACTGCGCCTCATCCAATCTACTACTGCAGCTAACAGCCAGAGCCAACAGGCATTATCGGCTACAGTAAGAGGATTAGGCTGCCATGTGGGTTCACGCACCGAGAGGGAGAGAAGAGAGGGAGAGGCGGGGAGGGGGAGGAGGAAGTGAAGAACAGGAAAGAGAATCGAGGTAGTGGAGATTAAGAGATTTTATTTATTTATTTTTTTCATTTTTACATGCTGACTGTACTGTCCATTATGGTGAAATCCCAGCAGAGGTGAATACAGCTCTCAGTTTATTACTGGGACCATGAGAGCTAGTGTTTGTGTAGTACATCAGCATAAAGACCTCCAGCTGTGTTTTTCATTTAGAGCAGAATCCTTTAATAGCGCTGACCACTGAAGCTATATTAAACTGACTCATCGTGGTATGAGTTTACAGTCTTCTATCCTCACAATATTGAAGGACTAAGATGTGATATTCATGAGAAAGTGGATGCACTGAGGGATTATGGAGGGAATAAGCAAAGACTGAGAAAAATATTCTGGTTATTAGGGAGCCAGGGGCAGGAGGAGAGGAGGTAATCAAATGTGAAACCTCACTGACTGCAGGAGCTCGGAGTAGAAGAGTATATATTACTTAATGTAATGCAATCAACACGACTAGAGAATCTATGGTTGTTATGGCAACAGAAAAGCTGTCATCAACATCTCTCACCTAAGGTGTTGGTGATGTCATCATTGCCATGGAAACACTGACATTTGAACCTCTAGATCAAAAGTAAAGTAAAGAATTATTTTACTTCGACACTGATTAAACCAGTTTCTTAAGTCACTCACTTTACACCTGGCACCTTTGCGTCGCCCTTTGTTGAGTGTTAGGACAATGCTTTTGTCAAGGCCATTTGAAGGATAACAACAGCTCACAAAACCCTTGTGAGGGGAACAGTAAACACAGCAGTCACACCTCCGGCCTCTCTTTCAAATCTTGTGTAAACTTACTTATAGATCTGAGTGACCTCTGCTCTGGACAGGACCAGTTACAGCCAGCTACTTCTCATGTAAACAGAGCTATGAATACACACATGACATGCTAGAATGCAGCATGCATAAGCAGGCACATGCATACTGGACATATATAGTAACATGTATGGCTGCATGCACACAAAATGACCCTTTTTTTTCTAGATGACGTTTGATGCTTTGAATTATCTGCCTCCTCCTATTAACCAAGATAACAGTGATTCATTGAGTTAAAGGTGCTGTGGGTGATTCTGGAGAAGGTTGATTGATGAGTCTCATTTGCAGGTCGTCAAACACTGTGAGCGTCGGGAGTATTTGTCAACTCAAGACTGATTAACTTAACTGCTAGTAGCCTTACTACATGTGGAGTAGTGACATTCATTTTCACATGTATCCATGTGGCCCCCCAGGCTTTGACTCAACTACACTCAGTTCATACTGCAGTGCAGCTGGCCACGCCTCACTCTTTCTGCAGTGTTTTGCCTGAAAGCCATATCACATTTCATATCAGGAAATGACGGTTGGCGTAGCAAGCTACTGAATAACTGAATCCAATGACAATGCACGTTAATGCCATAACACAAATACCACGTGATACCAACGGCGTCATGCTATTGGCCGACAAACCTCGTTAAACAATCATTATGGACATGAAAAATATTTTAAAATGATTAAGTCACAATCATAACTTTTTAAAGGATAAGATATACTTTTATTCTGCACCTTTACACACTTATTATATGATGGCAGAGTCAAGTCTTACCCCAACAAGTATTTTAGTTGCCCTCTAATAGCCCCAGCATTTGGGAAAAACTAATGCAGGACCTGCACAGAAGTGTGGTTTACGACCTGTTTACACACAAAACACCATTCATGACAAGCTGCAGCATGTGCACATGAATAGAGCGGAGAAATAACGGCTGCTTCTACAACCTTTAAGATGTTTCTCTCTTTTGATGCATTTTGAAACTCAAACAATGACTCAGCAGCAGCATAAGCTGAGCACTGTTGCAAAAGACAAATAGATGCTCACACAGGGAACAATCCACAGCATTAAACTTTACTTTGAAACCCTTGAGGTGGGACTTTCTCAGAACAGATGTGATTTATGAGAGTCTTTAGACATTTCAGATTTAAAAGAAGTCGGAGAAGACGGCAGGAGAAACAGAACAGTCATTCTCTTCCCTCAGTTCTTCTTGTTCTTTGGGCCCAATCCTTATCTAGACAAAGAAAGCTAGTGAACGAGAACTGAGTAGGAGGCAGAAAACAAGAGACAGGGAAGGGGTGGGCTGTTGAAAAGAGAAAATTCTGAGCCCTTCTGTGCCGTACAGTATCATATGACTGCCAAAGCATGGCTGCGGGTAAAGGAGCAGGGAAAGGGGAGGAAGGACTCGGTGAGAAGGGCGTGTTGATCTCAGCGAATCAGAACCCTCGCTCACTCAGTCTGGTTTGTTCTGCCCAGGCCTGAATGTTCCCTGCAAATGTCCTGAGGGAGGACTATGTTCTGCGTGTGTTTTTAGTCTACAGGTTGCCTGCCCCCACAACCCCCAACCCTCTCTTCTCATTCATCAACTGCTCTCTGAAATTATCTCAGCCCCTGTGAGCTTCTTTGCCAAAAGTTAGAGATACAATCCACCATAAAAAATAGTTTTTCCTGTGTGGCATTAAGGGACTACAACTTACATTTCTTTGTGTTGTAGAATGACAATAAAATTAACCTTTAACCTCGAATACAGCTTGATGTAAACCTTTTTTTCCAATTCAACAGCGTAGTTTGCTAACATTGGTAGCCTGCTACATGTGTAACAAGGTGGTTCATATGTCTTTGAACAAAATAGCTAGAAAACTAGCTACACACTTGGCAGGCCAACCCCCTGACTTCTTTGTCGCCCTACATTATTGATCCTGTTTTGTCACGATAATGCTCCATGTGCATGAATAAACACAGAAAATGAGCTTCTCTCCCATACTACCAGTGGTGTTTCTATCCATCCGTAAAGAGATGCTTTTCCTCGCGTTGAGCACTAGGGGCATACGTGCAATCCACCATAAAAAAAACAAACAAACATTATTTTTGTGTTGTAGCATGTTAATAAAATGAACATTGAACCTTGAATGCAGCTCTGTTTATACTGTTTTTCGAAGTTAAAAGTTCAACAGCGTATTGCTTTTCCTTGCATTGAACTATAGGGGCGTGCGTCCATAATTACAAACACAAAACAAAACTGTGCAGAAATGAGACGTGAGGTGTTCAGGGGTGTGACAATCACAGCTGACCCGACCAGATGGATAATTGTAGTGAGTGAATAAAGTTTTTGTTTTTTCTGCAGTTTTGCATTGTACAGTTGACAAAACACAAACTGGGATCTGTGCACTGTTTTTGTGCTTGAACACGACACGTGAGGAATGCGAAACGTCGTTTGCATCTCACCTCTGGGCCTGTCCTTCAGTGTGGGCATGTGTAAGTGGAGGAAAGGTCCGCCTCACAGGGCAGAGAAGAGGGCGAGTGTATCATTAGATTATGTATTATTTAAATCCTCTAAATCGCCGCACTTGATTTGGAATAATTATGGAGAGAATGAAAACAGTTATTAAGACTGGTCTGTGTTCATGACAACGCAGAAAAACAATGCGCCTGCACGGAGGAAAACAAGACCCAGAGCAGGTTACTCTCCTCTCTGTGGGTTATTGATTGACCTCGGCCAAATGCAGGTCATTTATTCCAACACACGCACTGACACAAACATACGCACACATTTAAACGATGTAGTAATGACATGCGTGCACGTGTAAATAATAGTGATGGGCGTCTGTGTCCTGAGGCTGTAGTCGGGTGTGTTTTGATCAGCCTGGACTAAGCACACTGCTATGACCTCCACTATTACAGATGGAGAGATATGCAGAGGATGCAGAGAGATCAGATGACTGACTGTGAGGAGAGGCAGCGGAGAGGGAGAATGATTTCCAATTGTAGCAATCCTATAATTGAGATAACGGTTAACAAGGATCACACACTGTCTACATGTGACAGCAGTGTTGGCAGGCAAAAAATAATTAAATAGACAACAGAAATTAACAAGAGACACTTATAATAGATCACCTATGGGTACATAACTCTTTGTCAGCATTTGAGCTTTAGAGCTAAAACCAGCCAAAGGAATATGGTGTTGTGTAGAAGAGGAGAAGCATTATAGGGTTAAATATTTAAAGCTAACACATGTAGGAGACAAGAACAGCTTTCCAACACATGTTATGGTTTGAGCTAGTTTCTCTTAATGTCTCGTGCGGTTGGACACTGTGTGTGGATGATTAACACAAAATACAGGTTTGTCTTTGCATGTGGGGGAGGGTTGTGCTTCTTAACACAGTTTCAGACTGGATGCTCCTTCTCAACAGTCCGAGGGCTCAGGACCATTTGTGCAACCTAATGCTAATGGACAGTGGTTGTAAGCTTAAAAGCTTTCTGATGATAGATCTAATGACTGAAACGTAATTCAAATAAGGACAGGAAATGTACTGTATTTAGACCTGTACTTTCCCCATGCATAGTTCATGTAGACATTGTAGGCGTGTGGGACTTAGCCACAAATTATATTTATTTCCATACCAACAGAAATGTGTCTTCTCTCAACTGACGTATAGCAACATGAAAACATAAAAACACGGTTACAGGGAGCAGCCTTGAGTTGAAACTGGTCCCTACCATCTGCTCTGCAAAATATAACTGTATTTCAAAAATCAATTACTTTCTACATTGTGCATATTACTACACTCAGACTTGGGAGGGTTCATGTGCATTTGATTGATATGATTGATACTGGTTTGCTGTAATAATACTTAGAAGTAGGATTAAGTAAGTTAGGTCAGGCAAACAATTCAAAATGTTGTGCAACACAACGTGATTGAAATAATGACATTATTTACAAAGGAATCATATTTCATCTACTCATGAAGTCTATAAAAGAAAGGCAGGCTGTAACAGACAGCAGGATGGTTGTAGGCAGGGCATGTGAGTCTGATTACACAGTGTAAATCTGTAAAACATTTCGGGAGGCCTCTCTGGTCACATAGAGCTCTGTGAGATCAGACAGGGTTTATGGGCCTTCCATCACTTCTGAGCTACAGAGATGCCAGTCGTGCTTAGCTGTAGACAAACTGTGGGTGATCAAATACAATGAGGAGTATTAATTTGCAGTCATAGTGCTTTTAAAAATACACTGAATTGTGTAATTAGCTAGAGTTATAACAACACTAATAGTTTATAGCCATGTTAGCAGCTCTGTGAGGCTATAGGCTAATGTAAGCATGAGAACATGCTTTAATGACAATGCTAATATGATGATGTTTACAATGTTAATCATCATAGCATTTCATATGATAATTTGCCAAGTATCATCAGCATTCTCCAGATGAATCACAATGACAATGTCCCCCCCCCAACATTTACATGTTGTGCCATTTCCCCTAAGCCACAATTGTCAAACTATGATGCTAGAAGAAAAATCAATCATCACCAGCTCTGTGGATGGGTACGTTTTTGCTGAGTAATTGTTTATAACTGAACTAATCGTTCGTAGGCCCTCCTTTCCTCTTTCCTACATTCCTTTTAGATTAACATCCAGCCAAGTATTTTCATCATGACTCAGCACCTTCCTCATCCACCCTGCAGCGTACAGTATTTACACTCTGAGGAAGCTTATCTGGATAGAAGTCTTACGAAATACGTTGTCCTTTGCAAGTGAAAAGAGCAGCTTGCTGTCAGTGAAAACACAGTTTTGTCCTGCACCTTGGTCCTGCCACATGTAGAAACAAGATGAAAGGTGAGGAGTTACTGGACTGGCACATGAAGGTGTGGTATTGAGTTTCCTTTCGGTCTCCACCTTTCTTATTTCTTTGTCAGCCTCCCTGTCCCTCATCTGTTCTTCTCACGACACCTGAGACAGCTGTGTTTAGTTGTCCAACGTGCTTTTTTTTTTCCATGTCCCAATTTCATGTCATGTGATGCTTGTGTGCGTGCCTTCATTCAGGTGCATCATCAAGCAATAGCCTTAAGCTTTACCTTTGAATTGTTAGAAGGTAGCTCGATATACTGTTCATGTATAGGCCTACATCCTGTTTTGCTTTGCAGAACAACCCTTATTTATACCTGCATACAACTGGTATGAGCTACAGTATATCATAACTCTACAGCCACATTAGCAGCTCGTTGAGGCTGTACAGCAGTGAGATACATGCGAACATCGGCATGCTAATACGCCCATAATAACAATGCTAATGCTAATGCTTGTCATGTTCACCCTCTTACCGTACTACTATAAGTAGACAATATTTAAACTCTACGTCATCAATATAAATGATTGTACACTTGTAACGTTTGGTCGTTCTTGCATTTTGAAGAACAGTCAAATTATGATATCTTAACAGCAAAAAGAGTATCTCCACGGTATGTCCACTGTGTGTGTGTGTGTGTGTGTGCAGAGTGTGTTTTTATAGACGGGGCCCACTCTAGAAAAATTCTCTCGCCTCATGTGCCTGCTGATTTAGCCATTGATGTTGTCCTTTCTCACAGAGTAATGCACTATTTCACAGAATCACAGCGATTCCTGCAATCATTCACACAGTCGCAGGGAACAAAGAACGAGCTTGAGATAACAAACCCAGCGCTGAGAGGACAGCTTCCTACCAGTCCGAGTTCTGGTCCTGAGGGCATTCTTTGGTGTTAAAGGTGCTTTTCCCACAAATTTCTACCAGTGGGACCCTGTTTAAAAAGGGCTTGGATTGTTGTTTGAGTGTAAGCTAACCCCAAGCTTTCTTGGACCCCTACACACAAATTTGAAGCAATCAGACTGTAGGCCTCAGTATTACAGACAATGAGCCTGTCTCTTGTTACAGTTTGATACGCCTGTGCCAAAAACGGCAGGGTGGTAGCCAGTGAACCGACATTTCCAGAAAATTCAAACCCATCCCAAACTTTCACTCTTATTCATCACTTTCATTTTTATTTTTCATCATCACTCCACCCCGAAAAACATCAGAATGGACAGAGAAGGATTTGGTGTATCGTCATGCATCCCGGTCACTCTCTCTTCACTGTAATGATTGGATGAGACTGATTAAATCATGCTCAGTGATCACGCTTTGTCATGCAAACATGGCAGATGTTAGATTAATGTTTTTACTGTGCTTGTGGTTCCACATTGATCACCCTTTGAAGTTACAACTCCAACAATGATGGTATTCTTTGTTGAACTGGTACTCGAGAGGTGAGCAAATAAACACACAGAGGGGGGAGGCCTCATCAAGTCCAGTGGCTGTCCCCACAGCTGTACAGACAAAGCTGCATTAGCTGCAGTACCGCCGCACCTTTTCAATGTGGTTTTCAACAGTTGGCTGTAATTTTGTATTAATTTTCATCAATTCACATGTTTTCTCTATTTTGATTCGACCAAATGATTTACATATTTACTCAAGAGAATTGTCTTGCAGTTGTTGCTTTTGCTGCATGGTCAAATAAAAAACACATATAGTGTCTTGTGTTTTGCTGTGAGGCAAAACTCTGCTTTTTACCACAAGGTCTCAAAATACAGTGTATTTATTCTGTTCGGTTCAGTCCAGAACATCTGCTGTTCAAGATGTACTCCACACCTCTTTGAATATTGGCTGAGGAGATGGTTTAGGCCCGTGTGACATTGCTTTGTAGCAGAATAAAAGTGTCTTGTGCCAAAACAAAGCCTTCAATAAATTGTAAACTGTAATAGGTAGTAGTTGTTTTCGAGTCATGTACATACAAGCTTAACCTGTGTGGGCTTTTAGACTAGGGATGGAAATCAGTGAGTAACTCACGCTACGTTGCCCACAGTAATGATAGTTTCACAATACAGCGATTCTGTCGGTAAGTCAAGTTGTGAGGGGAATCTATTTAGAGTGGCTGCATGGTTTAAAAAATATATTGATATTGCCAGTGTATCGATAATCACAAGAGGAACCAATACGATATATTGCTGAATCGATATTTTGTCCCACCTTCATTTAAAGCAACGTTATGTAGAAATTGGCATTTTGTGCGATTTGGCGCCCCCGCATTTTCTGAGTGCAACACCACTGTGGTAAATACAAATCCCAGGTCTGTAACAAGTCAGACATAATGTAGGTGCTATCTTTAAACAAAACTCATTACTTTATAACAAATGGTATGTGTTGAAACTTGTATGTTGGAGTAAACATGTGTGTAACACTGTGATCCTGCACTCGCACTGAAGTCACATAGTGCAGAAACAAGTGATGGGGGATGGAGTGGCTGAGACAGAGACGCCATTCACCCTGTTACAAGATATTGGACCATCAACATGATTTAGAAGCTGTTATTTTAAGGTAAAAAGTTAGACAATGTTGCTTTAAGGCACCAAAAAATAGCTATAAAACTCATTACGTCATAACAATGTTATGCGTTGAAAATTTGTACGTTGAAGTAAACATGTGTGTAACGCTGTGATCCTACCCTCTCACTGAAGTCACATAGTGCAGAAACATGTGATGGGGAGGCGGAGTGGCTGAGACAGAGACACCATTCAGCCTATTACAAGACACTGAACCATCAACATGAATTGAAGCTGTTATTTTAAGGTATAAAGTTACATGTTGTTTTAAGACACCAAAAAATAGCTACAATGGCGAAACATTTGTCAGAAAAGAACTTTTTAAACAACGTAAAAAAAGAACTTTGTCTTCTGACCCCAGATTTACAAATAAAGTCTGCCACAATAAAGCTGAAAGACATTTGCCTAAAAAGAACAGACCTAAAAAGCCATCTGGACATAAAATTTAACTAACAAAGCCTTCCTTTAATGGTCCACATGTCCCCTAAATCTTTCTTTCTTTCCCTGAAATTCTTCCTCATATAAGGTTCCTAACTACACTACAATTAATTAGGTTATGTAACATCAACAGACAATCTTGTGGCAATAGTGAGTGTCAATATATTTAGAATGGAATGCGTCCTAAAAAACATCTGGTTAGTAATTGACAGCTGCCATATCCCTGTCACGTCCTACATCTACATTGACCACGCCCAGTCATACGTCACACGTTGGGGGTTGCCTTTGAGTACATAGAGATAAGTAGGATACACCACGGTGGCACCAGACGCACTGCACATCACAGTGAAGGAGGAAGTCAGGCTGTACTTTTAACATTACAAGATACTTCCGCCACACTACTTTTTAGTAGTACTTGAGCTTTGAGGGATAACATCAGGGTAACTTCCTACGGGCACTATGGCTGAGAAGATGGACATAGAGGAGGGGAAGGCATCCAACGGCGAGCCGCTGACCAACGGACTGGGCAGCCCCAAGAGTAGCGACCCGGAGCCGCTGGCCCAGCGGGTCAAGAGGATCGTGATGGCCAACTTACTGGTGATCCTCACAGTAGCAGGGGTCATCATTGGGGTTTTTATTGGACTCGGTGTGCGCAACGTGGAGCTCACCAAGACCCAAATCATCTACATCGGCTTCCCGGGCGAGATCCTCATCCGGCTGCTGAAGATGATCATCATCCCCCTGGTCGTCTGCAGTCTGGTGTCCGGGGCTGCCAGCATTGACCCGAAAGCCCTGGGGAAGCTCGGCGGCTGGGCCATGCTCTTCTTCTTGGTCACCACGCTGATCGCGTCGTCCATCGGGGTCGTGATGGCTTTCATCCTCACCCCAGGGTCGGTGGCAACCAAACCGAAGGTGGCGGGCATGGGCGACGACGTGCCTGTCCCGAAAGAAGTGATAGACTCCTTTTTAGATTTGATCAGGTGAGTGAATATCTAACAACACTACATCCTCTGAGCCTATAAACCCTTAAAATTAAGTTAAATTGAGTTGTGCAGTTGTGTATGAGTGTAACTGTCCATCAACGCCTCCCCGCGGTCACAAGCTAGCTAGGTATCAAAACTTGCGGCAACGTTTCTCGTAGTTTTGTAGAAGCTACCAGTAAAAGGCACAGGACCCTCTTTACCTTTTTGTCTATCCACCGAACTTTATTTGAGATACAGAGTCTAACCAAACTAGACGTCTAGCTTAACTTCCCTCCAAGGTGTGTGCGCTCGTCGTGGTGTAACGTAACGACAATAAGCAGTTGCATCAGCCCGTATTAGAGGGTTAACTCCCCGGGGCTCAGCGCCAGGTGTCACGGACTGCTCATTGGCACGACCACGGTCCGTTTTTACAATAGTCTTTAGGATAGGAACAGTAATTTCGATGTATTTACAATATATAGCAGACACGTGTATAACCACATAGGAAGTCTTCAACCATAAGACAGACATGTGCTCTTGTAGGGACAGCCCCGTTTGCAGAAACTAACACTAGCTAAAGTAACTCTGTGCTCAAAGCTACTGTAGCTTATAGAGTTCAGACATGTGGAAATGTGGTCTCACTGTTGTCTGAAAGATGGCCGAGAGCCCTCTCTCCTGCACCCGGTGACCTTTTCTGCACTGCAGAGTGTAACCTAATGACTACAAAACCTGTATGGTTGAGCAAGCAGCACTTGCTTTTTAAACCAACGTGTCACATTCACGGGACGTTCACGGGACATGTGCCACCTCATCTACTTGAGGTGCAAAAGGAGGCATCAGTGAACCAACACTTGACTCAGAGACTGAAATAGCAAGATGTCAAAACCTTCTGACACATGATCATACGCGGGATTTAAAGTAACACATCTTGCACAACAGGCAAGAGGTATTGTTGTTCCTTCTTTTACACATCTCCTGTTTTGGCACCCAAAATGGGAAGAGCCCAGATGGCATTGTCTGTCTGAGCCGATCAGTAGATAAGTTTACTGAGGAGTTAAAGGTGCACCGTGTAGTTTGTAGGGGAAGACATTTCAATCATACACAAGCTCTCTTTGTTTTCATGACTTAGTAAAGTAAACAAACGAACCCACCTTAAAGAACAACACATTGCCACTCACTACAGTGCATAGTGTGATAGCCTGGGCTTGTGATGTTATCGCTTACAGAGATCACACTGGACTGTATTCAGCGTCAACAGCGTCCTCTGAGTTTTAATGTGATCTCTACGACAATCAATCACCAGCTCTTTTGATGCCTTCAAACAGAGGAGCACTTGAGTTGAGTACTTTAAGTTTCACATTAACATGAAGTCTCTCTTCACATGCAGTCATGATACATTTGCAACCCGACTGCATAGCTTTGGTTAGTATGGACACTCTCTGGCGCGTTCAGTGCCGCTCGCCCCATGAATTATGGAATTGTGCGCTACAGAAGCCAAGAGTTTTCCACCCTCCCTCCTCCTCCTCCTCCTCTTCCTCTTCCTCTTCCTCCTCCTCCTCTTCCAGCGGTGGGACCTAGCTGTGGCACCACCTCCATTAAAATAGCTCCTGCTGCCCAGAACTGGATTAGACATGCAAGAGAAGTGGGGCAAAACTTAAACAATCACAGATTAACATTGTTACCCTGCTTTATGTCAGAGAGCATTACCTAAGAGTATCTTGAAAAACACAATGGTTTGGTTTATGAAACTCTGATAGGCTGGGAAGCATTTTGTCTGACTCTGTTCGTGGGATCCCATAACGAAGACCTTTTTAATATGTCAAGGATCAGTGCAATAGTCTATCTTATGTAAAATAGTCTTCCTGAATGCACCATTGTGATTTTTTTTACTGTAGCTTCCAGCTGTTTGAAAAGAGAAAACCTAAGCACATGTGCACACACACTGTTGCACATTATCGTAATAGGACGGCAGGCAAACCCTGTGCCTCTCATTAGAGCGAGCCCTCTCCGTGGGTGTCCTGGTTAGTTTTGACAACAAAGACAGTGGGAGACTTCGACTGAAGAGCTGTTCATCAAAGTGTGAAAAATGGCCTGGTCATTGTTCGTAGACACACACATGCTTACAGTAGTGGCCACATGTCTGCCTAAGGGTGTGTATGTGTGTGTGGAGCCACTTCTACACATCCACGTTGACATTCCTTATCGCTTGCTTCTTGTTTGTTTTCTCACTAAAAAAACGTACAGTCTACATTCACAGGTGGTGGCTATCAGTCAGTGCAAGCATAACCTGTGAATTTATTGACCACGTACACTGTTTGCCTTGAGCTACAGCAAAGCAGTGACATTGAATACAGATTGCGTGGCACACAGTATGCCTCAGAAGTTCACATTTTGCCTGTTTTGATACATATTTTTGCCCCTTCTTTATCCTTCTTTTAGTAGATTTCTGGCACAGCTAAGACACAGTATAAAAGATTTCAGTTTTATAAAAACATCTGTAAACATTAGGTTATGTGCTAGCTCCTTTAGACGACTTGTTTTTTATTCATAAAAACAGCATTATAAGAGTATCTTGGGGTGTTTTTTTTTTTTCTCTTTTACAAAAGCTACTTACGTTTAAGACTTCTCATATATTAATGGCTCAATATGAACAAAATGGGAGCAAGTGTAAGTCCATTATTCATCCATTCATCTGCTCCATCAAGCATCTACGATTACTGTAATTAGGTCAAACTTAAACATTTACTATTCCACGTAGGCCTGCTCGAGGTGTTCCCGGGGTTGTCAGATCCGGCAGGTGTAACCAGATGCCGGGAGGACGTCAGAGCAGTTTACCTCAAACAATCAGCATAAAAGAAACACACCCACCTGACGGCGCGTGACAGCACCGTGTTTCAATTGTTGTCATACCATTCTATTTAGTATCTGTGGTGGTGCAAATTATCAAGTTTATTTACGTAGCCAGAAATCAAATGTTTGTCAGAGGATTTTATAACCTTCTCTCAATACCGGTAAATGAAAAACTGCACAAAAACTGAAATGAATATAATATTTAAACAGATTAGTGACCATACTATATATTAAGCTTAGCATGCTCATGGATAATAACAAGTCTAGTGTTGACTTAACTTTCAAAAGGGATGTGACAGGTGCTTCCTGAGTGAGACAAAAATGCAGGACAGGAGGAAGTGACACTTTTGCCAGTGTGGTTGTCAGTAAATGCCTGCAAGAATGTGGGTGTGTGTTGTACCTGTGCCACTAATGAAGAAAAGTAGCCACAACCAAGAACAAGGAAGCAGACCCCCTCAGGTTTCGGCTCCGTGGTATTAACTCTGTGTCATAGTAAAATATTTGAATATTCAAATAACGGCTTGAAAGCCTGGAAGCCTTTTTGTCATGGCTCTTTGTAGCACAACCAGAAATCAGCTTGTGATCCAGATGCACGCCGCCATGTCACACAGTCACATGACATTTAATCCTGATGCACTGTGTTCTAATGAGAGGGAATGAATGGCTGCAAAGAGATTGTGAAGTTAATGCCTTATTACTCTAAGTCCATTACAGACAGCTGAGTAAAGGGTTATTGGGAACACATGAGTTTTTATGAGATCTTGAGAGATTTAATATGCAGTTCGACCTATGTACCAACATGTGTGTGTATGTACTTAGTAAGTAGAGAATGAATTAACACAAGAGCAATCAGAAATGGGGGGCTGAGTGGGGAAAAAAGGAGATTAATAGTTAAATTCTCTCAGCTATTTTCCACATGATCAACCTTGTGATCCCATCAGACATCCAGAGGGTATAACTGCTTCTCTTCAACACCACTGCTGATAGACCTCAGTAAAATGGAAGTATTTTTGTAAAATTACGGTAGAGGTATAAAGTAACACTGTGGCCCAGGGCTGCTTTGCAGTGTAATTTCAACTTATCTATGTGGTGTGCAATCAGTTCAGACTCAAGAGGCCAGTTTATGGCTTCTCAGTGTGCAGTGTTAGCTTGTAGCAAATGTGACCTGGTGCTGTGTGTCCATTTGTATACGTGGTCGGTCAGGGTTGTTCTTATACTGCTGGGAAAGACACAAACAAAGCCGGGGCACTTGTTTTGTGTTCAGCGCTTCAGTTCCCAAACACGTCATTACACGGCCACATCTTTCTTCATTGAACTTTCCCATGACATCTGGTTGAACTGTTGTTTTTTTCCCTCCCCACAGAAACATCTTTCCCTCCAACCTGGTGTCTGCTGCCTTTCGATCAGTAAGTACTGCATCCCGGTTCTATAAGTTAGCATAATTATTATTCAAATTGTCTAAAGGAAATATTTAGATAAACCCATCTAATCCTAAAAAAACCCACTTTTTTTTCACCACCCAGTATGCAACCGGCTACAGGAACATTACGAAGAATGGCACAGATGGAATCCCCACAGAGGAGAAGGTGAGCAAAGTGAATTGTTGTCCACATAATCTAGGGCTTTTCCAGGCACATGTGCCGGATTTATTTGGTTTGAGCCCAGCACAGCCAGATTTTGCATCTCCATTACAACAAGGCTATCTGCTTGAAGGTTTGTCTTTTTAACTAATGATGTGCTAGTCTTCAGTGGAAGAACGTTTAAAAGCAGTGGCGAGTGGTCAAAGCTTACAGAAGTCAACTCAATCAAACTTGTAATGGAAACGCAAATCAGCATGGCACAGTTGGACTTGCTGCGGCCAAAAGTGCCAATGAAAAAGCCCTAAAAATAGACCACATGTGCGCTACAGAACGTAAGGACACTATCTTTTTTGTTGTGACTCAAGTGTGGATCCGTGTTTTTCATCGTTGTCTGTATGTTTCTCAAAGATTCCCATTGGAACAGACCAGGACGGCATGAATATCCTGGGTCTGGTTGTGTTTGCCATTGTGTTTGGCGTGGCTTTGAGGAAGCTGGGAGAGGAGGGGGAGATCCTCATCAAGTTCTTCAACTCCTTCAACGAGGCCACCATGGTACTGGTGTCCTGGATCATGTGGTAAGAAAGACCTGCATGTATCTGGGTTAGGCGGGATTCGAATAAAATTGGTATGGAGCAGTACGAGAGGCTCTTTCTTATTTTATGTTGTGTAACATTCCTGTCTCTCTACAGGTACGCCCCTCTTGGTATCATGTTCCTCGTAGCTGGCAAGATTGTTGAGATGGACAATGTTGGCGCATTGTTTGCCAGTTTGGGAAAATACATCGCCTGCTGTATCATCGGACATGCCATCCATGGCGTTCTTGTGCTGCCCGCCATCTACTTCATCATCACAAGGAAAAACCCATACACCTTCCTCTGGGGGATATTCACAGCTCTGGCAACGGCCTTCGGAACAAGCTCCAGGTAACACTAACGCACACACACACACAGACACACACTTGTTTGTTCTACCTGGTCGTAAAATATCAAATACGGAGGCTCTCCTGTTCTTAAGTGCACACACTTTTCTCTCTACAAACACACATGCACATACCTTTCATCTTCATACACTCACACATCCCTCTATTCCTTGTTACCTAGCTCTGCCACTCTGCCCCTGATGATGAAGTGCGTGGAGGAAAATAACGGCGTATCCAAGCACATCAGCCGTTTCATTCTGCCCATTGGTGCGACGGTCAACATGGACGGAGCTGCTCTATTCCAGTGTGTGGCTGCTGTTTTCATCGCTCAGCTGAACAACACTTCTCTAAACTTCATCCAAGTCGTTACCATCCTGTAAGCCCTAAATTATAATTTAATGTTTGCAGACATCAGTGTGATATCCTATCTGCTCTAGTGGTATCTAACTGCATCATCTTCCATCCTAATGTGCTAGTGTGACAGCTACAGCGTCCAGTGTTGGAGCAGCAGGTATACCTGCTGGTGGTGTGTTGACCCTCGCCATCATCCTGGAGGCAGTCGGACTGCCCACCAATGACATCTCCCTCATCCTGGCTGTTGACTGGCTTGTGTGAGTACAAAACCTGATTTTGTTTTTTTGACATATAGAGCATCGAGTTCCCTGACGTGTGCTCTTCCGCAATGTCACGTGATGCCTAAATTGAGGCAGTTTGTTAAATTCTTTTCCATCCTTTCTCTGTCTTCAGCGACCGTACTTGCACAATACTGAATGTCGAGGGCGATGCCTTTGGAGCCGGACTCCTGCAGTTCTTCGTGGACCGCCAGGCCAAACGAGAAGAGGGAACAGAGCTCAGCGATGTCAGGTTGGAGGACCCATCAGTCCCTGCCCCCGAGAGCTCGCCGCTCATTGCGCATCGAGGAAATAAGGACAGCGAAGAAGCCACTAGAGTTCTGTCAGAGTCCGTCATGTAATCAAGCTGCTGACATTATCAGTGACCCTCTCACTTATTTGACACTCCTGCAAGCTGAAACCTGAGGTCCAGGCCCCCTTTTCCTTTTTTTAAAAAAATCCTGCCCTGAAGAAACTGGTAAAAGGAGAGACGATGAACATGCACACTATACAATGCAAAAACAAGCTCTCTGAAAAGTCCTCAACCCTTTTCTGGGCACAAGGGGGGAAATTCTAAATTCAAAAATCTTATGCACAGTGAGTTTTTGTTTCCTTTTGAGTGATAAACACTTTAGTCTGGCCACTGTGCAGACTCGAGACTAATGTTGGTTACAGTTGGTCAGTCCTCATCAACTTTAAAGTCAGAATTTGATCATGTGGCTAAGTTAAACCAGGTGTTCATCAGTCACAACTAAATTCCACCCACTGCAGCATTAAAAGGCTGGACCTACTGACCCTCTGCAATATGTCAGATCTAATGTTACAAATGGAAGAAATGTTACTGGTATTAGAGCAATGATAAATGGAAGTTACATTGATGTATCTTTTAGCATCCTGTTATCAATTTGTAAACTTCTCCCACAACCTGCAGTAAAATCAAGTCTGACTTTAAAAGTTGATGAAGACCACCAAACGGCTTGCTGCAAAGTTTTCTATTCTCCATCTGGAATCCGTTACCTTCAAAATGTTTTTTTACTCTCACTGTTTTAATTGTTCTTGTGTTTTGTGTTCTACTTTGTCGGATATTTTTGTACATGATCGTGGCCACTTTCATGCAGATTCCCTCTAATATATAAAAACTGCAAGTCTTGCATATGATTTGTCATATGTAAAGCATACACTAGTTAAGTGTCATATACTCTGCATGAAAATGGCTGTGATAATGTATGTATGACAAAAAGCACAAACATTTGTTGTTTTTATAGTTGTTTTTAAAGGGGCGTAAGACATTTATCAGTCATTGTGTCTGTGGTTACTCCATGCCATGAATGATGCCTTAGACAACCTGTGCTAAAGGCTGTTTTTCTGCTCTGAAGCACACCAAATGAAAGAATATTCACAATAACCTCCCAAAGCTGAATGAAGGAACTTTTTCTCTCAAGGATTCTTTATGTCAACATGCATGGACAGACTGACCTCCGAGCATTAATGCCTCCTCATATGGACCTGCGATGACAGGCAACATATCCTCAGGTTTAACTATGGCTTGAATACTGTCAGACCAAAAATCACAGACCCAGCAAACAGGAGGGAGACCATTGAACTCTTGAAAACAAAGAATGACTTTTTTTTAATGTTATAGCCCACATTTTACTCTGCTGCTGCTCTGTGTAGATCCTAGCATCTCAGCAAGGCACAAATGGGTTTTAAAGCACAGTACGTGACAAGAAGGACAGTCTGTTGATGTTATGTAAAGTGTGGTGTGGCTACATGTGATGTGTAAGTAACAGTGCTTCCACTACAAGGATGTCTCTACATCGTCAGAATAGCAGTAGTGGACTGCCGGTTTGTTTCGACTGTTGAGGCCTGCACACCTAAAGGACTTCAGTGAAAGTAAGCGTGTCTCAACTTAAACCTATTAATGTTTTGGCTGTGACTGCCATGGACATGAAAAGCTAGTAACATAGGCTTTTGGCCTTCTTGTATGTCATTGGCGATGCCTCGAATAATTGTTCTAATTCATATTTATTTCCCTTATCAAAATCCAAAGAGTTAAGCCAATATTTTACATATAAATACATTGTTTTCTTGTGCAGTCTGGCGGTGGGCATTTAAGAAACTTCTAGACTTGAGTCTTTTGACGATGTGTGCTGTCGCAGTAATGTCATGAGTCTATGAGTGATATTGTCTATTTTCAAATACATCATACGGTATGCAACACAGCATGCGTGTGCATGTACGATATCTTTTTCATCCATGCTGTCTTGTAAACGTTCAAAGCTCTACCAACATTTGGGACATTTACTACTGCTGTTATATACAAAATGTAATCAACATTTTTGATCAGTGCTCCCCAAGTCTATATTATTTATCAGCTTTATTTGTACGAGTTTTGCAGTCCTTCCAAAGAAGTCATCGCAGGTCTGGAGTCTCGTCACATCTGCAATCTTAATTGTCATGAGAGACTGCTAAAACATTAGCCATCGCCTCCAAATATAGTTAATGTGCTTGAGTTTCTACTTAATGCCTTTTTGGTGGAAAGTTGTGAAGATGCTAACATTCCTTTCTGAGATCTTTCACCATATGGATGTCTGTCAGGTTCAATCATAGTGTCTATGTTGTGTGTATTCACGATAGTTGTAATGATTTTATTACAATGGGGCTATGTTTCAAAGAAATTTCTAGATTACAGTCTGAATATACTGTCTTTAAACAATAAAAATCCTTTTTTTATGAATTGCCTGTGTCTCTTGGATGTTTGTTACAACCTTCTGTGTATTTAAACCCTTCATGCAGTCAGGAAGTTACGAAACATGTGTGCGAACACCACAGCTACATATGTTACAGTGAGTCATCTCCATATGCCATGAGGGGAGACATATTTAGAGTTAGGATCCTTTAGGTTTTTGCCAAAAATAACCACAAATGACCTCTCAGTGGTATAGATGCCTGTCTAATTACCAGGCCGTGTATGAGCAATGCTGGAAATTCATTAGTAAACCAGTAAGAAATACCGTATGTGCAGCATCAACAGGTGAAAGACTGTTATTGTTCTATACAGAATAGCTTCTGATTGAGTAGGATTAGAAAACTACATTGCTGGACTAGTCTAACGAATAAGAGAGCTGCATTCCTGTGCTTTTACATTCCTGTCTGTCCCGTCATAAAATCCTCAACCCCCTGGGCTCCCGCCATATGGCTGAAATACTCCCATAGCTGTTGACAGAGCAGAGAACACAAGTTAGTGCAGATGCTTGTTAAGTTGCGCCACCTAGTGTTCAAAAAGAATTGCCACAACATTTGTACATTTACTGCACTTAACAACAGATTGACTAAAAGTCCTAAAAAGTAAATGTATAAAACAAACACATTCATATGTTACAACTCCTTTATTTTAACAGCTCATGAATCCGAGTGACCTTGATACATCACACACAAGTAACAACACGAGAGGACACACGTCACACCCAGAGAGGCTGTGTGCAACTTCTCTTTTTAAATATTTTCTGTAAATAATCTACTGAATTGAAATTCAGTTTCAGTCAATACATAATTGAGCTACGGGTTAATATTGATTTACAGATTCAGTCAACATTGGATGTTTTTAAGTGAATACCACGGTCTGATAGAGCAGGGTTTCATCATCCTCATATGCCAAAAACAACGGGATGAATGACGGTGTGTTTCTCATTTCACCACATGGAAAGTAAATCCTCATTCTACAGCTGGCGTCGAAACATTCATTCACAAACTGTGCAAAAATAAAAGAATCAGTGCAAATCAATGCAACGCAGTCAAGACAAGAAATTCATAAAACACCTGTTAGGGCAAAACCACTTATTTTTTAAATAATTCTGTACAAAACCTTAAATCCTGCTTAAGATAGTGTACATTGTAGCTTTTAAAGGAGACATAATATGCTTTTTTGTTTTTAGCTTTCCATCAGTATTCTGTATAAGTTTTTGTGCATGTAAAATGCCTTGAAAGTTAAAAAAGCCTGACGTCCACACAAAAAGAAGCTCCTTTCTCCCACAGCAAACAGTGCTCCTGAAATGCCTCGTCAGTAGCCCCACCTCTAATTCTATGACTTTGTGACATCACGCTTTGTCACCATGTCACGCATTTGCTTAAATTATGTTTAACATCTACTTTGGCGTGTACAAATTAATTTAGCAAAACTGCTTTGTTGATGTTAGTGGTGCTGGCTCAGGTGTGTGCGAGCTGACCAATCAGAGCAGACTGGGTATTCGGGAGGGGGGGCCTTAAAGAGACAGGATCTAAAAGTGTGTTTTCAGACAGAGGGGGGATACAGTGCTGCAGCACTGGACAGTTTGAGGAAACTGATGTGTTTTTTTGAGCCTGAAAGCATGTAAACTTATTCTAGTAGTAACGTTGAGTTAAAATCAAGAACCTGTAAATGAGCAGAATATGTCTCCTTCAACAAGAAAGCAATATAAGTATAATTTAGAAGTATTACTATCTTTGCAGCAGTCATATTCATACTTTACAGTACACATACAGATTGGGTACACCATGTAGTAAAACCAGTCTTTGACTCTTTAAAGTATGCCTGATGTAAACGCACTAGAGTATGGATTTTGGTAAAATGCAGTCCTTTTGGCACCTTTCAGTTTCCAGGCATCATCTGTTAGGCTGTTTTTTGAGCTGAGGCAAGATATTCTGTGTTGTAAACAAATACAGTTCATCCTAAGAGAGTCTCTATCATCTCTCATAATTTGCTTCTGTCCAACCTCTTTTTTGCAGGGTTGGGATACTGAGGGTTCTCAACAACACCCTCTCCGAACTTGAGCTCTAAGAAGGCTCGATGGTTGTTGGGGCCGTAGGCAGAGATGCCAGCGAAGGACATGGGCACCAGCGGCTGCAGGAAGTGCTCCGGGAACTCAACGTCTTGCTTGTGCTCAGTCCATGTGTCTTTGGTCATGACGCCGTTACGTGGATAGAATGGCCACAGGTCGACATGCAGATGGTTGGCCTCGCTGTACTGGACTCTGTAGAAATCACCTTCCACTGCGCGCTCCCAGACATAGCCGTTAGCATCCACGAGAGAGCCTGAGTCCAGGTTCTTCAGGTGATCGCAGTTGGGTACGTCCTCCAGGTAGATGCCCAGGTCCACATCGTAATCCCATGGGATGATGTCCTGGTGGCGGACGGCGCCCAGCAGAGTCCCCCCCTCTAGCCAATAGCGCACACCTGAGGTCTCAAGGATGTTGATAACATACTTGGTGGTTTCCCTGAGAGCTCGCAGACAGCAGGGAGGCGTCCAGCGATCCAGATAGAGGTAGTCCGGCGTGTCATCCTGCACAGTGCCGAAGCAGCGAGGCGTCTCTTTACTGCAGCCAAACCACTGCTCCCTCCCATCAGGCTGCAGGAGGCGCTTCAGACCAAAGCTCCTCATGAGCTTCCCGGTGGCCTCCTTCAGTCGAGTATCGGCCTTCCACTGGTTGTGAGCGGAGCTGAAGAGGGGGCGGTGGTTTGCGGAGAAACAGGGGCTCTCCAGCAGCTTGACCTTCCAGCCTCTCAAGGCGGTCTGGACGAAGAGTGAGGAGAAGAGGGGTCGTCCCAGAGGGACAGAGAGGTTAAAAAGATCCTCAGTGCGAATGAGGACAACTGCATCTCCATGTAAAGCCGTGCACACGCTCCCGCTGCTCCCAGACGCAGCCGGCGAGTAGGTGGCCGTCCACTCTCTGAGGTTCACCCGCAGGTGGAGGCACTGCACGGCAGATCGAGCCAGCACGGGTGCAGCTACCAGCCTCACGGGCCCTCCACCCTCACCTTCCAACTCCCTGATCAGCCTCTCAATAGCCCGAGGTTGCTCCAACTCCACCCCATCAGTCACCAGCAGCACAAACTCTGTCTGAACGTGGAACTCTGGCCTGTGAGCTTGCGGGGGCTGGTCCGGGGAGGGGGAGAGCACCAGAAGACGAGCCCCTTCCGGAAGCACCAAGGGAGGGTACGGAGAGGTGTCCGCCACGGCCAGGAAGGGAAGCTCAGGTCTCTGGCGGAGGAAAGAAGTAGCAACATCCCCAACATAGTTCTCAAAGTTCTCAAACTCCCGAAGAAGAACAGTCACACGTGGGCCACGGCCGTGTCCCTCCCCTCCGACTACTCCAGGCTCACCTCCAGCTCCTACAAGTGCCCCCAGGCCTCCCCCTAGACCGGAGGCCGGTAGGGCAGACCTCCTCGTGCCCCTGCCCAGTTCCTTCCTCTTCTCCATCATTTGCTGCTGGGCTCGGGACACATAGTAGAGGATGAGGAGGTTGAGGATGATGGCGGCAGTTAACAGGCCCTGGCAGAGACTGATCCGCATGGCAAGGGATTTATACTTTCCAGTTTCTCGCAGGAGAAAAATTAAAGGTTCAGTTAAGATCGGTGGATCTTAGGTCCCCATTGGAGTGATAGTAGAGGAATGAGAGTTGGAGACAACCTGTGAAACACAGAAAAAAAGAGTGATGCAGTGATTGTGTTGCTGCCCCCTATATACTTATATGCACATTATAACTGGATAATATCAAACTTACATGCATACTTTAAATGTAAAACTGGGAGGGCTGTAGCTTCATGCAATCTTTCTTTAAAAATATAAAATATGGCTGCAATGCCAATCAGGCTGTGAAATTCATGACCACAACTTACCTTCATTTGGATGAATCTTATTTTATTCATTATCAGATCATTTCCAGCCCATTACATCATGTTATCAGCAGCCCATTTAAGCCCATTAACCTTGTTGTACTATATCTGGTTTTCATGGTGGTCCATCTCAGCCAGCTGTGGTAGCAGTGGAGCAAACCTGGCTGGATCGGTAGCAGCAAACACACACATGAATCTGCACTGTTAGCTAATGTTTGCGCGGTTGTGAATGAGATCGAGTCTCCGACATTTTGAGGAGAAATCCACAACTAAGTTCACACAGATCGCGTCAGTATGTTTCATTAGTATGTAGCTTCACACAAGCTCAACCATTAAAACCAAGCGCACGAATTTACCATTAAGCTATCACGCTTGCAGCCCGTGTGTTGCCCGCAGCAACAACAGAAAGACTTCCGGTTCGTATCCTTCAGAATAAAAGTGCCGTTTTAAGAAACGTAAACAAGATTTTCTGACAAAAACTGAACCAGCTATATATCATAATACTATTGCTGGACTAAGTCTATTCTTATATAAAAACACATGGATATATATCGGTATATATTTAGAAAAACAAAAGCCTCAGCTCTTTAATGTCAACTGAACAATGTTATCATTTTAAGACATGTACACCGAGCTGAACAGCTTTATGGCTGTTCACCTATTCTTTTTCTGCTCAAATTACATGTGAAAAATGTATCAAAAACATTTAAAAACATAAAACATCTGAGGAATATGCCATAAAATTTCACACTTGGACAGACTATAAATGTCTCGACGCAGGGATGCCAAAAGGACCCAATGGGAAATCTTCAACCAGCATCTGCATAGCTTTAATTTATTTATTTATTTTTAGATTTGATGATGAATGTTCCAGGCTTTGCAATATGATGTGGACAATAACAATGTATATGAATAAATACTTTTTGTTTATAGATGGTTATTCATTACTTTGAAGCCCCCTCTCCTATTCAATTTCAATAAATCTAGCTTACCATTAATGTCAATGTTGTTTAAAAAATGGATAACTATAGCCTATCTAAGCTCATGTTCATCAAGTCCAGTTTATTATAGATCTGCGACAACACTGCACTTTTGGCTTGCAACAAAAATACACTGTGTGTAAAAATGTGATATAGACCTTACACTTCCTTACAGCTGTGTTGGGCCTACGTCACAAAATCACAGTCGACCAGTGTTGAGGAGATTCTTGATTGTCCAAACCGGAAACGAAATAATGGATAATGTCGGCTCACTTCACAGTCCTCAAACATCCATGCTCACAAAATGGCAGGAAACGAGCTCCCCTAGCGACATGTTCATTGTGTATTACATCAAACATGGACCTTTATTTGTCACCCACAGTGGGCATTTCCAACAGCAAACACAAGGAGGAGGAAACAGCTCCGGGATTTACAAAATAAGAGTCGCAAACAAAATCTGAACGCTTGTTGTGAGTGATAGACATTGAATAGCTGTGTTTTAATGTCACCTTAGCAATCGTCTCCAGGTAAGAATCGATGTTAAATATGGCTCGTTGGTGACTAACCAGGCCGTGGTGTTACAAACATGTCGCTTGGTCGTGTTTTATGTTGAAGGTTTGAAAGCGGAAGTGTAGTATTTTACCACCTGAATAGTAATTTTGCTCTGTGCGTGTGAGAAAAGGAAGAAAAGAGGGTCGCTTATAGCGAAGTGCAGCTGGGTTGGAAGAAGGGTACGAGGTACTTTTTTTTATTATACTTGTTGGTACACTCTGCCCGTTTCCACCTCCTTATCCTGGCGAAAGGTTGAACGGTTAAAATGGAGGCGGACAGATCCGGCGGAGGACCAAACCCGAACTCCGGAGGCGGCAGCAGCAGCGGAGCGGGGCGCAACCCAAACGGGCCCAAAGCAGCACCGGGCCAGGCGACATCAGCTGCGGCGACCGGGGCGATGGCAGCAGCGGCGGCGGCGGCGGCGGCAGCAGCCGGGGCCATGCCCGGATCGTCGCAGGCTCGGGAGCTGCAGGACGGGGACGCGGGTATGACGCTTCCTGGGATCCTGCACTTCATCCAGTACGAGTGGGGACGCTTCCAGGCCGAGAAATACCGCTGGGAGGCTGAGAGAGACGAACTCAGGGTAAAATTTGTTGATCAATTTAGCCCCCGTTTGCAACCTCACCGCCGAATAAAGGCCAGGGAGGATATTGCAGAAGCTCCTGTAGTGTCGCTTTGTGACAGTACACATGCCCCACAATCAATCAGTCCCAGGATGACAAAATGCTAACGGGCTAACATTACACCCTGTCATATTGTATTGACCGGGATGGATTGTTGCCACACAGCAAAGGAAAATGAAGGGACTGTATGCCCCACCAGCTGATGGTCACCAAAAGCCAAACAGCCACAAAATATAGGACAAACTGTATTTTAGGAAAACATTTATTCATGTTTTTTCCCCCCTTCAAATGCTCATATAATCAGTTCGGCTCACAACAATATACACCTTGATGTTAGAGGATACAGCTTTTGTTATAAAAACAAGCAGGCAGGTAAACATAGTTTAGGTGTGGCTACCTTGCTATTCATGCAGGTAAACATCAGTGACATCCCTGTACCAGACTCCCTTTACAAATGACTGTATTTTGGCATTTATGTGGAATTACAGTTTGTCAATAGAGAGTGGTTTGTGTACCACAGCAACAAAGCGAGTGATCGGTGGCTGTGGTGTTGTGGGTAAAAGATGATGATCGCACAGCTGTGAGTTCGCTTTAGATCCCTGCACTGAGAGTGATGCTTTCTTTTGAGGGTTGGTTGTCAAAGGGGCATTCTTACTTGAGTAGATTCCACTGTAAAATGAGGCATAGTTTGACGTTAATGGCATTTTATTCGTAAAACAATTGCCACAGTGGAGGAAAGTGATCAGGGTGACCTTTTTGGATTGCCATTGTTTTTGTACTTAGTCACGTCTCGCTGTAAAATCCCTCTCGGATGAAGTTCTTTCCCGTGAATCTTAACAAAAGGTGGTCTGCAGCAACGTGCGTGTCTTTTGTATTTGGTGGCATTGAAAGGAAACCAACATTTGTCACACACACGGATGAGTCAGTGGTGTGGTTGATGAGCGTGGCTGATATGTTTGTAGAGCAGTTGTATCTGTCAGTATCTTTAAATGTTTTATAACCATCCTAAATCTAAAAACATACAACAACACCAAATGACCTGCCGATTACATCCACGTACATGTTGTCTGCCTTTAGGTTTAGAGTAGTGAGCTTGGGTGCCTAAAGGTCATTAACGTGAATTTGTGAAACATCTAGAAAAATCCATGTGAATGTGTGAGTCAGTGCCATAGAAATGCCCTTGAGCCAGGCATGAGTCGCCTAATGGCTGCAGCTATTCAGAGACCAGTAGCAGTAGACAGAGGTTGTACTATGCAGCTCTCCTACATGCATGTGTGTAAGTGTCTGAGGCAGAGCATTGCTGAGCAAGGTTGCGCTTACTCATCAAATTGTTCCAGGATTAAGGCAGGTTAGGAAAACATTCACACTTAAAGATGTTTTTCGCTCTGCGTTTGGGTCGGAGGGATGAACAGTTCATCTTTTCATCCCTAAACCCATATGTGGTCTTCCTCCTGTGACCACACTTTGCTTCTAATTAGGATTAACTATCTTCTGCAGCTCACCAGCTTGACAAAACCACAGAAGAAAACCCTGAGCATATATCTTTGCCTCTCCTCTGTCACTCCGCTTCTCCCATTGCCCCCAACTCAAACCTATGTAGTTATTAATAGGAGCATGATAAAAAATGGATGAACAATAACAAACGGGCTGCGCTCGCTGCTTTTATAGTCGTGTGTGGGGAAGAGCGGGAATGGGAGTCAGAAGCAGGGCATCGCTATGTCCAACATGCCATTAGTGCTTGTTATGGAACTTTGTTTGCGTGTGCGTATTTGCTGCACATGGTCTGGTTTCACGGGTACAATTAGCACCACGTCCCGTGCTGAGAGCGAAAGCGAGGATCGCTGGAGTGCCAGGCTGAAAAATTGACCTAGCTTACATTTTAACACCCACAGGCCACAGGCCTCTGGCTTTTGTTGCCAGCTTGCTCACAGGGCTCTCAACATGCCAGTTAACATGCCCCCCCTGGTCATGTCCTGCACAGTTAGCAGCATTCTGTACATGTGTTTGCTCACATGTCATCTACACATGACATTTTGTGCTTCTATGGCACTGATAAGGCTGGTAAGGAAGCTGTAGAAAAACCATCACCAACATTTGACGGAGATGAACACTATCATCTTACGACTCTTTGTGTGACAGCACGGATGTCTGCGTTTGTAGCATAGCCCGTCTCTGTGAGACTGTAACACATGTGCTGTCTGTGTGAGAGTGTTTTTTGGTGTGAAAGGCCACCTGTGGCATCGTGTCTCCAGTGACAGGCCGGGAATGAGGGCCCTCGCTGCTCGGGGCCAGGTGGGACGTCCCAGCACGATCATGGGACAGCAGCAGCAGCAGCACAGGGGACAGGTGGCAGTGGCCTTGGCCCTCCGGCCTTTAGACACACTTTTTCCAGTGTATTGTCTGAACAAGCCCGAAGTAATAAGCTTGTTACTTGCCTGATCCTCATTAAAAATTAATAGATAAACAGATTGTGCAGGAGACGTGGAACAAATTCTCTAAACTTACTCTACAGGGAAAAGGGCAGACCTCTACCTGTTTCCCTTTGCATTATTCTCAGTGTCAGCTGTTTAATTTTATTAACCGTGTCAGTAGTTGTGTTAAATAGATTACTGGTGACCCAGATGACATCACTTCCTGTTGAGTGTGGCCCCGGGGGCCCTGGGTACACATCTCTAATTAATAGCTCTGCGCTCTCAGCCATGACACACATATGACATCCATATGTACAGCTTTATTACTGCGTGTGCCTCCCACCCACGCAGACTCGCAGCGCTCCTGTTATACGTGTGTTTTTTTAAAATTATTTGTCACAATCATGACATTCAGATTTTTTTCCCTTCCCAGTGCTTATCAAGCATCTTCAGCTCAAACTTGAACAGCAACGCCAACTTTTTAGGATGTCACTCTTGAGCTAAATACTTTGCACACACACTGTCCCAGAAAAGTTCATTGCTCTACTTGTTGGCTCATGGGTTCTCTCATGGGGATGGAGGGATGAGAAGATGGAGGGTGGCCAGTGGAGTGGAGGAGGAAAGCTGCCCTTGACCCTGTTCTGCAGCTAGCGCAGAGGGACTGACAGAACAGGCTAAATGTGTGTCAGCTCTCCATGCTACAACAAACTGTGGAAAGGTCAGCAGCGGTAGGCCACACGGAGGAAAACCCACCCACAGGAAGGAGAGATCAGATGGCACGACAGGTTCGCTCGCAAACAAGGTTCCTGTGTACCTTTAGGCTTTGTTAGTTTACCAAGACGATACAAAGAGAATAACCGCAGTGTCAACACAAGGGGGGTTTTCTTTGGTTACTCATCGACATGGAATGATATTTAACTTGAGTATCACTTCCTTTCAAAATATTATGGCGTCTCCTGACCTGCTGCTCCTCTACTGTTCCGAACGTCTCGTCCGATTCGGCTCTTATTTTACGGGTCAGTCTCTCGGTAAGAACACTTCTAATAGCTGATGAATAGACCGCCTTGTCTCGCTTCTGTTGGCCGGGGTCCCACACTCGAGTAAACACAAGCATGTCCCAATCTGAACCAGACAAACTGCAGCGTAACAAAGACCAGTGACAGCTAAAAACAATGCAAGTCCGACCGCCTTAGGAAAGAGGCATGCTAGGTATGTTATTTGTCGATTTACTCGCACACCTTGATGGGATCTTTTTTAGTTCTCTGACCTTTTTTTTAAAGAGGGGAACGGGAAATCGTGTACAAAGGAAGAGCGAGTAAAACCAGGTCACAGCCAAAGAATGAGAAGTTAAGTAATAGATAAAGAATGGCATATAGCAATAAACCCTTTGACACGCTATTAGGTGTGTTTATGTGTCCACATGCAAGCCTTGTCTCCATCCTGGCCAACAAAGACGTGTCAGGGATTTGATGTTTTGGGCAGTAGTGGGAACCCGTCCGTCTAGGAACTCAGCGTGACACAAGCGCACACGGATGTGATGGTAATCTGTGTGTGTGAGCAGGTCGTAGCTTGTCTGTGTGTGAGTAGGAGTAGAAACGCGTGCCCTGCCCCTTAAGGATGAAGGAGACGCATTCCTTTTAGAGGTGGAAAAAGACACTGACTCAATTGTACATCAGTAAATGATCAAATCGCTGTTCATACTGGGCCGGCATTACCTTGGCTGCCTCTGTTAGTATGCTGCCGCTGTGTTCAAACTCTTTTGTTCAGTTCTAACACAAGAACCATTTACAGTGAAGAGCTCAGCATTGATCTATCTGCAGCTAGTTACCCCATCGTGGTCTTTTAGTAGGTGGATTCTGTATCATGGCTGAGCTGACAATGGCGTTTAGCTACTGAGTCTATGTTAAAGATTTGTTTATTTGTGTACAGATGACCTCATATTCAACTCTTCCTCTCGCTTGAATTTGACTGACTTTGCCCGAGTTGGCCTCCACTTGACCCCAGTAGACAGTTTATTTCATTTCCGCGCGACTAGCGAACTGATTCTTTTGGTTTCACAGCCGTGGTTGGGCCTGTAGATTCTACCTTAAACAAACTCCAGTTGGATAAAGGATCAATAATTCAGGCAGACTAGACTGACATATTGAATCAAACATCCCCTCTGTCCCTGCATTCTCCCTGCTGCAAGGGGATCCAAAAGGGGGGATGCATTTTTGGTCATTTTGCTAACTAGGGATGGGACAATAAAAGATTTAATTGCGGATCACGATAAAAAGTCCTCGTTGTGAATTTTAATTATCAAGATACTCATGTCTGTCCTCACATGAATGACTCGATAAAGCTCTCCAGCTTGCTGAGGTACAGTCCTATATTGGTTTCCTGATTTATTTTATATTGCCTTAGCCTGTCTCCATGGCTGAAGGCTCAGCTTGCACGTCGCATCCCCCACAAAAACAAACTAAACAACGACAGGGAGACGAGGTTACAACCATTTATTTGTGCAGAATTCTGATTACTTTGATTGTTTTTCACTAAATTGTCAGTGTCCTGCCTGTGATGCAATAAAAAATATTTGTTTCCTAACTAAATTTAAGGTTAAAGTGATTCCACTTTATTTTAATTTTAGTTTTTATCTTAAAGTTTTACAAATATTTTAATGACTGTTGGGGTAATATTTGAATCACAATTATTTTAGACAGGGTAACCGTGACATTAACTTTTCATATCGTCCCATGCCTATTGCAAACAAGGGGGATGCCACCCCCCCTCTTGCCTGCTGCTTCTCCCAGTATATTTGGCCTCAGTATCAGAGCAGTCGAAATGTTTAAAGGGACGTTTTATTGTCATTATTGTGGATGCTATCTTGAATGCAACATTTATTTATCAAAGTAAATATTATGCCATTTAACTCTAAAGGTGTCGATTTAATGTGAATTTATTATCATTATTTTATAACGTACCATCTCTTTTAAACTATTTATAGCCCCTAATATATAATCTACATGTTGTTTTCTTATCTGCACCTCCCACACTATGACAAGTTAGCAAAACAGCCGAGCTCTGTTCGGCTTTCTTTTAGCACATTAATATTCACGTCTGGTTATGTCACGCGGGGAGCGACTGTCTCTGCCTGTGTGAAATGTACAAATACAGTATTGCATCTGCCATTACGAAACACGGCAGCCACACAATCGCTGCTTGTGTGCAGCTGGAAATGCACAGCTAACTGTCTGCTGTTGCAGCTAACCCCATGCTAGCTGCTTTAATCAAACCACACAACCACGGCAAATTATATATTATTACATAGCTGTTTATACAAGGCTAAGCAGTTATTTTTTTGTGTGTTTCACTCATTGCTTTTTAAATGATTGCAGAGCTGTACAACCCATCCTTTCAGCTCCCCGGACACACAAGCACAGTTAATGCATTAGTTATTTGCATGTTTGGCATGAACTGAACTGCTCCTCTGTGTTAGGGCAAGTGTATACCACGTACAGTTATCTGTATTTCACAACCTCTTAGCTCATCCCTGCAGTGTTGACTTGCTCGCTCTGACAATTATCTCCAAAATTCTCAGATAAGCATATAAAATCACGTTGCATTAATCAGGATTACTCAGCAGCAGCAGCAGCAGCAGCAGCAGCAGTAAGGTTTGCTTGGCAGATTATCCGGTGTTCCACTTGCCCTCCTTGCTGGTTACATGACTGTGTGTATTTATGTGTGTGTGTGAAGCGCGTGTGCGCACTTTCCTGGGTGATTGACTACCCTCTCAAGTAGACCGAGTGCCTGCCCCATGAGATAGTGTTTTTAGACTGTTCTAGTTTTACAGAACTGCGTCTGCGTGTGGGAGCAGACTCGTGGACACAGACAGGGACGCGCAGCGGAGAAATGGGCTGTAAAACAATCGGCATTAATGCTCCAGTACCGCTTGGCTCAGAAAGAGAGAACGAGAGGGAGGAGAGGGTGAAAATGCAAAACTATGCCCACATTCACCTGCATGCAAACCCTGAGAGCAGTCGACAGTTTAACCTCCCTCTAACCGAGGCATTTTTCTACTTCAACCCACAGTTTTGCTCAAAAAACTCAGCATCACCCGGTGCGTACACAGAAATCTTGCTCATCCAGTCTGGCAGCCTTTTCACATTTCATCAAGCCCGGCTTACTCAAGGGAAGACCCCGTCTAAAGATAGTCCTCATCAAAACTCTACAGTCCCGTCATTATCGCTCTCATTATCACTTTTTCGTCTTCGTCTCGCAAAAAACCTTTTTAATTGTTTGACAAGCGGCGAGAGAGGGCAGCACGTCTCTGTCCTCAAGGTAAGAGGTAAGAGTTTTATCTCGGTGAGGAAGGAAGCGGACGGAAAATGAGAGAGGAAGCGCACAAAGGAAGGATGTGTCTTTAAAAGAGGGTATTTGAATCTGGCCAGTCCGTGTCTTGTTTTTCCTCTGCCGCAGATGCGCACTGAGGCCTCGGTCAGGAGAAGTTAAAAATAAGAGCCCTGTTCCACAACCCTCTACTTATTCCGGCTTCTCAGAAGTCATGTTTGCTATGCTCGTCACATCAAACTTTTTTTTCCCCCCTTCACATTCACGGTCTCTGTTGATATCAAATGCTTCACTCTACAGCCTTAATGGGGGAGTACATGCATTTTATCTAATTTACTGCAGTTAAAGCAGTCACACTGTCTACAGTAACTGATTTTCTGATCATGTATGTATGTATGCATGTATGTGCGTTTGTTTTTTTAAAGCATCCTGTGTATGTGTGCGTTTTCAGGCGCAGGTGGCGTTCCTACAGGGTGAGAGGAAAGGGCAGGAGAATATGAAACAGGACCTGGTGAGGCGGATCAAAATGCTAGAGTACGCCCTCAAACAAGAGAGGTAAGACACGTCTCTGTCCTCGTGTCTGTCATCCACTCAGCCTGCTGTCCTAATGTTTTGCATGCTTTCGGCATAGTGACTTGATAGTAAAAGATTTCCATGTATTTGCCCTTAACGCTGCCCTCATGTGGTGTTTGCTGGGGTTGCAGGGCAAAGCACCAGAAGCTGAAGACAGGAAACGACCAGAGTCCAGGAGACAAGAAACCAGAGACAGAAGCAGACCAACGTATGTTTGACAAAGCCCCTATAGACTCTGTTATTTTGAACTGTTACATAATCGTCTGCTGTTGCTTCTTTTACTGCTGCTGTACTTTCAGAGCAAAGTTCCTGCTTTTCTCTTTTTCTGCTCATGCCTTGCTGTTGCATCACTATTGACCAATCTATTTTCTGTAGTTCCCAATGGGCCGGCTGAGTCAGAGTCTGAGCCAGCCAATCAGATGTCCTGGAAGGAGGGACGTCAGCTACTACGCAAGTAAGGCCTCTCCGTCATCAGCTCCCTTTTTTTTATCTCCGCACCATACTAATGTATTCAATCAGTACTTTATCGCTGAACAGTCTGAGTGTATATTTATCTGTGCTTTTTCCTGTGAATGTAGATATCTGGAGGAAGTGGGTTATTCAGACACCATCCTGGACATGCGGTCTAAGCGTGTGCGCTCCCTGCTCGGGCGGAGCAGCCCCGAAGCTAACGGGCCTCCACCCAGTGAAACCTGTGCCGAGCCAGAGCCCCGGGCAGGTGGAGAGTCGTTGTTGGTCAGACAGATCGAGGAACAAATCAAGAGGTGAGACTGTGGAAGCAGATACAAAAGACTAGTGATGGCCACTATGTATTAGTATCATTACAGTCAGAGTAAAAATTAGATTTACCAGAAAGAAAATATGCATTCAACCAGCTTTGTATCACTACAGTGTTGGTAGTGTATGCAACTGATCAATAGTAAACGTCTCTTCATCTTGCCTTCACACGGAGCTCAACACTCACGCATCATCAAGATTCTGTTAGTACACTGCCATTGTCTTGCCTAAAATGTTTACAGAAACATGTTTCAAGCCAGAACCAAGCATCACCTATCTCGCAGTACATCACCCGTCAGAAAGCCATTTTTCGCTTCTTTCAACAGCCCAGTTCTATGCAAGGGCTGAAATACTTCTATCAGAGTCTCAATAGGATTAATGTAAGCGTACCTTATCACCGTCGTGATAACATGAGACAATTCGTTGCTGTATCATGTGGCAGCTTTGTGAAGAGCACCCACATGCCTTTGTCTGAACAAGCAGAAATGTGAAGACAGTGACACAATAGTACATCCTAATCTCAAAAGACAACAGAACAAGATGCACAAAAGATTTTCTAAAATGGAGGGCATCCTTCATCAGGCTTACTTAGAAATATACAGTTTGTACCACTCAGACATGTTTGAGTGTGGCTCCCTGAGCAGGAAAAGGAAAAAGAAAAGTTTAATAATATGGTATAATACGGTATAATTGAGGTAATTTTACATGGTGTTGTCCTCAATAATTGCTTTATTCCTTTTAACTTAAGAGAATAATTCTGTGTGTAATTGCAGGAACGCGGGGAAGGAAAGCTCTAAGGAACGTCTGGGGGGCTCGGTGCTCGATAAGATCCCCTTCCTGCACGGCTGTGAGGACGACGATGAAGACGACAGCGACGAGGAAGACGACTTCCAGGGCATGGCCACCGACTGCATCGATGGACCGCGCAAGAACAAGAAGTCTCGCGTAAAGGTATGAGCGACGATTCAAAAAATGAAATCGGGCAAACTGAATTCATGAGCGATCACGTGAGTAACATCGGTTTCTCTGTTCTTGTGTCCAGATGGGTTCGGAGCCCATGACCACAGACCTGGACCCCGAGGACGAGGAGGACGAAGACGACTCGGAAGACGCCCTCAGTGAATTTGACTTCCTGGGCTCGGGGGAGGATGGGGAGGGGGCGGGAGAGGCCCGGATCTCGGGGGACGGACGGGAGTTAGGTACGCTGTTGCCATAGAAACACCATCAGCACCAGCACTACCAGAATCACTGCCACCAGTGTATCTGTCTTTTTTGCCGCTGCCCTCCCCTCCCCTCTAGCCTTGCTCACCTTTTTATCTTTTACTCTTCATTGTGTCTTGGCATCTCTTCTTGTCAATAAAACCAACCTCTTTTCCCAACCACCTGTCTCTCTGTCCTGTTTCACGAGCTGTCAGTCTGTGACTCTTTACAGTTGTGTAGCTGTCATCTCTGTCTGTAGATGCACTCTCTGTGGTCGGGGGTCATTTGAAAGGTTATCACGCATGCCGCCTTCTCTTTTTTTATATGTCCACATTTCATTCTTTGAGCCATCTCTACACTGTGTGCCTGTGCTTTTATTGATTTCATCCTCTCACAAACAGAGTCTTTAAAAACTGTGTGAGCGTTTGTTGTGTATCCAAAGAATTAAGTCTTTTTGCCTCATCTGTCCGTCTGTCGGCCTCTCCGTCCTTCCTGCGCCTCTCTGCATGACTGGATGTTTTGTGTCTCTCTCCTCTTGCCGGGTTCAGAGAACCGCAGGAACAAGTTACAAGGCATGATGTCGGACTTCCCCCCTAAACCCACCCCGCCCCCCTCTGTATCGGGACAGGCTCGCTCCGGGGAAGGTAAGACACCCCTCATCAAATACGTCCTGTAGAGAACCATAGACTGTCCTCCTCCAAATTTTCGTCCTCAAGTCTCCCACACGGATTATTGTGGCCGAGACGTTAAATCTCAAATTTAGACACTGTCATATCTGCGTAGGGGTAAATGTACAAAGTTGCTCCCACACTTAAAAATATTTCCTCTAGTACACAGTGTGGGAGTCAGGAGACAAGATAAATAGATTCTTGCCAGGCAGAACATAGAATCATTGCTGTATTTTACCCTTTTTATGATGTATTATAGTAACTCTAGTGCTTTTGCGCCTCCAACATGCAGGCGGCGCCCTGGGTTTTTCCTCTGATGTCTTCATCATGGACGCCGTCGGAGGAGGGGACATAAACCTTGGCGAACTGGCTGATCTCACTGTCGCCAATGACAACGATCTCTCTATGGATGTAACTACAGATTCGTAATCCAAGCTAAATGCGCGTGCTCAAAATATGGGAATGTTCCATTTTTTAAAAAAAAAACGTGTGTCCCGTCAGATGCAGGACAACAGAGAGGAGTTCAAGAAGACATGGAACCCTCGCTTCACACTACGCAGCCACTTCGACGCCATCCGCGCTCTGACCTTTCACCCCAGCCAAGCCGTGCTGCTCACAGCCTCCGAGGATGGAACACTAAAGCTGTGGAACCTCAACAAGGCCATGCACTCTAAAAAGTAAGAACCACCAGGGAGAAGAAGATGGAGAGTTGATTTATTTAGCACTTTTTATATCTCACGCCTAATGGCTTTCATGCAGCAGATGGGCAGAACGAGCATAGAGCTGCAAAGTCAAAATTCTCTGATTCCAGCTTCTTAAATGTGATATGTTTTTGGTTTCTTTGCTCCGCTGTGACAGTAAACTGAATATCTTTGGGTTGTGGACAAAACAAGACATTTGAGAACGTCATCTTGGGCTTTTAGGAAACACTGATCAACATTTTCACCATTTTATAGACCAAACAACTAATCGATCAATCAAGAAAATAATGGACAGTGAGAGTATTCGTTAGTTGCAGCGCATTTAAAAGACTGTGTCCCTCCACAGGAACGCAGCGTTGGACGTCGAGCCCATCTACACATTCAGAGCACACAGGTGAGTCTGAGATGTGTACAAATACTAACTAACACATCGCAAACATAAATGGGTGCACTTCAACCCCTGACCTCCCTCTCCCATTTTTTCACCCAGTGGAGCTGTTCTGTCTCTGACCATGGGCGAGGACGGAGACTCCTGCTACAGCGGAGGTCTAGACGGAACCGTCAGGTGTTGGAAGATGCTCGACCTCAACGTGGATCCTTACGATAACTACGGTCAGCCATCCTCAACTGTCAGAATAAAATCAGTCACCAATTGAAGTTTTCCCCATGTTTTTTTTAATAATATGTGTGATTGTCTTCACAGATCCCGGCATCGAGAGCAGCGTGCTTGCAGGCCACGAGGATAGCGTGTGGGGTTTGACTTACTCGGCGGTCCACCATCGTCTCGCCTCGTGCTCGGCCGACGGCACCATTCGCATCTGGGACCCTCAGAACTCGGCTCCCTGCCTGTCCGTCTTCAACAAGGAGAGAGGTAGAACATCACTTTTGAGATTTTATTTTTCAGCTTTATGTTATGTCCACGCTGCACAACTCAACCGTCCCCTGTGTTCTCCCAGAGCACGGCACGCCCACCTCGGTGGCTTTTGTGGCCACTGACCCCAACCAGGTGGTGGTGTCATTTGACGGCGGTGAGACGCTGCTCTACGACCTCAACACAGAGCAGAGCACCACTGCGCTAGAGACACAGACCAAGGATGGTATGTGGCCATCACCCAATTTCTAACATTCCTGTCACAAGTACCAAAGTAAAGAAGTTAGATGAAGAGATAAAACAGACTTTATTAAAATGTTGTTTTTTTTGTCCTGCGCAGGCAGTGAGCTGATCAACCGTGTGGTCAGTCACCCGTCTGAGCCCGTCTCCATCACTGCACATGAGAACCGCACCATCCGCTTCCTAGACAACAAGTCAGGTATCTGTTATTTGTCCTCTTTTCACTTCCTCTGCAGACTTCGTCAAGTGTGTCAATGCATCTAAATCGGCTTCCTTTGTGCGTTTGTTCAGGTAAAGTTGTCCACTCTATGGTGGCTCACCTGGATGCGGTCACCTGTCTCACCACAGACCCTAAAGGCACTTACCTCATCTCTGGCAGTGAGTACCACTCAGCTGTACTGTGTTGTGATGTAGCTGAACATCGAAGAGTGAATAGGTTTTCTTTGCGTTGTACTCCACGTTGTCCCTCATGACTTTGTTTCCTTTGCTTGCACCCACTCTCTGCCCCCTGCAGGCCACGACTGCTCGGTGCGCCTGTGGATGCTGGACAACAGGACGTGCGTGCAGGAGATCACGGCCCACAGGAAGAAACACGACGAGGCCATTCATGACGTGGCCTTCCACCCTTCACAGCCCTTCATTGCCAGCGCCGGCGCAGATGCACTTGCCAAGATCTTTGTCTGACAGCACTGTCGTCGTTCTGGTGAGACGGAGTTAACTTACTATGGGAGTGCACACACAGTGAGCTGCTCTGATTGGTCCATCAAGATTCAGAACTTTTCACTGTCTTCAGTCTTATCGTTGAAAGAAGCAGAATATTCAGTCTTGAAGAGGAACTGTTTATTTGTTGTAGTTAGCACTTCTCAAAAGAAAGCTGTGGCTCAGGAGGAGCTTTCCGGAGAAAATAACAACTAAGATGTGTCATCATCAGGGGGCATAATAAATTAAAGTGTTGTAGTCTTTAGTTTTTTTTTAAAGCTTGACTCATACTGGAAACTTAGAGCCAGGATATCTAAGCCTCTGCTGCTTCTCTTTTGATTTTTAAACTCTGTCTTCTGCGTGTCCCCAACTTTATAGAAGTGCAACACTAAATTGATTGATGGAGCACATATTTAACCTGTCAGGTTGCAACATTTTTTTTATCAGGGCTGTCATGATTTCAATTCTAAATCAAAAAAAACTTTTAAAATGAGCCTTCACTTTCAGTTCTAGAAAGCAGGATAGGTGTTTCTCCTATTTTTTGTCTGTGTGTGGGCTGCTACACATACTGCAAAAAGCGTGGGGTGTTTGGAGTTGAGGAAACTCAAGCTGTTGTTGTGAAGTACCCGTCTGCTATCTACTGACTCCTCTTTCTGTTTTTGTGTATAACATTTGTTCCCAACTGACTGGTGAAATACTGTTCTTACAGTTTGTATTAATTATTTCAATTTGACCATGTGGCCATGGTGCAGTTCATCACACAAAAAAGACATGATGATTATTTCACACTTGATACCATGTGGCCTCTCTTTTTTAAAGACGAAGTAAAGATATGAATGGCAGTTGTTAGGGCTGTGATCTGATTTTAACTCTATTTATGGGCATTTTTCACATTTTCCACATTATAAGAACTGAAGACAAAAAAAACACACAAAAGCAGTAAATCAGTAAAGCAAATTTGCCTATTTTAAATGAAAAGTTACACATGGTACAATGTCTATGAGGGATTTGTCTGGCTACTAAATAACTTTTCACCCAATTTTGAAGTTGTATGTCACCTTCTAGAGACAGTATTTTGTGACGGCCTTACTTGCTGGCAGAAAGAGAAGAATTAGGCATCGTCTTCACTTAGCCCGTTTTCAGATTTTTTAAATGATTGATGCCACTTCCTTCCGAAAAGTCTGAATAGGTGGACAAGACCCAAAAAACATGAGGAAACCAATGAACCTGACAACCTTCCTGTCCTGGGCCGTTCACGCACCATGACACTATGTGACCTTTAAAATCTAAAGTCGAATTGAATTGTGGATTTGGAGAACCATGACACGCATAAACATTATTAGATTGTAATCCGCTGAGCTGTCGTAAATGACTACTGTTTTGGTTTCCTCACCTATAAAAGCACTTCACTCCAAATATGATTTTTTTAAAAAAAATTATACATAATTTTGCTGTTGTCTGCTTTATATATAATACTAACATTATGTATTAGCTTTATGTCATGAGCTGTTTGGACATCTTGTGGTCTAACTTTGTGTTTACCTTTTTTCTGCTTTTAGAGTCCTACAAAAACAACTGGGACAAAAGAGACTGAAGACTACAGTGGACAAATTTCACCTGCTTACACACACAGTCACACACACACACACACACACACACACAATTGTCCTGCACCCCACTGGCTGGGTCATCGCCACAGGACGTCACCTCCCCTCAACCTCCCCTCACTGTTCTCTGATGCCTCAGTGACTTCTTGTAATACTAATCACTCTGCTTTTTTATATCTTTAAACTCCCGGCTGCTCCGTTTCAAATAATCATGTTTGGAGTAACACTTTTCTACACTACAATATTCTGTTCAGCTTTTTTTTTTTCTCTTCAGCCTATTACAAAGCACTGTGTCTGTGTGTGTGTGTGTGTGCGTGCGCTTGATTTTTGCTGACACACTAACTCACATTTTCACCAAGGAAACACTCGCACTGCACAGCACGCACAAATGCACCACAATTCATCCTACAGATCTTTTTTGAAGTCGTTGACAGATTGCTTGTGGCTAACATACATACGTAGGCATGACTAAAAAAAAAAAGACGGTAACCTTTCCCAGAAACCTCTCGGTGGGAATCAATGTATTACATTCCAAAGACTCCAGTAGAGCGCGTGTGTGTATTTGGGGTTGGAGAATGTCAAACGTAGATGTGTGTGTATGTGGCATGAGGAGGCACTAGACAGTCGCTAACCAGTGTTGGAACAAATAGCTTTAATTTTACAGCCAAGTCTCATCGTTTGTCTGAGTATTAAAGCGTCCCCGTGATTCTGCCTCTAGGTGTGTGTGTGCGTGCGTGATTATATGTCACTCTGCTGTACAAGATAACCGAACACGTTTCCACAATCACGATGCATTTCTACAGATGTACAGATTGAGCTCGACTCCACAGACTGATGCTAGAGGACAGAGTTCAATCAAAGGCTGTAGACTACAGGAGTGTGAGGCGGGTCTCGACAAATGACCGAACGTGTCATTTGGTGCTTTTTACTGTACAGACGAGTGTGTGCATGTGTGTGTTTGTGTGCGCACTAGTTAAATCACGGTGCTATGAAAGACCTTGTCAGTCTTGAGTCAGAATCAGGGACCTGTTTTGTGTGTGTGTGTGTGCGTGCGAGGATGAGAGACTGTGTTTCTCACTCATCGGGCTACAGATCTACGTCGAGTCAGTCGACTTTTTAAATGACATTTCATCGTCGAATCGTTTCATTAACCGTGGTCACATTTCAGAAAGTTAACGGTCGCTGTTCTCTGAAACTGGCTCGAGGAGTGTACAGATGGTAACTGTACCGCAGTGAGGACCACCCGGACCGAAAAGGTTTCCTCAGACGAGAGCTGCTCAGATTTTTTCATTTCATCTTGAAGTCAGTAGACGGTGCTCTGTTTCTGGCTCATTATTTATTCAGGCTTTCCAAAAGAGAGCTTGACGATTAAGGTTCCCTCTTCTTGTTTGACGTGCATCAGTTGCACAGTAGCACATTACCCAGGAGAGCTAATGTCTGGGAGGAATAGCTCCAGGGTGGGAAAAAGAAAAGAGAGAGATGGAAGTCAATTTAAAAATCTGCCATTTCTGTCATGTCAGGAAGAAAAAGAGAAAGTACTGATCTAAGATGTGTGGGTGTCAGTTGATATTACTCACCACCCTATGTGATCTGATTCAGCTATTTTTAACATAACATTCGGCTTAGGTTGCTCCTTTGAGAACACCTCACATCTGTCTGCGTCCTGCAGTTATACACATAACTGCAGGACGCAAGTTTCATTTAGGTAAAAAAACTGCCCCGCAATGACTTCCAAATATTTGACTGTTAATTACCTTGAGAAAAGTCTGATAAAATCTGGTGTTAAACCAGCTGGTTAAGGGGCACCCTCCTTCCTCTTCAAGATTACAGGGTCACACTAGGGGTCAAAGGTCAAAGTAGCCTAGAGGTAAACACTCCTTGCATAATCACTAGAGACACTAGTAGTCATAGTTTGAGGGTTTTTCCTCCTGAAACAGGGTGGTAGACTGTTGTCTGAGTTTAGACAGAGAACCAACCGGGTGCAACTGCATTATTGCACTGCTGCTGGGCATGACGTCCTGTTATATAACTACTATTTGGCTTCACTTTGCACTACATCTAATAGTGGATGCTTGTTGCGAGGAGTGGTAGCAGACAGGGTGCAGAAGTAATGTTTTTGCAGATATTTCTTATACAATCTGGAGTAAATACTACAACCTGCTGTGGCTCGGTTATCCCACTCTGAGCTGCCGCAGTGCGTCCCCTCGCCGAGTATAAAGACAAATCAGTATGACACATCAAAAAAAGAAAAAGAAATCGAAACAGAGGTTGTAAATGATGACTAGAGATGCCATTACGTGCTGTAAATGTCCATCATTTCCTTGTTTTCTTTCTTGCATTTCTTTTCTTTTGATTATGACTATGATTATTAAGATGTAAGAATACTGTAGTATCATAAGTGAATCATTCTTCCTTGCTAGGCATAGAACTTGCTTGTGATTGATAATGGCGATGTATAGCTTGTAAAAAAGCAAAATGATTAAAAAACATGAAAAATGAAAAAAATAAGTAAAAAAAAAAAAATCTGTTACCAGTCAGAGGCCAAGGTAAAGGACTCATTTCTTTGTGTTTTTATTTTTTTATTAGCAATTTATCACTGTGTGATATTTTGTACATCATATTAAGCTGTATTCAAACTATTTCCTCTAACTACAAGGGATAAGAGACCTGCTTTTTATTAATTTTGTTTTATTATATATTTTTGAACTGCATTCTAGCTTGTATCAGATGACTTTCTCTTTTTGTTTACGGGTCCCCTGTTGTATGTCATTAAGGAAGAAAAAAACAAAAAATGAAGATTTTGTACAGTGAACTGAGTGTTTGTGTTGTCTTTCTTACCTTCTAACAGGATACAAAACTTACAAAAGCAGCTGGACGCAGGCAGGATCATCCATTATACGTATTAAAACACAGGTTTTTCGGTGCTTTTACATAAAGTTGGGCGACTTTCAAAACAGACTTTTCAATTGAATGGTTAAAAGAGAAACTGAGGCTGGGGTTTCCCGTCTTTCAGTCCTAATATTTGTCAAGCTGTAAAACTGCTGGATGTGGCTCTTCCCATATAAACATGTCACATCTTTTATTAGACCCTCGGTGCCTAATAAATGTCCACATCCGTCAAACTCTGAGCCCGCAGTTTGTGATACAGAAGAGTTAATATGCAAAAACTGATAAAATCCATTCTTAAAATGATTAAACCAACACCAGCTTGATTTATATTCCCTTGAGTGAACAAAACCCCCATGATTTTGGTGAGTCTTTCTTCTAAAGTTGAACTCTGCACAAACATCATTCTGCACAGCGAAGGCCCAACATCCAATTAAGACCGGCGCACTTTTGGTCACTGGAGGGTGACTTATATTGTCAAACTACTCTTTACAAGGTCAACAATGAACTTTCCATCAACATCCTACAACTTAATTGTCCTTTGTATTACATAAAATGAAGATTTGCCCCTGGCATTCTGGCAGCACGATGTAAAACAAACTGTAAAGAGCAGCTAAAATACATAAAATTGCTTTGTGAGGGCCCCTTAAATAACTAATGTTAGGGGTGGAGATAAATAAATACTTGCCCACAGGTGCACTTTCCTTGAGAAAGAGAATTCAAAATGTGGTAGCCCCTGCCATGTCCTGTCCCAAGTATGTGGTGGTCCCACATTCAGCAGCATCAGATTCGGTGGCAAAGCATAGTTCAGTAGGAAAACATGTTTCTTTTAGCCTACATTTACAGTGTTCAGCATAGTGTTCAAGAAGTGACTTCTTCTACCATTTTTTCCTGGCCAGTGGGACCATGTGTCTCCTGCCAGATGTCGAAAGCTGGAGTGATAAGCGAGTTCTTCGGGTGGGGTCACGTACAGTATATAATATTTGGTTAAACAGGTTCTAGTGTTGTGATTGTTTATCTCCAGTGATCTTGCTGGCCTGGTTGATCAACTCGATCTGCTTGTTCCAGTGTTGAACTGAGAGGTTTCAATACCAGGACAAGACGTTACAGGTGATAGGTGAGTTCGAGTTATAATCTGAGCTTTGTGAGGGCCCCTTAAATAACTAATGTTAGGGGTGGAGATAAATAAATACTTGCCCACAGGTGCACTTTCCTTGAGAAAGAGAATTCAAAATGTGGTAGCCCCTGCCATGTCCTGTCCCAAGTATGTGGTGGTCCCACATTCAGCAGCATCAGATTCGGTGGCAAAGCATAGTTCAGTAGGAAAACATGTTTCTTTTAGCCTAATTGCATCATTAACGTAAAAAATACTCATTACCTCAAAAAATCCATTATTTTGGATTTAAATAACAACAGATGTAAGACGTGACTGTGATGAGTTTCCCTTTAAACGCAGCCCTCCACGGTCACATTTAATGGGTGAAACTGGTAAAGAAGCTTCTGTACAACAGCCTGGCTTGGTGTTTAAAAAGAAATCTCATCTTTCATTTGCTCCAACAAATGTTAGCTTATCCAACTGTGCCGTCCTGAGGCTGATTATGCACTCATGAGAGTATGTGATCTATATTTTAGAGCCTTTGCTCCACTCCTACATCATCACACATTCACACCACAGATGCTGTATAATTTCAGCCCCCTGGGTAAGTGAGATTTCTTAAATCTTAAATGTAATGTTGATTTTCTTTCAGCCTAATTACTTAAAAATGTATTTGATAGTGTTATCTAATTTTTTGGTATATCTTGGCTTACTTTCTTATGATCATGCAGCACCTGACTGTTTTACCTGCGCGTCCGTCTCCATTTGTAAAATGAGACCAATTCTCCAGTTAAAATGGCCTTTGGCTTCATCTCTGCTTGGAATTTGTTCATTCATTATCCAACTATCCAAACATCGCCCTCTTGTGGTGGAAAGAGGAATCCTCGCAGACATTATGAGCAGCTGCTGAGTTACTGAGATCCCTTGTCACATCAGCATTTCAGCAGAGTGCAGTAGCAGAGTTTAAATTTGTTGTGATGAATCGGAACTGCTGAGAAGTATGATGTAACAGCTCTGGGAGGAAGGTGAGCTAAAGATGACGAAGTTCATGTGGTTGGTGAGTTGCAGTATTACTCTCTAGCGAGGTCTGCATGCTTTCTATCCAAGAATATACTGCAGAGTCACAGTCGGGCTGGTGAGTCTGGTAGCCGGGCCTAATTTCTAAGCACATCCTGCCATGTGCAAAGTGCAACCCTTCTTGCCCTGAGAGTTCCCCATCTCACTGAAACTTGCATGAAAACCACTCTCCAGTAGGTGTGGTCCTATTCTGCAGTCTGGCAGAGGTGTGCCTGCTCAAAATGCAAAGAGAAAAGGTGTTAAGAGACGACAAATAGGACAGGAAACACAGTTTCACAAGAGGGACAGAAAGAAGAGGGAAGATGAGGAGGAGATGGGAGGGGTTTCTGCACCCTCAGGCAGCGTAAGGGGATCTTTTGCTGGGCTGGACTGCAGGGAGGGTGCAAACAGGACGGATAACCCCAAACCAAGGAAGGGAAAGAGAGAGAGAGAGAGAGGAAAGGGAGGAGGGAGAAGTTGGAGTGCAGGGAGTCAAAAGGCGGGACTTGCCGAGAGTCTATTGGCTTCAGGCTGTGTCAGTCATTTCACTTCCTCCTTGGCTGTGGCAAAAGCACAGAGGAGAGGGCAGGAGGAGGGAGGGGGAGAGGGAGGTACCCTTAGACAGCTCTCTCTCTCACTCTCTCACTGTGCTTTTTCACAAAAAAGACTCAACTGAGGCTGAAACTGAAACAGGGCAAGACTCGTAAAAGCAGAGCAGTCTCTTGCTCTCCTTCATTCTCACAGTTTCCTGTTCAAGGAGGCCATTTTGTAACTCAGCCTGGAGAAGGAGCACAACAAAGTTTGGCATTTGTTTTTGTTTTCTCTCTCCCACGGCAGGGAGTTTCTCAACCCACTTTGGACTTTCTCCTCTGCAGAGCAACTCCTTTGGACGAGAGAGGTGAGGGAGGGAAGGAAGGAGGTGGAGGAGGAGGAGAGGAGGGTCGTTTCCCCCTCTACACCCTCTGTCTGTCTTTCTTTCAAGAGCCTCTCACGCACATTGCTCGTGTTTGTCATGCCTGGACTGTGAGAGGAGTGTGCGGGCGAGAAAGCGCGAAAGAAGTGGCTGAAAGCAGGGGAAAAAAACGCTGCTTCCTGGATAAGGATTTCTTCCTTGATCTGCTGGGAGGGGGTGGACACAGGACACAGAGGAACTCTGCTCAGTGTGTGTGTGCCCCCCTCTCTCCTCCAGACAGTTTGAATGACTGTGGGTTTTCTGAGAACTCTTGACTGCACCTGGGCGTGTGTTCGTGAGTGTGTATGTTGAGAGAGTCAGGACTCCGAATGGCTAACGCGAGCCCTTGTATGCCCTCAGGGGCCATGGCTCAGGTCTTCTTCCCTCCCGGGGGCTCCTCACCGCCCGGCTCGGCTGTGATGCAGCAGGGGACCCCCATATCAATGCCCTCTATGCCAGCTCAGGGTGGGTTTCCTGTGATGGACCTGTCACTAGGGCAGGGTCCTGGTGGGGCTGTGATGCCTTCACTGCCTCCTACTCCAGCAGGGGTGTCCTTCATCATCCAGATCGGCCTGACCAGAGAGTCCGTCCTGATGCCCCAGAGTGCAGACCTGGCTTATGTGAAACAAATCGCCTGCTCCATTGTCGACACAAAGGTAGGAAATGTGTGTGTAAAACTGGGTGTTTGCGTTCTCCAGGTGGAAGGCTGTTCATGCACAAAGCCACACATTCATATTGGTTTTCAAGCCGCTTGTCAGATGACCAGTTTGGGTTGTACACTTGCTTTTCTTCTCTTCTTTCACTCTTTGTTTTTGTGTCCCGGTCTCACACTAAACCCTTTTTTGTTTACTATTCTCACAGGTAAATGAAAGGGTTTAAACACGCAGCCAGACAAAGTGAACAGGCAGCTGTGACAGAGGGAATGTACAAAATGTCACAACTTTGCTCGGCTCTAATTACAGCAATTAGCATTTTTCCCCTCACACAGTTGGAGGAGAGCACTGCTCAGTGAGGCTTTGCCATGCCACATCTAGCGCAGCAGACTGGCAGAGGGATGTTTGGGACGGAGTCGGTTTAGTCTGGCTGTTTTTGCAACACATGTGCTGTGTACATGACGTTTAAACAGAGGAAGCATAGTTCACTAATCGCAGCACTTATCTTACTGCATTGCACCTCCTGAGTTAAAAACAAGCATGTCCCGACATGCAGTTAAATGCGAAAGTCAACATCCTTTTGTTGAGGAGCACCTTAACTTTATTATCAAGAGGGATCTGAAGTCTTCCATGCCTGCGACCTTAACCTGTGATGGCTTAAAGTTTCAAACTCTTTCACTTCTTCTCAGTGCAACATCAGATGTTTTGCATTTCATGTCAAAATAACATCGGTTCATATCAGGTTAATTTTAGTCTCCTCGCTGAGCGCTTCATTGATTTCTTTCTTCTTCTTTTTGCTGTCACCTATCGCTTTCATGTTTCCCCAGGACGTCAAAAGCTGTAGCTGAAGGACCAGGCATTATTTAAAGGAAGAGTTCACCCCAAAATGAAAATTCAGTCATTATCTACCCAGCCGGGTGAAGTTTCGTAGTCCACAAAACATCTCTGGAGCTTCACGGCACAACAGTGTTGCAGCATTCTCCTAAACAACTGAAGTAGATGGGGACTTGTTTTTTCAATTAGCTGCCCAAACAATTTCAGTAATTGTCAGTTTTTCTGTTCTTCTAGAGAGCATACTTTTACTGCCTTGGCTTTTACTTTTGTGTGAGTGTGTACATCACTGCTTTTCTGTCTGCTCATTGAGTTTAACTGGAGGTTTTTACTTTTTTTTGTCCACAGCAGCATTACAAATAACTACTGCAAATGATACCACTGTATTTAAAATTCAGCATTTTACTGTAATAACCTCAGAGACTTAATCACTTACATGTGAATTTCTCACAAGGTACATGGTGGTATAAGTAAAAGACCTTTGGGAATAGCAACACTAAGCAAATGTTTCTTCATTAGTGAACTGAAAACTTCAAAACAAACATGTGCAGGGTTGGGGAGGGGGGAGAAGAGCTAACATCCTCTTTGCAACAGGAAGCGATGGGTGTTATGGGAAATATGGTCTTTATTTGAGAACCGGCAGCAGTTTGAGAAGGCCATGTGTTTTTATCTGCCAATTAAACTGGTAGGTGATTAGATTAGCAGATTTCCACTGCCTGCTCAGCAGCTTTGTAAAAACTCCCCACATTTGCAAATATTCCAGGAAATACTGGGTAGCTCTCTACAGCCAGCTTACCCACTCTGCTAATCTGCTTTTGTGCAGCACAGTCTTTGTTTTCCTCTCTCATGTGAGTGGTCCCTGCCATGGTTTAATTCAGTGAGATGGATCTGCTGCTGGATCTTCCAACTGTTTCCATATGATGAAAACAGATATTGTTGGAACACGTTTGAGATGTTGTGGTGGTGCTGCCTGTGCAATTCGCTTGTGGCTTCATCTTCTTCTCTTCCCCTTTTTTGTGTTTTCTTTAGACAAACCAAAACTACTCCCCCGAGTATTGTGAGAGAGGTTGTTGTTGTCGGGAGTTTTGATACTCTTACGCCGTTCTTCTCCTTTGCCTTGCTCTTCCCGAGCCGTCATAAAACTCAAAGTTCCTTCCTTGCATAGTATTCGACTGATTGCCCGTAAAAAAGCACCAGAAATTGTCCAACGCCTACAGCTGCTTCACAGTAAAGGACACCTCAAAGTACATTATCATATGACAGTTATTTTCATGTTAAAACGTTGCTTGCTGTATGAATTGAGTGCATAGATTCACATTTTGCTGTACATTTGAATCACATGGGATTAATACTGTTGATAAGCTAATAAGAAACATGTGACAATGAGACACTTGAGAACTCTGTGTCACAACACATGCTGAAAGAAGACATATGCTCATTTTCAGGGTCATCATTTTATTTTGGGTGACTACTAGAATATGTTTACCTGCTTTAAGGCTCAAAAAACACAGCAGTTTTCTCATACTGTCCAGTGTTGCAGCACCCTATCCCCCCTCTGTCTGAAACGCTCCTGTCTCTTTAAGGCCCCCCTCCTGAATACCCACTCTGCTCTGATTGGTCAGCTCACACATGCCTGAGCCAGCACTGCTAACAACAACAGAGCAGCTGTGCTAAATCAAGTCTGACGTGTCAAACCAGCCACGAGGCATAAATGATGCAAATGTGTGACATGGTGACTTAGTGTGATGTCAGAAAGTCACGGAATTAAAGGCGGGACTAATGACGAGGCGTTTCAGGAGCAGCGATTTCTGTGGGACAGAGGAGCTTCTGTTGGTGCAGACTTTGACCTTTTTAACTCTCAAGATTTTTTACATACCCAAGAAAAACTGAAAATCATAGAGCTTCTTACATGGCAACACTCATCGAGTCCTTCTGGATTCTTTCTGGAATGTTGATTCATCCTAAATATACATTGGGTACCAGTTTGCGGCTCCGTCTCCACAGCATCCAATTTAGACACAGACTCCGTAGTCAGCAAAAAACAGAGAAATTAGCATTCTTTTATGGTTTACTTCTACCTCACTGTTTTCAACTTTTCAAGTCCCACTCTCCCGCTGCAACCAACTGCCCAAACACACAAAACTTTATTTTAGATTCTTGAGAAGATCCACAAGTTTAAAAAAACAAAACAAACATGTGATGCTGAATTCTGGGGAAATGTGTCGACATGCAAGAGAGATACCAAGATACTCCCGCCACTGATTCTGAGTAAAAGCTCTGACCTCAGTCGACCGATCCAGAGCTGAGTTTTACTTTTGCTTTTTTGAAAATCAAGCAAGAGAAAAAGAAATCTGACAAAAGTACTTTAAATCCCGCAAACAAAAAGACACTCTGAGCCTGATCTTTCCCAAGCCTTGCAAAGCCTTTCACACACACACACACACACACACACACACACACACACACACACACACACACACACACACACACACACACACACACACACACACACACACACACTCAGCAATCCCCCAAATCCCCTAAATACAGAACTCCTGCCCTGCTCGGAGCTCCAGCTTTAGGTGAGACATTTGGACAATAGACAGCTTGTCCTGGTCGGGCCAACTGAGTGCGACACATGAGTTGGACCATGTGCGTACGCATGAATGCCTACATTGGTGTGTTTAGAGGGGCTGTGAAGGCAGGCCGGTACCCCACACCCCCGCCCACGTTCATCCATCTCTCCCATCCCAGAAAGGGTGAGTCACTGGCTCTGTTTATTCACAGGCTCCCTGCTTGTGTTCCATTGACACGTTTTTCCATTCACTTCTCTGTGGAGGAGCACGGAGGAGCTTCAACTCCCGACACCACCCCTGAGTTAATAGTCATCTGACAGGTCTCCTGATCGGAGCATTAACCCCACTCTTTGAGGCCGTCAAAATCAGTCACAAACAGCATCCAGACTCCACACTTCCCACACCTTTCTGAAGTCTAACCTGGCTCTATACACCTGGCAATAATGCTCGCCAAAATCCCATTTAGTCGGCCCCTCCTCCCTCCTCCTCCACCTCCTCCTGATGGAACAAGAACTAATAGTGTGGAAACCAGAGGTCTGTCTCCATTCAACCATGATGCAGCTCTGGTGCATTTGCTCTTTTGTTGGACAGGCCTCACTGACTCCCTTCTTCTGCCTCTGTCGCTATTTCCTCTCCTCAGTTTACCTTTTAGTTCCCCCCATGACAATGTTCTCATTCTACCGCCTGGAAATAAGACTTGGATGCTTTGTCGCTCCTAATGATGATGATGTGCGAGGTGTTTCCTGAAAATGTAACCCTAATATGAATATAAATCCTCTCCTTTCCTTTCCTTCCTCTCTTCTTTCCTTCTTTCTCCTCTCCTCTCCTCCTTGTTTCCTGGTATGAAAAGCTACTGATGTTAGTTTCCTCTTACTCTCTTTGGCACATGTCCCTTCCTGTTCTTCCTCCTCTCGTGCCTTCGCCTCTCTACCTCCTCTCTAAATCCCGTACTTCCTCTCCTTATCCGCTCATCTCCGGTCCCCTCTGCCTGCCTTATCGTCGACTTCCTCTCACGCTCCGCTGCCTCCTCTTCCTCCTCGCATCCCACCTCCTGTTCATCCACTCACCCCCCCACAACCCCCTCATCCACCCACTGCCACTGCCACAGTCCGTCTCACCTTTTCTTTTGGTTGTTTGCCTCCTCGCACACTTCCAGTCAGTGGAAAAATATGGGGGGGAATTCACACTCGGGACAGGACAATACAAGTTGGAGCATTTATACTTTCTAGGACGTGATGAGTCAAAAATCCCCTACTCCCGCACAACATGATTCATGTTTTCCAGTGATTGTTAGACATCAGCTACAGGTTAAGCCAAGCCATACAGTTTAAAAACACACGGAGCAGCACAGCGGACATGCTGTATGGTCACAGCTTGCTCTGGCTTTGTGTTCCCCCACTTCACCTAGTTTGCCAAAAGGTGTGTCGGCTTAACGGTTTCCATTCCTCTGACGCCAGCAACTTGTTGTATTTCGTCATCAGTGAGATGCGCAGCGACTTTGTGTTGACGTCAGTGGGTGTGTTACAGTGTGTGTGAGTGTAAGCGAGAACCTGTTGAGTCTTGTCAGTGTCACCCATGGTCACATTACTGGATTGTTGAGCGTGTCAGCAGGCTAATCTGTGATGAGTTACGACACATTTAACAGCCAGCGAGCTGTGTCGGATCCAGCAGTGGAGGAAGCACTCTTTATGTAATATATTATTATGCACTATCATATTAAATGTCAGTTTAGCACGCTAGAGAATGCCATTCAGCTCTTGAACAAGTTAATCTAGTTCTGCATTTTGTAACAAGGAAATCTGATTAAAGTGTAAAATGAGGCAGCAGCTTCTTCTTGTTCTTCATTTAGATGATTAGAAACACAAAGAAATATCAGCAACCTTACACACACACACACACACAAACGCACACAGCTGCGACAGAGAGCCCCTGCCCTGGCCATTGTTTCCACCTCCGTTTTGGAAGGGGCTGTTTCTTTATCTCCCTCCCTGGAGAAGCAGTTTGGCCCTGGGAATGGGATCATACACACCACCTCCTGTTTACCTCACTCTCTTGCACATGTATTCTGCACACACACACATTGTAAAGTAACAGTTGGCCCTGATTTTCCAGATAAAGGCCCAGTGTGACGGACAAGGTCGTATTGTTTGTGTGAAAGCGACAAGGTTCCGTGTCGAGCGGCGCTGTAGGTGAGGACGCTGACTTAATTTGGTCTAAATTACAACCGGCAGCCACACTTTCATTCTCTTTCCTGATCTGAGGTCATGCGGTAGGGTGGGTGGGGGGGGGTTGTCTTGCAGCTTGGATTATTAAAAAGCCTCCCATATGTGTCAGAGCGACTGGGCAAATACACTCTGCTTATCAGCCCAAACCTTTGTTGGTCAATGAATAAATGCCAGTCAATTAGCAGGACACTGGCAGGTGGACGTACAAACCACGCCTCTGTCAGGCTGCAGGACATTTGATGGCTGAGTGAAGATAACAAACCAAATTCACCAAATGCTCTGAATCTCACATAGGTTATAAAAGTTGTATATGTAATTAACATGGCGTCTATTTTCAAAATGTATCACTTCTGCCTCTCTCTCCTTGTGGTGTGTGTGTCTCGCTCTCCCACATTTGCATGGTAGCGGAACAGCTTTGCATGACTGACCGTGCTTGGCGTCTCCTGGCTGTTTGGCGGTGAGCTGCTGGGTAAGCTTAGCTCGCACAAGGACATTTGATTATTCAAATCACACGCCGCTGCCCGGAGCCCGGTGGCAGGGGTGTGTGTATCAGACGGAGATGATAGATGGTGATTTGAGGGGTTTGAATTTTTGAGTAGAAGCTGAGATTGTGATCTTGAAACGACAATTCGGGAGAATGCACAAAGCTAATCTGTCGCACTGGCGAGTGTATTAAAGGAATGTTTGATGAGGTGATGGGGCAAGAAACAGTCATCATACAGGTTTTAAAATGTATTTTAAATGAGAAACCATCTTGTGATGGGGCAGTCGTCCCCCCTGGTGCTCCTATGTTTGAAAAAAACTGCGAAAGTGCTCTCTTGGATGCCCCTTTGGTAGATAAAATATGATAAAGTGCTCTTCCAGTGGACAAAATACAGCTAGTGCCCTTTCATTTTATTTTCCCCTCCTGCACCTCAAACATCCTGAATCCGCCACTGCTACTCAGTACTCATGGCAGGGCTCCAGACTAATTATTCACACTGGCTGAACTGGTGCACCTAACCTTTTCATTAAACATTAAAATCTGTCCGCAGTCTGACGGACATATAAACACCTGGCAACATTCTCAAACTTCTGCTGTGTTGGTGCCAGTGACAGTGGGGCTCTCCAGGACCACAAATTGCTATGATGACACACACACAGATTCACAAGGTGTAAATATTGCCAGTCAAGACTGTCGCGACTGGTGACAAACCCAAGTTCTGCCGGATTTATCTGGAAGAGAAAAAGAAGATGAACTTTAATTATTACTCAAACTGTCCACTTTAAAGCTGCTGTAACTGTTTTGCAGCAATCTCCCCCCTCCACTGTACATTACCACATGAATACAGGGCGGTAATCGCCAGTCATAGCAGCAAACAGGAGGATCCTGCTCTCCACCTCCACCTCTTTATGGAGATGTCCTGACTGAACAGTCTATAAAAGAGATTACTATCGGAATATAGAGCTATTTATCAACTTTAGATTTAGACTTTAATGAGAGACTGACTTCCTGTTCACCTTCAAACATTTCTCTTCTTTGGAAGCTTTAATCTAAAGGTCCTATTGTAATTGTGCAAGCACAACAACAGGACGGGCCGCGTGGACGTCTTCAAGCGCACCTGCTATTTTTGTTCATGCATGTGCAACAGAGCAAAGTGCAAGAGTGCTGAATGAAGGCGAATATAGACCAGAGAGCGGTGGGGTGATTAATACATACTCACTGAGCCGGCCACATCAGCGGTCTCATGGCTCTGAAGCAGCTGATTATGTTTCTCACACAAGACCTGGTCACATCATATCTTAAAATGTGACACAGGAGTGCACCGTCATGCATTTAAAACATCAAACGCCACTTTTGCTGGAAATGAAGCTGGAAAAGAGGCAATGATACTCAGAAAGGATCGACCGTTGTACTCTGACGTCTCCCCTACATAAACGACATAATGCTGAGTGTGTGTATAATTGTATGGGTTATTTTGCACCAGTCTGGTGTAACTTGTAAGGGACTTATCAAAGTAAACACACTGGATAGCTGTGTGTAAAGTCACTGCGCTCTGGTGGGGAAAAAAATCTCCAATCAGAGGCTGCAGATCATCAACATATCTGTCCAGCTGCCTTCAGGTGGCTGCAGAGATTCAATGAAATGCAGCAGAGGGTCTTCAATGGAGTCCAGTGTTTTCATAACCAGTAGAAATAACAGCCAAAACTAGTAATATGAGGCCCAAGTTGTAATAAAGTGGAATTATCCTTTAAGGCCTACCTGATTTTTGTGTCATTCATGTATTTCCTGGGCCCCTGCATTCCTTCTCTCGATCTGAGCAAAGGAGACCTTATGATACTAATCCAGCGATTAGCATCAGTAAAAACGATTTTGTGCTGTAATCCAATTGGGAGCCTCAGAGCAGAGCTGAGCGGCATTCGGTGGGAAGTGATCATGCAGAGAGTTTGTACGAGCCAGTTAGAGAGAATTTCTTTGCATGTCAGAGAGAGTACACAACACAGGGCCCTTTGAGCGCAGGGAGAGCACTGCAGATCAAGAACAGATAAACACACACACACTTTCATAACACAGAGAGAGGCTGAAGTGATGTTTGTTAGTAACCGCCATCGAAATGTCACACTTTTGGTTCTTCTTTTTGGTTCTTGGAGCACGAGCTCAGTGAAAAACGGGGAGAGGTGAATCGGGACGGCTCGTGAAATTATTTTCTCTAATAATGTCCAATAAGGTGTGTGAAATGAGTGTGTGAGAGCGGACAATGGGCTCAGTGTGAAGGTTGACAGGGTGGGTTAGGTTCGTCTGGGGCACTACTGCAGTGTGGCCCAGACGCATGAGGTGCTTGTGAGTGTGTGTGTGTGTCTGCATGCAGAGGACTCTCAGTCATGAGGGCAAATGGGCAAAACCACAGTCTTACCTCAGAAGATAAACACATGACATCAATATTGAAGACTGGTCAGTGGAAGAAGCAACTGGAAATAACGTGTATCCATCAGTTTGGGAGAAGCTTTTTTATTTTCTTCCAGACAGTAAGATGAGAAATTTAATACCAGTATCTCGTGCAGTGCAGTGGTGAAAAGTAACTAAGTGCAATTTTGAGGTACTTGTACTTTACTTACTATTGTACTTTTTACCCTACTGCATGTATTTGATACCTTCAGTTGCTTGTTATTTTGTTAAAATTAGCCCCACCTGTATCAGCTGCAACATTAAAGTAATGCTCACATGTGAACGCATCAGCGATTATAATCCAGTAACATACATTATTCTGAAATAGACCATTCTGCATTATGAGTTGCTTAACTTTTGGTATTTTAAGTATATTTGGACGCTTTTGCAGAATAACAGAGCATTTCTACACTGTTGTATTGATACTTAAAGGAGACCTATTATGGTCTAGTTTTTTTCCATTCCTTCAGTGTTTCCTATGTTCATGTAAAAGATCTTGAAAGTTTAAAAGGTTCGTACCAACAGAAGCTGACCAATCAGGATGGGGAACATAGCGTTTCAGACAGAGGGGGAATACAGTGCTGCAGCGCTGGACATGTAAACCTAGTCTGGTAGTAGACCAAAATAAAATTATGAACCTGAAAATGAGCATGTGTCTCCTTTTTAAAGGTCCAATTTGTAAGAAAGTTGATTTTTGAGTCTTATTCCCAACTCGTCAAATACTGACACTTTGTGATGGCGGCTGTTCCGACCTACAATCCCAAAGCCTCATTATATGACGAGCTGGAAATGAGACTCAAAAATCACCTTTTTTACAAACTGGACCTTAAAGTAAAAGATCTGAATACTTCTACTACTGCTCTCATGTTTGTCAACTTAAAGACGAGAAGCTCGAGCCAGAAGACGGCTAATCCACCAACCAACACCTCTAGAGGTCACAAAATAACTCTTTATAATTCTCTGCCAGAAAGTGAATAAGCATATTTCCCAAACTGTTTAACTATCGGTTTAATTCTCGATGAAGGCTGTTGTAATTCAGTGAAGACAGGAATGCACTCAGTTACATATCTGCTTTACCTTAATTTATTCTTTTATCACACACCTAGTCAAACATGTAAATTAAACTTACACACCGTAATACTGTGCCGGTACAACCACTTTGATATGACATCTAAATAATCCTAGGTAATTTAACTTAATTATCATGCCGATGTGGTTGCAGTGAACAAGAGGGTGTCTCCCCTGCATGTATCTGTGCGGCGACAGCATTTGCACAGAGAAAAACCCAAACTAAAGGACGGTGTAGTGGATTTAAGATTACATATTTCAATGAAAGTGTTTTGGTTTGGTAAGAGTTTAAGCATCAGCTGCTCAGCTAACCACATGCTTGTCATATGACTGGAGTTCAGTATAGCCTCCAGCATTTGCTTCGCTCCCTTTTTCCCTATTTTTTAATTGGGGTTTAAAGCCCCGTCGCACATAGGAGAGAGAGGAGAGGAGTGAAAAGAGGGAAAGAAAGAGCAGCATGTGGAGAGGAGAGAGGGGGAACGGGCATAAAGGAAGAGGGGATGACTCAGAGTGCAGTAATGTGCCTATTGTGGCCCTCAGCATGCAGCTCTGAGTGTTTGTGTGTCCAGGGCACTCTGGGCACATGGAGAATGTGCAAACACTGATGCCACAGTGTGTGTGTGTGTGTGTGTGTGTGTATGTGTGTGGTTTTTCTTTATGATCACTCCTTAATCGACCTCTTTAAGGCAGATCAATCTACCAAAGCTCATAATATGTAAAAGGACCCCTGCAGCACCTGTGTTAACATCAGTCATTTCTCTCTTTCTATCATTATCCCTCATTTGGATTTTTGTTTTTGGTGTTGCATCGGATCTGAAGGCACCTTCAACATTATGGGGACTTTTTCTGATGTCAGTGCAGTCAGATGCATCAACAGTGACTCGGGCGTCACGCTGTAATTCATGAGCAGTCATGCAGAGATGTTATAACGCCCCAAGCTCATATTTCAACATGATTGTGACCTACTGTGCATGAAAACAAATCATTTCTGTCAGTTCTGCAGAGACAATAATGTTCTAATTAAGGTACGTGTAACAACCAGCCAGGCTAGTCTGTTATTACATCAGACTAGTTCATGGTCCTGTCAGAGAGAAATCTGACTGGATGTGGTTTTAAATTGCCGTAGGCAGGTTCTTTGTTTCCTCCGCCTCGCTTTATGTGCAAAATTCAAGACGAAAGTTGTTCTGCTTCAAGATGAAAGTTGTTCTTCTTCAGCACGATGGTAAAGTTGTGGAAAATGAATGATGGAAAGTGAAGGACATGCTTTCGCTTCTTCTTCTTTTATATCCTGTGTTGTGTTGTAGGTGCACCATGTGTTGCTATGCTACTCCCCCAGCAAAAACAGCACAGAGTAGACTGATTAGCAAATGAACCATGTCTCTAACATACAGCTCATGCCATTACAATGAAATTAGTTACAGTCGTTGTGGTTTCGATATCTTGTTTGACGTCTTCACAGTGTATTTGTAACTATACTTTATAGAAACACATTGATTTTCATTTTCTTTTTGGAAACTAACTGAGGATTGTTGACCTATCTGGATGGGAACCTACATAATATCACTTTATAAAATATGCATTTACCACTTTTTTAACTACTCGCTCTGTATGCTTTCCGGTATCGATGCTTTGGGGCTTTCAAACTGTAGCAAACATCGTCTGTCCAGTGACTCTCAACTGTAGCGCAAGTACACACAGTTCCTCAGCTCTGCATGAGAGAAACTAACCCTCTAAACCTCTAAAGCAACTAAAAAATTCAACATTCAGTTACAAATATATAATTACAGTGAATAATCCATGTAAACAGATGCTTCAGATATGCCTTGTACAGTATTTTGCCTTGTTTTCAATGCAAAGCAATTAGTTTGCAAGCAACTTTAACAGTCATGTTGCTCTTGTGACCTAGGGGTTATGGTGCTGTGCATTTAATTGCAATATCCCTGGTTCAAGTCTGGTTTAGGGATGCATGTCATCCCTCATCTCTCTCTCCCCATGTTATTTCCTGTTGACTCCTTGAAGGGTAAGCTCACCCAACAATAAAAGTGTCAGGTGAATTTTTGTAATTGACAAAACGTTTCTGGAGCTTCAAAACAGCGTTGCAGGATTCTCCTAAGTAGATGGGGACTTTTTAAAATGTGAAAAAAACCCAAAACATCATAAAATGGCTCAATACAGCTCGACCGGCGTAATCCAAGTCTCTGGAAGCCCCAGAATCCTAATTTGATTTGAAAAGATGTTATTTATAACCTTGTAGCACAGTTGAGCTTGTGCAAGCACTTCAGACAGGTCGTAACACTTTTAGCTTAGCAGCCACTGTGAAGATTTGGTTTAAAAGGGGTGTAAATGACATCTTTTCAAATCAAGTTCGGATTCGGGGCTTTTGGAGGAACAGTTGTTTCAGAGAATGCTGCAACGCTGTTTTCCTGTGAAGCTCCAGAAATGTTTTGTGGACGACCCAACTTTTGGTATGGGAGTGATTAGATACTAAATAAATTTTCATTATTTGGATGAACTTATCCTTTATTAAAGACATGAAACACCCAAAAAAAACCTTATATTGATGCCAACAGAATATATTACTTTATATATTTATAATAATGTTAAGTTGAGTTGCGAAAATGTGCAAACAGCCTTCAAAACCACCAACAATTACCAAAAGGTCCTACTGCAGCAAAGCTTAAAAAGAGGTATTTCAGCAAAGATTTCACCAAAATATTTTTAATTTTTTACTTCAAAATAATTATTATAATTTATGCATTATAATATCTTTTAACGACTTTACCTTTATACTTTGTTGGTTTGTGTCCTTACAGTATTCCAAACGTTTCCAATAATGTTCAAACTCGGTGCGTTTCAATTGGCAAAAACATCAGAGGAAAGGTAATGTTGGTTGTTTAACAATGAAGAAAACAACTCCCATGAGTTAGAGGCAGAAATAATACTGTGCTTTTATTGACACAAAATGAATATGATGTTTAGTTTCTGTAAAATATATAAAAAGACAACCTTGCATGTGACTTTTATACTAAAACACAAAGAAGTCTGATGAAGTAGTTTAAACGTCGGCTCTCGTTTTGTTTCCATCTCAGACTTCTCTTCTCTTACTCAGGCCTGTTTTCTGTCTCTCCGTCTTGTCATGAATCACTGAGTTGTTCATTGTACAGAGTGGGCTGAATCCAATGTTCCTATCAACTTACCTGGTCAGAACCAAGCCAAGGAAAGACAGAGGGAAGGAGGAGGAGGAGGATGGGTGGGGGCTGCCAACAAAGGCTGGTTCAGAATAGCAGTGCGTGTCTCCTTTATCCTCAGACCCCTCTCTCATGCCCGGTCACGGCTCTCATGTTACCTCTCCGTCCTCCTTGATGCTCGGAGCAGAATGAGACGCTTTGTCCCTGTGCTCCTGCTCGAGACTAAGCCTCTTCCACTCGCTGGCTGTGCACACACACATACACACTCACACACACACACACACACACACACACACACACTGAACAGAGCTCTTTACGTCTGTCTCTTCTATGAACTTTGTCCATTTCAATCAACTGTATGATCTCTCTGTATGGTCTCCTCGCTGTCATGTACTCTGAACTCTGCATCTGCTGTAGCTTGATCTCCACGCTCCTGTGTGGCAATAAGTCTTTGATTGTTTTTTTTTATTTCTTTGGCTCGCTTCATGTAAAATCATTTATGCATGTGTGTTGTGTGTCAAATATTCAGACTGTCACTGCTGCATTTTGTGTTTGTGTGCATACAGTCCTGGCTGATTGTGTGTGTTTGGGTCATGCGCATGGGTTTTTTACACTCCCCCTCTAGTCTCTCAAGTTTACACAGTTATCTCTGGTATGCAGAAACTAGCAGGTCAGGAATGTTAACCTGATTACGTCTCTGCTCCCCATGATGACACACACACATTCACGCACACACATGAGTAAGGGGAAAATATGAAGTCAAAGTGTAAAGTACAGTAGAGTAGCTGGGCTCATTATTTAGAGCATGACGAGCTACCAACCGATACGAAATGCTAGAAAAACATCGAGAGCTTTTAGAGGACTTGAGAAGAGAATGGACCTCTCTAATCAAAGCGTTGTCTTTCTCTTCGTTTTGCTTACTGTTCAAATTTTCATATCAAACTATCTCTGCATTAAAGGAGAAATATAATGCTCATTTTCAGGTTCATATTTTTATTTCGGGTCACTGCTAGAAAAGTTTTCACATACTGTCCACTGCTGCAGCACTGTATTGCCCCTCTGTCTGAAATGCTCCGTTTGAGCTCATTAAGCTCGTTGTGTGATGTCACAAAAACACAAAATGAAAGGCAAGACTAATGACGAGGCGTTTCAGGAGCAGTGTTTTCTGTGGGAGAGAGGAGCTTCTGTTGGTGTGGACTTTGAACTTTTTAACTTTCAAGATCTTTAACATGCACAAGAACATATAGAAGACTAAAAACCAAATTAAATTTGAACATTCAGGGGTAGAAAGACTCACATTTGCTGGCCCTGTAGCTCTTTGATCCAACAAACTCATGAGAAACATTTACTGTACATAAAACTAGTAGCTTACAGTGATTTCTTCTGCCATTCTTGTCCATGAGTAAAGCAATTGTCAAACCAAGGATAAGTGACTGACAGCTGCACAGACCTGCATTTTCTTTTGTTTTGGAAAACACCCTATTTTTAGCATCAGCCGAACAATCAAACTTTCTTTATCAGCCAGAGAAGTCCCATTGGTTGAAAACATTGTTCCTGTGTCTCATGTCCTTCCTCAGTATCATGTTTAAATAGGAAGCAAATCAAATCCAGGAAGAGAGAAGCTTTTGCATTTGCCCTTTTAATGTCTCATTGTCACAATCATGATTGTACTGATTGTTATTATTTCCACTGATAAACTGCATCCTGCTGCACGAGCTCTCAACTCACTTTGAACCTCGTACCACATATGTACTGTATGTAGTTGCACAGGTTCACACACTCCTGTGTGGTTGTTTCTCTGTGTGAGCGTGTGTTGATGTCTAATGTGAGAGAGAACGCGTCTCAACACAAAATCACAATCAACTGTCAAGTGAATCAATAAGTTATGGGTCGTGACATCATGAGCGAGCATGGGAAACTACGCTTTCCACTTGTCCTTCCTTGTGTACACACTTTCTGCGTTAATTCATCTTCATTTTGTTCTGCTTCTTTGTGTCTGCCAAGCCTAGCGGTTAGCTGACGTCACGGGTGTCGCGTCATTCCCTGTCCTGCCGGCACACAGCTGTCACTCACTCCTGTGATTTAATACGTGATGTGAGCGTAAAACCAACAGATCCTGTTCACTTCTTGTTTTCTCAAAGGCGGCACAGACGCTACAGGTGCCCGAGGGCACAGAGAGGGCAGGGATGGCTGTCATTTTTGTCATCTGCTCCATCTCCATGTCGGCGTGTGACCTCACTGGAGTTAAAAATAACACGCTGGTCCGGTCACACGTTAGTTTCGTCACCGACGCTGTCAGCAAAAGGAAAAAATTCCTGCGTCGCACCAAGTTGTTGTCAGGGGCTAATGAGGGCGGATCGTTGACGTCTTTACATGCCCGTTGCCAGGGCAACCCCTCATTAAACACTTCATCACTTTCAGAAAGGTGGGGCGGTTCTTTCTGGGTCCCGTGCCTGACATGTTAACAAGGAAAGAGAGAGATGTGGTCCAACTATTAGGATGGTTTATGTAAATAGAAATGCACACACACACACACACACACACACACACCCTCCATCATTATCCTCGAGAATGTGAGTGTGTACATGCAAACACGTGTGCAGAGGCTGTCTGATTTTTTACACAGTGAGACGTGGATGTTTACACAATGTCTGTTGTTTGAAGGGATGCAGCGTGTTTCCTCTTGACTATAAAATGGCTGGATCGGGTTCCTGTTGTGATAACCAGCTTCTGTTGCAGAAACACATCAGCGTGCAAGACCATGTAGGGCTATAGAGGTCACACTGTTTACAGAGCTCGGTGTCACACGCGGCGCGTTTGGTGTTTTATCCATGCCGATTCTCAGTCGTCGGGCCTGATTGATTCTACAGAACTGCAGTGTTTCTGTAACACACTTCACTGTGTAAACACATATCCAGCTACTGTCACTCTGTAACATCTCAATCCACTGGTTGTTCTGAAGCAACAACCGCAGCAGCTCACAGTGGCTGGAGATCATTTTTATTCCATTTCAGTCTAAACTACTGAACCCCTGAACACAAAAAAAATGACAATTTAGGCAATTATTCTGTTAAGCCAATGCCTCGAAGTGTGACAAAATGACATGCTTTTACCTGTAAAAATAAAAGACCCTGTCATTTCACAGCAGACACCATTATCCCTCTACACCAGCTGGATCCTGAGATGGCAGTCGTTTGATTGACAGCAGATAGGAGCTTATATACCCGACCTACAGCCTACAACAGCCAGTGATGTCATCTACAGGTTAACCCAGATTGTGGCATTTCAGCTGTACTTCAGCCGTGTTCAGGTCTTGATGAACTGGTTGGATGGCTCTTAAACACTTCAACATCCACATTAACTACATCACCTGAATAATTAGCTGCTATTACAGCCTTTTTTCTTTTTAATTATATTTTCATTACCGTGCGTGTGGTATGTCTGGCTTTTTTCTGCGACTGGGGTCACTGCCTTATATTTAACATGCTGTCATTCTTCCTCCTCAGACCCACATCGTATGTTCATACACACATTACTTCACACCTTTGTAGAGCGATGAACCACATGCTCAAGTTTGCTGTTTCCTGTGTCAAGTAGGTAACATTAGTACTCAAAATACTGCTAATGCTGATTGTAGCACTATGGTAAAATACTGCTACTAAAAAAATATGTGAAACTAATGGCATATGGCGCATAGACTTTTACAATATACAATGAAATAGAGTCAGAAAAGTCCTTTCTTTGTCAGTTGATGGACTTCGTGGAGTTTCCCCTCACATCTGGAAACACATGCCAATGTGTTGATGTCGCAGGAACTACCAGCAACAACCCCTAATCATGCAAGTGCCTGTTCCCTGGGTGAATTCACAATGTTACAGGTTGTGATGAAGTAAAACTAAGGAGGGTATGAAGCAACAAACACCCGTACAGTTGCATTAATACCCCTTTTATAAGAATAAATCCATCCGTGAGTCACTAAGCAGGCTTGATCTTGGCTGCCTTCCTGATGAGTAACAGCCTAAATTTGCTGCGTGCCCATAAACGACAGAGCTTTCTTTGGTTAGATGGCACCAAAGTTGCTGCATTAATCGTATTATGTGCGAGTGTGTGTGTGCTTGTGTTTGGTGGTTGAAGGTGCCTCATGCTGAGCTGCTGGAGGGGAAGTGATGGGGAGGATGAAAAGCAGAAGCAAGCGGCTTTCTCAGCAGGACATAAAAGTCTTTGTGTTCTTCACACACACGGCGTCTTTATATAAAGGGGGTCTATATTTAGAAGCTACAAGCCCTCGAGGTTGAAATGCAACCGACACGACTGGACATTGGTGTGTGTGTGTGTTTGCATCGGTGCATTGATGAGGTGATGCTAACCTGTTGCTGAAGTGCTGAGAGAGACTCTGCGCGCCCTTTTCTTCCTACTTTCAATTGAATTTCTCTCGAACAAATCATCGCAGCACTTCATCATTACAAGAAGTTCACGATGTGCACGTAGCAGCCCCGACCTAAAGTGAACTGGAGAGGAATGAGATCATTGTTTCATGTTCTACAGGTTCCAGTTCTTCTGTGCTTGTGACCTGCATCGTACAGTTTGACCAGAGCGGTTGAGGTTGTTGACTAGAACCACAAGAACATGAGCAGGGAGGAGAGGGAGAGGAAATGGCAGCCGGTGTGTATGTGTGTTTGAATACAATGTTTTTGAGCTCAAATTTCACTCACAAAAGCCTTGTCCCATGACATCACACTGATATGATGAGAAAGGAGTTTTTGTGTGTGTACTGTACACACAGGGTGATATCATTTGTTTTGAGTGTTTGGATCCTTTTGTGTGAGTGTGTGTGTTTTTAATAACGACTAATGATTGTGTAATCTGGGTAAAGATGTTTGACGTTATTGACAGTAGAAACAGCACACTGAGTCCAGCAGCAACAAAAAGTGACAGTTGTCATTGTTTATGGTGATGGTGATGTGGGTAGCATCAGCTGTGCATGTACATCGTTGGTTGTTAAGTTTTCATTCCAGTTCGGACCACTTGGACAACCTCCTGTTGAGCCCAGCAGGCCCAGTGTGCCACCGACTGTAACACCTACCTACACCTACGTATGCATGTTTGTATATCTAGAGCTGCAGCTAATTGATATTTAATAGAGTTATTATTTTTATGAATTTAAGGTACAGTGTGTATGATTTAGGGGGATCTATGGGCAAAAATGGAGTATAATATTCATAAAGATCACATGAAACTAATAATCCTTGTGTCTTCGTTACCTTGGAATGACTCCCTTTTTATATCTACAGAGGGAGCGGGTCCTTTTTACAGAGTCTGCCATGTTGCACAGCCGTTTTCCTACGGTAGCCCAGACCAGACAAATCAAACACTGACTCCTTTTGCATTTTTTGTTAGTGGCAACTGTAGGGGAGGGTGACACAAGGGGGATTAAGTTTGTTAAAATCTGCAACCTCACTGCTAACTGCCACTCAATCCTACACACTGGACCTTTTAAAGGGGCATTTTTAATATTTATAAGAAATAACAAATAAATCAAAGAGTATGGTCTTGATCTACTCCAAGTGGAAAGCATCATGAGATCATTTTTGTTGTTAATGGACACTATACAAAGAAAACTTGACTTTAAAAGATAAGACAGTTTATGGCTTGGGAATGAAATAGCTCAGTAGGAGAAGATCAAGAATCTTATTGTACTGCCTTCTGAATCTCATAGGAGTCAGTTTTTTTAATTCAGTTTAAAGGCATTTCAGTATTGACTGGCCTCGTAGCTCCTTTGACCCACCAACTCCTGAGAAACATGTGCTCCCAGGGAAAATCATTTCACCATGTCCCGAACAAAATACAGTATCGAACCTTTTAAGAAAGTGGGTTAGTCAAGTTGTTGGCGAGAAGGAGCACTGCTGGCCGACCTTAACATTACATCAGCTCGGAGAGAGAGGGAGTGGACCACAGTGAGGAGAGCATTAGTGACTGGTACAGCTCAAAACAGACGTCAGAATGCTTTTCTCTGTGGATCCTTTTCTCTCTTCAGTCTACTTTACAGCTCTTTTGTATGTTGCTCCTTTTTTTAAGAGAGGCTCATAAAACATATATTGTTAAAAACAAAGCCCAGAAAAAAGTAAGGAGAGGTTGATAAACAAGGCGCTGAGGAGGAAATTAAGGGTGATGGGAGAAAAAGAGGGAGGGGTCGGGGTAAAGAAAACCTAGTCCATAATTCATTTCGCTCATAATGGCTTCATTGGCCCGAAGAGCTGCAGGAATAGTGCAGGCAACGCAGGGCAACCTGATCCCTGGTAACCCAAAGAAACGAGCCGGAGTCACGGCCCTGTCTCCAGGCAAACCACACTACACTATACTACAGTATGTATGATAATACAGCCAGCTCTTTGTCTACACACACACACACACACACACACACACACACAATCTCTTACAACCTCTACCCTCACAGGCATATAGTAAACACATAAACATATAGAGATGATCGTAATTAAAAGACAAATAATGTGATTTTTCACCATGTTGACACACAGACAGAAGTAATGTGCGGCTTTTCTGCTCTTCCCACCCTGTACTTTCGCTGAAAACTGGAACAGGGAGAGAAGAAAAGAAGAAAACGGTCATTTTCTCTGAGGTAACTGTGGTTTGTGGAGTTGGGATTTTGTGCTTCTCAGTCGAGCTGTAAAGACTTGTGGTCTGCACAGACGTGGCGACTGCACTTGTGGTCGGTACATTGTGTATGTTTTGGACAGAAGAGGAGCAGGATAATATAACTCGCCTTGTGTCTTGAGTCGCTCGGGAAAGAAGTGAGCAGTAACAGCAACAGCGTGGGGTTAATGGCAGAGAGGCTGGCATCAAACAGTGGCGTGGGGCTTACAAATGACTTAGGCTGAGGGTTGTCTGGGGATTTGGGCAGAGCTGGGAGTCTCCTCTGATCTGGGCTTTGTGGGTGTTTGTAATTACAAGCGGCAGCAGTTGGTCTTATTTGCGGGAATCCCAGGTACTGATGCATGCAGTTATTACATCACTCACTCCTGTCAGAGGAGCTGTGGGTTGTGAAGTCGGGACTTGGGAAAAGTTTGGAGCCTCTTCCTATTAGTATCTGTAGCCTGAAACATTTATAGAGACGTCTGTTGGAGTCGAAGCGTCTGCTCAACTAAATTGTCACTAAAGCAAACAACAACAAGATATTTTATTACCAGTCTTATGTAGACATGCAGCTAGTTTTTGATTTATCTGGCTGGCATAGGAGATACCACTCTCTGCCTGCACCCAGCACAGTGGAGATAGGATTTCATGTGTGTTGCTCACAACACAAACATTGCAAAATTCAGCAATTTTCAGAAACAGTGTCCTTGTTTCTCTGGATAATCCACAGGCCTCATTGAATTGGTTTACTGGAACTGTACTAAAAAAAACTGTCCCTCTGAAAGCTGTTGACAGCATGTTTTATGGATGATTCAGACTGATTTTGGAAAACACACGATGCTGCTGAATTTTTGAAATTCTGTGATCACCACTAATGAAGCCAGTTCAGGCAGCCCCAGCTCGGGTCGCTGCTGCACTGACGTGACATTCACGCACTGCATCACACATCCGACATGTCCTTTTAATCATGGTGGTGCACTTAAAACCCACTGTCTTACTGAATGCCACTCTGCTGACCCACCTCCGCTCAAGCATCCACATGAAAGCTCTGAATCTGCGTCGCTCAAGGGGGGACGTCATCATCACTGCCCACTCTCTTTCCATTAACATTCACATAGCTTTTTTTTTTCATGACTTGACTGATTGAAATGAAATTCCTTTCAGCGACTCATGGTTCAACTCTACAGTTCAGGGTGACCAGGGGGCTCTGTTGCCTCTGAAGGACAGGCTCTTCTCAGGTCTGAGGACCCTGTGGTCGCTCATGGTCAAGGCTGTTGCAGCCAAACTCATCAAATCCCAAAAGCATGCCCCAAAGGGCTGTACATCATATACTTAACCAAGACTAAGTAAAAGTTGAACAGCTGAAGTTTAGTATACAGGGCTTACTAAATGAGGTTAGGTTAGAATAACTGAGCTAGCCTCTCGTATTTGGGTAGGAAGACACTTGCAATGAAGAGGGCCTTGGTGAGAGACGTCCGTACCACCTACTGATGTTTTATTTATTTCTGAAATAGTTAGGAGCCCAGCAGGTTTATGAGTACACCTAGACATTTCAGAGCTGGTCACTCATAAGCTGGGAAAATGAAACTTAAACTATGTGCACAGATAGATATTGATAAACACAACCTAACAAACTAATCGCCAGAACAAATGTTAGCTAAGTATGTTCCTGCAAAACCACAGATAGGTTAAAGCTTTATGATGCAACTTTACGTTTTCTTTATAGATTTAATTTTATATTTCTCTCTTGTCTGAACGCTGTGCTTTACTCTGCTTAGGTACAGGCACAAAAACCACTTGGTAATGATGAGGAAAACATCTTGGTTTGGCTGAAAATACTGTTTTGATCGTCACCAACGTGTCTGGAGACGGGCCCAGGTCTCTTAAAAATATTGAAACACACTCAAACTGCAGTCACCCATCTGGCAGCCTTTTCACCTGTAACTGAACCACCATAGTAGAAATGTCAGTATACACAACCTATTGTATGTACATACTGTATGAACACATCTGTGGTTTGCAGAAACTTCTAACATTATATCCTGGCGACTAGGCTGAATTTGGATGATGATTTGATTTGTTTAAAGCAGCTATAATCAATATTTTATATTGACAGTGTATAATGTGACTTCTTGTATGAGAAGTCCCACCCGATTTACCCAGAGAGAATAACCACCAACTCTGCATTTCTCTTCCATTTTACTGAGCTTTTACAAGCTTAGTGTTTTCATTTTAAGAGCCAAAATGTGTAGCGCATCAAGTTTTGATTGTTAATTCCTCAAGCATTTCAATTGGGGAAACTCAATTCAAACCTTAAAAGGAGAGAATGTGTCAGTCTTGTGTTTATAGCCAGTTTCCGCTGCCTCTAAGTGCCTAAAAAAGCGAGTTTAACTTCTGCTTGCTTGCGTGCTGTAAGAAGAAAGTTACTGTTTTTTCCCTCTAAATTACAATATATTTAATATTACCTCCATCCCTCACCTACAGTAACCCTACCCTCTCAACGCTTTCTGTGTAATTCTTTCTTCTTCTACTGCGTAAAACCTGGTTTACTTTGTCCTGTTTGTGAATCAGCGTGACATAACAGGTGTGCTACACAAACAGAGGTGTAATTTAAATGGTTTCACTATGTTCATCTGCTCCTTCACACCTCGGGGCTTGTTTTCCTCCCCCGTGTTATCGCCTTTTTTGGCTGTAACCTTGTGTCTGTGATTCGCTTTATGGATGTTTGGGAAATCAGTTACAGATCATGTGCGGGTTTTGAAAAAAAAAAAAAAAGTCCACTGTGTGCTGTTTGTGTCTGGTTGTTGAGTGTGTACTCAGTAGCAGTAGCCCACTGCTGGGGCGTGGTGGACACACTGTGTAGCTTGGCAGCGGTACAAGCCAGGCCTGGATTTCAGATGTGGTGATGTGGAGTGCCTGTTGGGAAACTGAGGGGGAGACCGTGTGTGTGTTTAGGAGAAAAGAAGGGAAATGGGGGGGGAAGAGAGGTTGTGTGTGCGTGTTTGTAAGGAGGGTGTGTCTGATGGTAAGTGAGGAGGAGGTGTGTGTATGTGTGTCATTGTGTCGCTCCAAGGTGGAGACCAGGGTTCCCCTTCCTGTAAGCTGTTAGAGCCCGGCCAGATGGTGAATCTTGACTCCGCCATGAGAAAAACAACAACAAGACACACAGGGACGATTGTGTGTGTACTCTGTGTATGTGTGTGTGTGTTACTGTGGTGTCCTGTGTGGTGTGGCCACTGAAGTGAACCAGGCAGCATTAACTATTCAGGAGAGCAGGGTTTCCCTATGACAGCCTCCCTTTGCTCCGCTGACTTCTGACTGACACTCTCATCTCTCATATCTCTGTAAGAGCTTCATGGAAACACCTGTGTGCATGTGTGTGTGTGTGCGTGTGTGTGTGTGTGTGTGTATGCACTGTGCATATGACTGATAAGAAGGTGGATAGAGTTTCTTCTTTGTCTTGCTTTCCACTTTGACTAAGTTGCTTGATTTGTGGAATTTAGCCAGCGTGTCTTGTTTATCAGTAGTCAAACTGTGTGTGTGTGTGTGTGTGTGTGTGTGTGTGTGTGTGTGTGTGTGTGTGTGTTGGTGTCTATATATTCCAGGGGCTTTACATAGCAGTGCATGATAGCATTAGTTAAGGACATGCTGTCACATGCTTGATAACATGTAGACATTCCAGTGCTGTACCTATATGAACCATGTTCACAGGGCTGCTGCACGTGATGTTTCCGAATGTAGACGTCGTTATCGATAATGAAAACAGCAGAGCAGTGACATGTTTGACGTTGTTTATAGTTGTGGTGTCACAATACCTGACTTTCCAACACCTTGAAAAAAAAATTGATATTTGATACCATGTTGGATACCACGGGGAAAATGGACTGATGTTGTGAGCATCAAATTTTAGATTTTTATCAAAAGATAAATATAAAAAGGTTATAACATGACGAGATGTGATTCCTTCTTACGGTCTTCTTTCTCTAAATGTCACATCTTTTTAGAAACATACATGTTTTTCTCTTCAGCTCAGGCCTTTTGAAAAAAATGTGTGTCAACTCGCTGTCGGAGAGAAGATATTGTATATATTTTTGACAACACTAGTTTGTAATATGGACTGGATGTAATACGTAATTTCTCTCCAGTTGATAATAATCTGAATCAGAATCAGGGTTATTGCCAAGTAGATTTTCATGCACAAGGAATTTGACTCTGTGTGTATTGGTGCATAAGGACAAACATCGCGAGAGAAAAGAAAAAGAAGAACCAGCATTGCAAAAGTCCAGAATCACAAATCAAACAGTAATTTACAATAGAAATAATGAAAATTATATCAAAAAAACCCACATGTAATATATCTGTCACCAGAAACATGGTACAAAATCTACAGTTGATCCTCCTAACCTATACTTCTATTATGTTTTCTTTATATAGTTCCCAGAGTGCGGCTTCTACGGCATCTATGACAAGATTCTTCTGTTCAAGCATGACACATCCACCAACAACATCCTGCAGCTGGTTAAAAATGCTGGTGACATTCAGGAGGGAGATCTGGTGGAGGTTGTGCTCTCTGGTAAGAAACCATCTTCTCTTCTCTTCTCTTCTCTTCTCTTCTCTTCTCTTCTCTTCTCTTCTCCTTTTTTTTGTAGGCCGTCCCGGAAGTTACCATTGCCTTGCCATTATTATTGTACCATTATTCGGGTACAAGATAGCCATATTCAAATCTAAATGACCTTCCTTCTTTCCTCCGCTATCTCCCTTTCATTACTGTTGTCACTCAGCATCACAACTTTTGAAATCAGTCCTTATCTCCTTATTTTACTACTACTTATCTCATGATGTGCCTAATCTGTTCTTCCATTGTTTCAAACTATAAAACTCCCCTGTCGGGAGGAAAAACCATCTACTTTTCTATCCTGTTTCCATCCCATCCATCTAATCATTCTTTGTTCTGCACATTTAAAGTAGTATGATAGTATCGTGTGATCATGCTCTACCCCTGTAATCCCTTAAGCGGCAGCCACGTTTGAAGATTTCCAGATTCGGCCCCACGCACTCAATGTGCACTCATACCGGGCCCCGGCCTTCTGCGATCACTGTGGAGAGATGCTGTTCGGGCTGGTCAGACAAGGGCTAAAGTGTGACGGTGAGGAAAATGGGGAGATGAAGTGTCCCATTTTGATGTGGTTCACAAATTTCTCTGAGAAATGAATTATAACACTCACCAAATATGCTCCATCTCCTCCCCTCTCCTGCTCTGTCGATCTCCTGCTTCTCTGATCCATGCCGCCCCCTGCAGGATGTGGACTGAACTACCACAAGCGCTGTGCATTCAGCATCCCAAACAACTGCAGTGGAGCTCGCAAACGGCGTCTGTCCACCACGTCCTTAAGCAGCAGCCAGTCCCTGCGCCTCTCCACCACCGAGTCGGTGTTCAGCGTAGGGACGGTCTCCACCTGCACAGAGGACGTCAGCCTCATCCGCTCACACACACAAATGGTACCTATGCACACAGTGCCTTGGTCAGTTTTAGGCTATTAAAGTGGGGGAGGCTTTCTAAGGGACAACATTTATTTGACCTCTTTGACCTCTTTGAATAGTTTTAAGTATTAATTTAAGGTCTCAAATTAGGTAAAGCCACCTTAATTCAGTTTAGTCACAGATTAAGAAGGTTTTTATGTTGAGACTGAAAGTACATGTGATGGCAATGTTATCTTTCATTTGGAAATGTCAGCACAACATTCCCAGAAACAATAATGCACAGACATTTTAGCCTCCAGAACAATTTTCATCGAAACTTCTTCCTACTAAAGGCAGATGGCTCTTCAAATAATAATAATAGCTCTTCAGATAAAACAAAAACTACTTGTACAAGTGGTTTGTGTCCATTGTAATTTGGGTGAACCCTTAAAGTAAACCCTTTATGTTTGTCAACAGAAAAGACATTATTTGTGATTGTATTCTCCTTTAAATCTGGCACAAAACAGAATAATGTATGGAAGCCATCTAGTTTGACAGGATATAAGGCTTTAACCAGCTATAATCAATATTTTTCATTATAACATCAATCAACTAACAAATGATTAGAAATGACTGATGTGAAAGCCATGAAGCCACAGAGAATTATCATGTGAATCTGCAGCTCCCCTCATCATCAGAGCCCCTAAAGTCCTGAGAGGTGAATTGATCTTGTTCACTCACGATAATAACTTGTTGGCACAAGATAACACAAGTGTGCACACAAGACAAAAGATATCACCTTACTTGACTTTAGACGCCATACTTTGCCCACAACTTTAATGTTTTTGCATCACTTTCACCATTAGCAGGCAGCTGTTTTTAGTGAAAAAACAACAACAACAACTGTTGACTATCTGCTTAGCACTAAACAGCCGACAGACACAGATAACGACTAGCTGGTGAACACAGTGGCGCACTAGCAGCTAAAGAGCTACAGAGATATTTACCTCAGGAGCAGGTGCAGACACTGAATGAGACTGTTGGATTGTTGCACCATTGCTTTGTCCACTTGTGTCTGCTGAACTCAAATGGCTGAAGGAAATTATTGCAAGTTTAATAATAAGAAATTAATAAATGAACACTTAATAAGCAGTGCTCTTGCTGTTTTAATTACCCACATACTATCAACTTCAATGACAATCTCTGTTCCCTGTCTGTTTTGCTAGCCACGGACTGCTAGTGATGCCCGCCGCTTTTACACGGGCAGACCTGTTCACCTGGACAAGATCCTGATGAGCAAGGTGAAGGTGCCTCACACGTTCGCCGTCCACTCGTACACACGGCCGACTGTCTGCCAGTACTGCAAGAGGCTGCTCCGAGGACTGTTCAGGCAGGGCCTTCAGTGCAAAGGTGGGTGCAGACGAAGAGAGAGGCACCTTTCTGGACGTCCAATGTGATGCAGAATAAATCTAGCTAAATCTAATCAGATTACGTGTAATCGGATCTGAATGAATTGCGTTTTGTTCCTTTCAGACTGCAAGTTCAACTGCCATAAACGCTGTGCGTACAAGGTTCCCAATGACTGCCTCGGGGAGACCATCGGTGAGGGGAAATATAAATCACTTTTCTAATGTGTTTATGACTCTGTTAACTCTGCATGGATTCAGTATTTTATTCTCATCTGCATGTCTCCATTGTCAGAATTAGCTTATTTTAACATCCATACATGATATAATACATTATCTAACAAGACTGAAACTCACTAATGTTTTTATCTTCTCAGACAACAGAAGTAACTCCGGTAAGTATTATCAGTACTTGGTATTGATGCATGTAAAGCTGTACTCCTCTGGTAGCGGCCTTAGTAGTAGTAGTCACAGCAGTAGCAAGTAGTTTTTCACAGCATTTTAAACACATAGCCACTTTAAATCAAGTCGCACTCAACCGCTCCTCTCCCTCTTTTTTCCAACAGACATATTGAGTCCCAGTGCAGACCCTGAGGTGCCCATGGACTACAGCACTGACTACGACGCTGCAGACAAGTCTTCAATGGATGACTCAGACGAGGCCTGCAGCATCCCTGGGTCCTTTTCTCCCGAGAACAACCAGGATGGGACCAGCGGCGATCAGAGGTTTGAGGAAAACACGCATATTTGGAGGAAAACTACTTAATGAATGTTGCAGGAATAACGGTGCACACAGAAACAGAGACTATATAAAATGATAATGTGAACTTGACAATGAAATTGCATTTCTCGAACAATTTGAAAATGAAAGACGACATTTGACGTTTCATCTTCAAAGACTTAAACCGCTCCCAAATAGACGTTATTTAAATGGAAATAGAAATATAAGAAATTTTCACAATTAAAGTCACAATTGAAATGAAAATGCAATTTCTAACAATTTGAAAATGAAAACAACATTCAACATCTCATTTTCAAACACCTCATCTGCTGTACAGTGGCTGTACATCCCCCAGTCTACTGCATTAACACTTACTGTACATGCCACCACAGCTGGTAGTGTGAGGGCTAAATACCAAGAAACTGGCAGGATGTCATACCTGAAGACCTGCCAACCAGACAGATTGTATTTTCATTTTCATTTGGTCCCCAAAAGAGAGTGTTGGCATTTAAATGTAAATAGACTGAGGGCAGTTCTTTGCCTATTGCATTTAAACAATGTCCACTTTAGAGCAGTTCAAGACTTTGATAATGAAACGACAAACATCTATTTTCATTTCAATATTATCATAGAACAGCCCAACAAGTGTATAAAGTGAAATGCAAATTGGATTATTGTATGTTTACTTCCATTTTTACTCAGACGGCAAAGATTATAATGCTTTTATGGAATAACATTTTCATTTTCAAATTGACATGATGATTTTAATATAGTCCTTTATTGGCTTCCTTTAAAAACACACATTTCACTGACCACTGAGTCCTGTCCTCCTTCTTCTAGTGTTTACATCCCACTAATGAGAGTGGTACAATCCGTGAGACAGACAACCCGTCGATCCAGTACGGCTATCAAGGAAGGATGGATGGTTCACTACAGCAACAAGGACACACTGGTAAAAACGTTACCCATCCTGTAATTCTCATGCTATCCTCTCTCTGGGTATTCAAACCAGTCTGCACCTCTGCTGAACCTCTCCTTGTCATTGTTGTCAGAGCTGAACATACAGATTTAAGTCAATTTATTCTAGATGCGAGAACTCTCTCGCATCTAGACCACCATTGCTTTGTTTACTTCCACTCGCTTAGAGATATGAAGGACGCATGGGTGAAAAAAATAGTTAGAAATAGATTTATGGTGAGGCTAACTATCCCTGAAAACATAACAGCACTCAGCCGATGAATGCTGGATTCAAGCTAAAAGCCTTTTTTCTGCCTTTTCTTTCTGAGAACTCAGTCTCTAGATTTGACCTCAAAGAAACTTTTCTGCCTTGCTTGTCTTGTGTTTCCTCTCCGGCTTCACTAACGTCCTCCTTTTCTTTCTTCAACTCTTCTCTTTCCTCTTTGTTTCCACCTTCTTCACCTGCAGCTTCTTCTCCTGCTCATCCTTCTCAAGAGGCCAGTCATCTCTTCCCCTGGATGTCAACTTTGAACTCAAAATTCATTCATATTGATCCCTGAACTTTGCCTCGATCCATGCCCCCTCCCTCACTCTCTCTGTCCTCTCTCCACCCAAACCCTCAACGTCCATCCGTACCACATCCTACTCCAACCCCCAACAGAGAAAGAGGCACTACTGGCGTCTGGACTGCAAGTGCATCATCCTTTTCCAGAACAACACCACCAACAAATACTACAAGGTAACTATAGATTACTCCATGAAAACCTACAATCTCAACTATTTGAAGTGTGCACCCCTTTTTTTAATTGCTGCGTCCTCTTGCAGGAGATCCCTCTGTCTGAGATCCTGGAGGTGCGTCCTGCTGGAAACTTCACTCTCGTCCCCCCAGGCACAAATCCTCACTGCTTCGAGCTCATCACTGGCACTATGTGCTACTTTGTCGGGGAGGACCCCAACACCCTCCCTCCTGTGTCTCCCAGCAATCCCCAGACTCTCCCCCCGACCCCTCCCTCCCCCAGCCAAGTAGCTCCAAACAGCGGCATCGGACGCGAGGTGGCCAAGGCGTGGGAGAGCGCCATCCGGCAGGCCCTCATGCCGGTCATCTTTCAGGACGCACCACCAGCTGCTGGGAACACAACTCACAGTAAGTTGAGAGCTGCCAAATGCAGGTGGCGGTTGATTATTATGTTATATCACACTGTCTAACTTTGCAAGTTAGACAGTGTGAAGGATTTTGCTTTAAACTCCAAATCTTTTAGTTTGTCCCTCTCCTACGCACAAGTTTGTAACGCACCCGTCTTATAAAATGTATTTTTTCTACTACTTAAAAATGTGAAATGGTTTAAAAACTAATCACAATAACTTGAGATGATAACAAGGTCGAACATTACATGATAATATATGTATTATTATGGGTTTAAAAGCTATAATGGCAAATGGACTGTACTTATACAGAGCTTTTCTAGCCTTAGCAACCACTCAAAGCTTTAAAACACAAGTCGCACCCTTTCGACACTTTGACATCTAGACTAAAGGGGCCGGGAATTAAACCACCAGTGGTGGATGACAGCTCTACCTCCTTGGGTGGTCATTTTGTGCTCATAACACAGAATTATTAACATGAAACCAACAAAACAGGAGGGTTATCTCTTAATGAAAAACACCCTGATGAAGGCCCAGCGCCAAAATACGGTGGTCAAATAAAGAGCATTCTCTTCAAGTGTTTAGTATGCTGAGCTCAGGTTGAGCGAAAATAACACACAGTACTGTGTGATATAAGTTGGTGACAAGTTGTTCTCATTAAATAATACACAATTTAGAAGTCACAGTACCGTCTAACTTGCTCTTGGTGTTGTATTTTCAGGACAAGCCTCGATCAGCATATCGGTGTCCAACAGTCAAATACAAGAGAACGTGGTATGAGTTTTGTCAACTTTTGCAATTTTCTTCCACTTTGAAATTATTCATACACTGATGATGATGATGAACATATTAAATGTTGTTCTCCTTACAGGATATTGGTACAGTGTACCAGATTTTTGCCGATGAAGTGCTGGGATCTGGCCAGTTTGGAGTTGTGTACGGAGGTATGTCGCTCTATGTATAGTGATGCTGATTGAGCTCTAGGTTGCTCTATTTTATGAGGGTCAAAATGAAGTGCTGTATAACACACACGACATAACACACCTGAATTTTTGACCAAATTGTCAGCAGAGGAGTTGCATCATGGGTAATGTAGGCAACAAGTTTTAACAAGAAATAAGAAGAAAATTGACAATGTCTCTGGTTCTGCAGCATCAAATTGGGTAAAAGGGCTCAATCTATGTCCACCACGTGAAGTTAAGTTCACAGCCACATCTGTTGCTAACACTCTCCATCATCTCTCCATCAGGAAAGCACAGGAAGACAGGGAGGGACGTAGCTGTCAAAGTCATCGACAAGCTCCGCTTTCCCACCAAGCAGGAGAGCCAGCTGAGGAACGAGGTGGCCATACTCCAGGTAAACACACACATGCTGTATGTTTCGCTGCAGCTGTGACACAGTACAGGTGTTCTGCTGGATAATGGATATCAATGTTGTTATATTGGCACATACATGAAGAATGCTGACATCCCTTCCAATACTGCTGTTCATTGTGACATTAATAAGGTTTGTATTGACTCAGTTGAACTGTGAGTGTCAATATCAGCATCCTGTCATAAGTCATGTTCAGAGTAATTTCTAAAAGGAAGTACATGAAACAGTTTCATCTTTGTTTACTTTTTAGGAAGTGATTCAGTGTCTGACTTGCGATTCGCTGACCATGTTAAAAAAGGAAGGGAAAAACCCTTACTCATAGTACATTGTGCCTTTTACCAGGAAAATTGTATCAGTCGCATCAAAGCTAAGACAGTTTGGGAAACATAAGCCTGAGCTGTCATGTCTGGTTTAAAATTTCAAGAAATGAGTTTTGATTATCTGAAGTCATGTGGAGTATTTCTTTTGTACAGTATATTGTGAAATTTGACCTTTAAATCGTACAAATTATTTATAAAGTTTAACAAAAAGTTTGTAAGTTGTTTAAAGTGACTATGAACATATGCTTGTTTGGGTAAAAAAGGTTGTGATGAACGTAAAAGTATTGTTTTTTAATTAAAAGTGATAGGTCTTGGGGAGTGCTTCTGCATATGTGAAAAAAGTAGTATAAAGCCTTTTGTGGCTTCCAATAATGTCACATGGTTGCATTGTGGGTAATACAGGCACCAGATTTTGAAAAGGAGGAAGAATACATGGAAACAGATTTATCTCTGCTTCTGCTGTATTGATTTCGATCCTTAGTTAAACGGTCCATGATGAGTCCAACAGTGTTTGAGGAGGAGGAATGGCACGCTGCAGTTTTTAACAATGATTGAATGAACCCCAAAAGGGTTTTGTCATCTTTGTGTCACTTGCCCGATATGTTTCGTAATGTGAGAATCGAGGGCATCGCAAGCTGCAGCTTCGGTCTTTTCAATCCATGGAAAATCTTTAATACAGTGTTGTTTTGTCTGCAACTGTATGTATTTTAGTTAAGAAATATATTTGAATTTTACGAACAGCCATGTTGCTCTGGTTCAGGCTCATACTTAAATGTACGTTGCATTGTTCACCAGCAGATGGAGACAGAACACATCGGTCTCTCCATTTGCTCTCTGACTTCCCCATCAGCTTCACTGTTATTCATGTGGTCTTTCAGACTATAATGACTTATTCACATCCCACAGGTTTCGAGTGAAATACATTTTAAAACATCATACCCCTCTGAGTCATATGAATTAGTGCTGAAATTTCACTTTTGATGGCATTTTTTGGAGCATTGTTTGCACCGGACAATCAATATTCTGATCTCCCTGCTGTGTTTCACATTCCTCTCCTGTGGTTTACCGTCTGACACGTCCTGTCTCCGTGTCCTCTGCTTCTCCCATTCACCTCATATTCTCTCTCTCGCCTTGTTTAACCTGCTCTTTCAGTTCCTATTCTCTATACCTCTTTCAACACCAGCTCCATATAATCCTGTTTCTCCTCTCCTCTCTTCCCTCTCTCAGAGTTTACGTCACCTGGGCATTGTGAACCTGGAGTGTATGTTTGAGACCCCCGAGAAAGTGTTTGTGGTGATGGAGAAGCTTCATGGCGACATGCTGGAGATGATCCTCTCCAGTGAGAAAGGCAGACTGCCCGAGAGGCTCACTAAGTTCCTCATCACACAGGTGTGTACGTGCCCCAGTGAAGACAGGATTTGTTGTGTGTACAGATTATACACAGTGTTGTTGTGTGACGCGTATCTACTACCAATGACGTCCTGATATTGTGCAGCATGCTTTTGTGGTCCACCTATCTTTTCATCTTGATGCGTATCCAATGCGTCACAACATAACGTTCAAAGTGTATGTTTGTGTGTAGCTTTGTTTTTGCTTCATACTATTTCATATCCTGTGTGTGTGTGTGGTTGTGGTTATGTGTGTGCAGATTCTTGCAGCGCTGAGACATCTGCACTTTAAGAACATCGTTCACTGCGATCTGAAACCAGAGAATGTGCTGCTTGCGTCTGCAGATCCCTTCCCGCAGGTATACTGCATACACACATGCAAACCCATCCTTACACCTTATGGTTTCACACACTGTAACGAACACGCCAGAGCACTTGAGTGCAGTTGCTAACAGAGTCGTTTGTGCAAAAGTATGGCGGGGGATTGTAAACCCTCTAAGGCATGACTCAATCTTGTGCACTTTCAGAGGAAAACCTCAAATCTCATATTCCAACATCTCAAGTAGACCCCAGCAATATCATGATCAAACATACAGATTATGATAATAGACAGGAAACATTTAGGCTCCCCTACATCAAGAAAAAAAAATAGCTGAATGAACATATAAAAATATCCCCCTTCTTTCCAAAAAAACAATAAAATAAATAATGAATAAAATAAATGTGTCCAGATCTACAGCACAGGGCACCCATATAGTCTGCATATGGCAAGAAACTCGGGTGTTTCCTCACCATATATTTGTTATTCTCAAATGCCACCGTGTCATATTACCACTTCCCCTTTTTTTGTCTCGACCGCAGAAAAGCCGGGCCAGCCCTATCAATGCGACAGTCTGTAGCTGACTTACTCAATAAGCTGATGAAATTATTCCAGTTTAGTGTGGGAATTTCCCGTTGCTCTTTCAAACGCTCTCAATTACACTACTGTTCAACCTGTCGTATTAATCCTTTGGGCCCTCTGCAGATTTTGATATTGAGCTTCCTATTTATTTAACCAATGACAAATAAGTCTTCTCAACCATTGTACAGCGTTATGTTCTCTACTCTTCTTTGCGTACCCTTCATACAAAATAATATCTATTTGTAAAGAGGACCTTCTACAAGCTAAAAGCACGAAAGACACTAATAATATCAAAAATGGTTGAAAAACATATAAATAGAGGACACAATAAGAAATATGAGTGGGTAAAATAAAATAAAGGAAGTAATAAAATATAAAATAATCATAAAAAAAGCTATATTAAACTATATGTGACTACTATACATGTATTTACATTTACAAATAGCCTACTGTTCCTCACTGTTTCCTTCTCTCAGGTGAAGTTGTGTGACTTTGGTTTCGCCCGCATCATCGGCGAAAAGTCTTTCCGTCGCTCGGTAGTCGGGACCCCCGCCTACTTGGCCCCGGAGGTTCTGCTGAACCAGGGCTACAACCGCTCACTGGACATGTGGTCGGTCGGTGTCATTATGTACGTCAGCCTGAGTGGGACATTCCCGTTTAATGAGGACGAGGATATCAACGACCAGATCCACAACGCTGCCTTCATGTACCCTCCAAACCCCTGGAAACAGATCTCCAGTGATGGTAAACATCTGTCCTCCCTTCATGAAGGTTATAATGTTCAGATTGTGTTGAAGCTGTTGAGTTATCATTTCAAGTGTATTTGTCATTCGGGGGATTTCGTTTGTGGTGCTGCTGAACACTATTGTACTGTATTGTACAGACAGGTTCTTGAAATGCAGTATATGAGGAAGGACACTTTTAAAGGAGAATTCTGGTATTTTTTTAAACATAAGCCCTGTATTGTGGAAGTGGAAATGATTCATACAAGTTTTGAAATTGGTCCAGTAGATCGCCTCAGCTGGCACTCACAGCTGCAATGGCTACATTAAATGTAATCCTTAGGGGAAGCTCCAACCTTAAAAGTTACGTCCACTAAAAGGGCTTGTTTTTGCCACTGGCAGCCTGATGTTGTTATTCTTAGTGTCTGAAAACTTGACAGAAAAGTTTTCCAACAGAGAGAGAGAGAGACGCTTTTGTTAAATAATAAGATCTGTTTTTGTTACCAGAAACCCTTATCTCTTCTTATCCGAGGAGAAGTCTCGCTCTGAAATCTCTTGAGAAGGGAGTTGTTGCTGGAAGACGACGGTGTAAAGTCAGAGTTGGAGAGAGGAGTGAATATCTAACACAACAACTGTAACAACTCACCTCGTGAGAATTCAGAGTGTGACTTCTCCTCGAGCGAGACTTGTGCTTCCAACAAACCGAATCTTATTATTTAACAAGAAAGTCTGTTTCTGTAGGAATAATTTATGCAATGTTGTTGGAAACTTAGAATCACAACATCATCATTACTAGACATAACTTTGATGGTCTGTGTAGGGAAACTCATGGACTGATTACAAAACCTTTGGCAAGTATGAATCAGTAACACATTCAGACAGGTAAATATAGGGCTAAGGTTCATATCATTCAGATGAAACTGGCATGTTAGGGCTTGAGGTTTGTCATGAAGTCTTGTTGTTTTTACTGAAAACTGTCAGTTTCTTGTCATAAGACGATGTGTTCACTTTTGTGTTCATAGCAATCGACCTGATCAACAACCTGCTGCAAGTTAAGATGAGGAAACGCTACAGTGTGGACAAGAGTCTCAGCCACGTATACTTACAGGTAGCGCATAGCAACTACTCGTACACACACACTAACGTACACACTGTCTGACTCTTTTTTTGTTTCTCACGATTAATCCCCTAAATCAAGAAGAGGAAATGGCACTGTTTCCAGATGTGGTGGCTGCCAGTGACTCTAGTGGCAGAGCAGCACTTCACCTCACCTCACCTCAACTTCACTTTTTCTTTCCACCTTTTTACTTCCCTTTAATAAAGTCTGTAGCCATTACAGAAAGTGGTACATATAAATGCAAGGAGTGCACTCCGCTGAGATGGCAGCTGAAGGCTGATGTTTTGGAGCTTTCTTGCAGACGTGAGAGGACGGATTAGCCGAAAATATTTTCACTGACTGACTGCACAGTTATTAAGTGTCTCCTTCAAAACTGAATGTTAGCTTTTCAGGTTCAAAACTTTATTATGCAACTATTTTACTGTAAATGACAGCTTTAAAAATCATTTTGATGGCACACTGATTTATAATGATGAGAAAGGTGCATCTTCAGTCCCCCGAACATCTGTTCATCATCAGGAGCAGTGATCTCTCGGATGAGTGTGTTACGCTTTACGGGACTATGTCGCACACCACCAAGTATCAATCATCAGAAGAAGCTAGCTTGGTATTCTCAGTTATTCTCCTTCATTTTTTGACCCAATGGTCTAATGAGCTTCCTGTGAAATCTGACGGCTACAGTAACTTGGAAAATAGTGATATTTGCCACTGAATTTGATGAATTTGCTGTTTATCAGACCACAGATGAGACAAAGTTAATTGGTAAAACGATAGATGCCGGAGGAGAGTGGTCTGTGGGCCTGGCATCACTGATTACCACAGAAAAACACAACTTTATAACTTTATTGACTGATTTTGGTTTAACTGGACACTATTTTATGGAGATTTAAAAGTTTCCCGATGGGCAAATAGCTTTACCTGTTGCTAAAATAACAGCTAACTGCTAACATAAGCATTCCAGTACTTCCAAGCTAACGTTACTGTTTCAATTCAACACATTCTCACATTTATTTAAGCTTTGAGGTGAAACGCACTGGATGTAATCAAACAGTAGTGTTAGCGAAGAAGTGGTGGAAAGCTAACGCTAGCTAATGGGATATCAAATATGTTGTTTTACCTTGACATGTGGCCCGATGTCTCTCCAGGTTTTCATTAGCCATCATCTTTTCAGTTGCTGATCACCCAGGAAGTGTTGAAATAGTAAAGATTTCAGATTCCCTGTGTAGCCTGTGCAACTTGCAACCTCAAACACAGCAACACGTGAACGTGATGTTATAGGAAAATGGCCGCCATGTGAATATGGTCTGTTGCAGGAGCTATGGAGCACAGGGAGGAGGAGGTTTTCAGGCCTGGAGCGAAGAAAACCAGACCTCTTGTTGTTTTTGTTGCAAGAACCTTCATTAATCAAGCTTCAGTGTTGCAGTAGCCCTAATTTGTACCAGTGTAGGGTCATTCAAGTTCTTCCTGGCACACACACACACTCACAGAGACACACACACATGACCTAAAGTGATTACTGGATGATGCGCTATAACCACTTGAAAGCCCATTTAATGTTGATCTAATTTCAAGGCTCCTGAAACTGAAACTCTATTCCTCTGTTTATTCCCGTTCCTCAGGACTATCAAACATGGCTGGACCTGCGGGAGCTGGAGACCAAACTCGGCGGACGTTACATCACCCACGAGAGTGATGACAGCCGCTGGCAAATGTTTGCCCGCGATCATACTCTGCCTTACCCCGCTCACCTTGTGCCTCCTCCTCCTGCGCCGGCCTCAGACGATGAGGAGGGCGGGGAGGACGCAGATGTGCAAGGTCTCACTGAGAGGGTCAGCATCCTCTGACCAGAGAGGGAGAGACGGAGGACTCAAGAAGGAGGGAGAGGGAAGGGAGGATGGGAAGAGCCCAAAAGAGACATCAAGTTACGGGACTTGAAAGAATAGTCTCCATCTGTTTTGACTTTCACAGCAACAAATCTGTGTGCCTGCATTAAATCAGCTTTCTCTCTTCCAGCCTGGTCATCAAACTTCCTTCTAATGATTTATCTCTTCTGTTACTGGTCCTCTTTCATCTGTTGAACCCCTTTTCATAATGAAGACTGCTCGACTCTATTTCAAACCCTCTTGTGCAGCTGACCTCGAGAGTGGAGTCGACCTCAGCGTGTTCTCTTCCTCTCGCTGAACACCTCTTCAAAGCGACAGCTTGAAATAACAGCGATCAAGATAAGAATTTGGTATCAGAGTGCTTATTGAGATATTCTTCTCAAGAAATAAGAGTTAACATTTTAAATGAAAATGCCTCCCATTAAAATTAGAGTCATTTAAGTGGACTGACTGGAATGATAGTCCCTCGTATGCCTTCGCTAAATACCGGTTCAGTCATTTTTCAGAGATGAAGCCCTTTATGTTGACAAAAGACTTCCTCTGTGCTGGTAATTACTAATGTGCAGGCATGGAGTCAAACCCAAATGCATTCCCATAAATGCATGTCCTGTTGTGAAAACTGGAAGTATTGATCCGGTGACAGCAAATCCTCCAGTAATTACCACTCGTCTTGAGCCACAACAGACACTCAGAAGACACATGTGATTAAAGATGCCGTTGCGGGCTTAGATGAACTCGTCTCTGGCGGCTCATTATCTGCCATGACCAGGGAGCTTTTTACGGTGATGATGGACGCAATGACTGTTGCTGAATGGCGAAAATTGCTTCTTATTGTGTCGAGTCGCCCACTGTCAGCCATCTCTGAATTGAAAGCAGTCGTTGTGTCATTTAAATGGTGAAAAACATGTCCACGCAGATTCAAACACCGTCACTGTAGGCAGCATTTTTGCACCTGAGCAGGTATAAATGGACTGTTGTTGCAAAGAGCAGACCTCTCCCTATGATGAAAGTGCATAGACGGACAGCTTGTGTTACTAAACTAGATTTTGGAGACTATTTGTAGTTTGAGTATTGACTACCTGTCACGTCAATATGCTGCATGTTTCTGTGAAGTAGAATTATCTAGACACAATATAAAACATATTGTAGTTTCAGTGGTCTATTATACACACGTGTGACCTAAAGTTTATGTAGTATGTATGTATGTAGACTGTGTATAACATGTTTGAAGGATCCTAGCCTTGGAAACAGATAATACAAACCTTGAACAATATTTTTTGTGTGGTGGATGTTTTATTTATTGTATCAATCATCCATAGATTACAAAACTGTCATCTTTACATTGTAATTTTCAGCTTTCTATAGAGAAAGCACACACAAATCTGAGAAGTGATGACTATAAAATGGTTATTTATTACGAAAATACTTACCAGTGAGTCTGACACACTGTTATTTTGTCCCTCTTGGACAGAATAACAGATTATTACAGATATGATGACTGTAATTTCTGCTTAAATGTCACAAGGATGTGCTCATATGGACACATGCATTTACATATGCATTTGAGCGCACACAATATAAAATAATTACAGTGATGTCTCAGCCATCAGAGGACAAAGACAATTTTCAAAGACATATTGCACCTCACAGACTGAGTGGCACTCAAGAGGAGCCTGTGGCTATAGAGGCTGAGAGAGAGAGTTGTTTTCCTTTCTGTGATGAGCGCCCTTCAGCCGGCCACTCTGGTGAGAGTGCACCCTTGTTCGTGCTACACTACATCTATCATCACTGGCAAATGACACCAAAGGATCTTTATCCATTTCCGCTCCTTTTTGTATTTTTCAATTGTAGGGATGTTTGTCACTACCGCATCAGCTTCCCCCGGGCTACTGTGTTTGCAGCAGTGAAGACAAACAAAGTCAAACTCCGGAGAGAATTGTACCTGACACCAGCAATGAAGTCTCTATTCAGTGTCATCTAATCTGCCAAAAGCATTTAGAGGAAGAGGTCAACTTGAGATTTTTCTCAAGTTGAAAACCACTATCTTTACAGTCTGGTTGCAGTTGTGTCCTTGAGAGATTAGAGGTGCTTCCTAAACGGATGGCAGCATTTTTCATATACGTAAATATAAACAGATGCGGGTATCGATGCAGAGGTCTAGGATCAGGTAAATTCAACTGCGACATACAGTTTTATATAAACATTAAAGGGGCACTATGATGTTTAGGAGAAGAAACTCAAACTCAGAATTTTGATATTTATATATTACAATAATATTTATTTTTCCATAACTGAATAAACAAGTTGTTCTCAGAGGAAAATAAGGTCCCCAGAACACTGTTCGAAGCTAGAAAGGTGGCAGGGTCCGCCACATATAAACAAAGTAAAACAGTATGAAACTGTGCTGTCCTTTAAGGTCAGTTTGTTTATTCAGTCAGGCGAGCAAAGAGAGATTGTTTATTAAAGGGACTACGATGAACTTTGAAGTGTTTATGAAATGATTATAAATCACCTTAACAGCAAACGAGACCATCAGCGAAAAGACTGCTATTATTATGTAGTTATTATTAATGCCTGTGCTCAGGTCCGACCACATATATCACATATAAAATCAAATATAAACACATTACCTCATCGCGATCCAACCTGCAGTCTCTCCGTCACTTGTTCAAAAACAAATGCACACGCTAGTTAAGATCTTTACGACAGCAGGCGCTTGTGTCGTACAGTTTTTGTCAAACGGGGCCGCTAGAATCAACAAAAAACTAAAGTTCCTCGTAGTTATTTTAAGTTTGTTCGGATTAACATGTCACCCCGGTGCTCATGTGTGTTTTTAATGGTTTTTGGACAACAGTGGAGGTCTATAGCGCAAAGAAATATACAATATATCAGGTTTTGGATGCACAGACAATATCTGTTAGTAGGATAAATTTATTGTTGGTTTTGATAGACAATAAGAAAAAAAATGGAATATACCCAGAATTATCCTGTAAGACAAACAGAGAGAGATATTGATTACTTTAAAGCAACATTATGCAGAAATTGGCATTTTGTATGATTTGGCACCCCTACAGTTTCTGAGTGCAGCATCACTGTGGTAAATACACATCCAAGGTCTGTAACAATGTGTCAGATGTAGTGTAGGTGCTAACTACAAACAAAACTCACTACGCACATTGCACTATTACAAGACACTGTTACATCAACATGATTTTGAAACTGTTAGGGTACAAAAAAGTTGCTTAATGTTGCTTTAGCCTCCATTTAACCCCTGAAAAAAATGTATCGTCTTTAAAAGATTTGAATCTTGAAATGAAATTACTCAACAGTTGATCTATACTACTCTTGGGAAATGACAGGAAACCAAGATAAAAGTTTTCAGTCATGCAGGTCATAGTCATACTAAGTGTTTCAGTTCTGAAGAAGTCTCTCGGATGAGAGGTGAAACGTCTTCAAGAAACTGAAACAAGTCTAGTTGCCTACGATAAATCACTTAGTATCAGGATGAATGGAGTTTGTGGATTGGACGTTTTTCAGTGTTTCTAATCATAATCAAGTCGCCTCAGCTCAGTGATCCTGCTTCCTGAGATAACCATCAACTGAAACTCTGCCGGTGGACAAAAACAAAAATCCTATTAGCTCTGGAAATGTTTTGTTTGTAATCGTGTAACATGATCGCAAATTCTGATTGCACTCTCCTCATCAGACGTTCTGACGGCACAACAGATGACCTGCAGTTTGGCCATAATGTACATTAAAAGGCTATGCCAGCTGCTGAGTTTGCCCTTGCACTCAGGCAAAATGCATTCTGAGAGGTAATAACTCAACGGTGTAAAACAATTTGCAAAATGACAGAAAATTGCAGAGCAATTACGCTTTTCAGACAGATGCACAAAACCAAAAGGTACACCGGAGCTCATTTCACAGCACACCGGTCTATTCTAACTCTGTGAAAAACTAAGTTGGGGGTATGAAATACTTCTCATCATATGTCTTCACAAAATGAATACGTTTATAGTGTTATATTCACAGAATGGTTTATTAAAGGATAAAGACACTATGATGGTCCACTGCAAATTTATAAAATAAAGACATAGACCAAGCATAAATCAATTAATAAGATGACAAATTCATTTATTTTTAAATGTCACAATAAACTGTAAATTAGCAGTAGTCAAATGTTAATTAAATGTGTGTATTAATATTTCAACTTCATCATATTTGCATTTTGAGCAATGGATTGTTGATTTAATTGATAAATGGTAAATAAAAAAAACAAACGTTAAAATTATATTAACATAAACATTTTTATGTTAATATAATATAACATTTTTCTTTTTTAAAGTGTTTACTTACTTTTCTCTCACAGGTGTTCTGTCTGTTAATAATGACTCATCCAACTAGTTCCTGGATTCCCCCACACACTCTTGGGTTAAGCAGGTGTCATTGACAACCACTGGTGATGTTGCATGAAGCAGTGGGGGTTTGGTTCCTTCAAATGAAACCCATCGATGTTGTGTTTTATTTAGAGAAGTCAAGTAGAGCTATCAGTGGTTTGGTGGGAATTCACGTTGCTTTGTTTCAGATTTTTCTTTCCATGACAACTTTCTGTTTCTTGGTAACGAAAAAAGGGAAGATAATGAAGGGAAACTTCCACAGACTCTGACAACTCTTCATCTAGAACAGAATTTCCACCTTGAGGTTTTTACTTTTAATTTTCAGGTTCTCATTTTATTTTGGGTTACTACTAGAAGAGGTTTACATGCTTTCGTGCTCAGAAAACATTGCTGCTGCACTGTATTCCAACCTCTGTCTGAAACGCTCTGTTTTAGCACCTGTCTCTTTAAGGCCACCTCTCCTGAATACCCAGTCCGCTCTGATTGGTCAGCTCACACATGCCTGAGCCAGCACCGCTAACAACAACAACAGAGCAGCTGTATCCATTGAATTCTTATGTGCAAAACTAGCTGCTAGGCATGAATGATGTAGTGATAGTGTAATGAAGAAGTAAATGTGTGAGTCCATGACATAGAGTGATGTCACAAAGTCAAAGAATTAAAGGCGAGACTACTGACGAGGTGTTTCAGGAGCAGTGTTTTCTGTGGGAGAGAGCAGCTTCTGTTGGTGCGGACCTTTTAAACTTTCAAGACCTTTTACATGCACAAGGACATATATAAAACACTGAGGGAAAAAAAAGAAAAAGCATGATAGGTGTCCTTTAAAATGTCAAGTGAAGCCTCTCTGTTGAAAAGGAGGTCATGGGTGACAAACAAGCCAGAGTGTGAGAATGCCACAGACCACAAATGACTGCAGTCTTAATATAAATTAGTTTTCTATGTTATCTTGAAAAGAAATGCAGTCTGAAGATGAGGGTAAATCAGGAAGCATAAAAAAAATGACAATATACTGTAGTTGTAGCTGGAAATGTTAATACAAAGGGTTGTAATTATTACATATCATGGTGCCAAACAGCACATGCACAATAAGTTGTACAGGAAGCAGGAGCACAAATATGCAGCACTTTAAATAGTACATCTGCACTGCAATGTATATCATCCTGAAGAGCTCCTGCTTCCTGGAGTTATACTTGTCACTTGTTTATTAGAGAGTCGTGCAGCACAGCATTCCTCCCTTCGAGTTTGAGCAGCTAAGCTACACAGTGTAGTATTACAGTACATCTGCAAACATGTAAGTTCAGCATCACAACAGCAAGCTGCTGACATTTAAACAACAGGTTGACATTTTTTTGAGTCATATGCCCATATGTACATTTTTTTATTGGGATCTGTGCATGAAGTATAATTCATTTAGTTTAGCCAGTTTAGGGGTTATTTCCTTATTGACCTATTTTTGCTATTATAATTGTATTTTGACACATGTGAGCTCGTTCATCAGTATTGATGTTGTCGTGTCTACGGAGCCGGGGAGGTGACATGGTTGTGTGTTTTTTTAATTTATTTTTTTAAACGTGCAAGCGATGTGTCACAGCTCAGCAAGGAAACATTTTATGGGGAAGCAGAAAACTGGGGATTTTGGACTGAAAAGGCTTTAAGTTGATTTTACCAACGCAGACTCCTTAAGCCTCATACTAACTTGAACTTTATGCTGCATTTTTGTTATTTCGTGATCACCTTGTGTAATTTGTCATTTTGTGATAAACCTTTAAACTTCCTCACATGTTACAAATTTGAGTTTGGATAAATTATGACAAATCAAAGGATTCAAGTGAAAGAGAAAGCACAAGTCAAAGCAAGTTGCTGCAGAGTTGAGTGCAAATGTGGGTGTGTTCCTTGGAAAATGTTTGATTTATGCGTAAGATGTTCCCAGAAACTGTGGATGAGTTACCTAATTGTCTCTTATTTAAAGTTTTAAAGCAACTGTTCACCCATCCACAAAATACATATTCATCCTCTTACCTGTTGTGTTATTTATGAATCTAGACTGTGTAAGTGTGTAAGTGTCTGTGTAAGAGGAACTATTTTCTTTCTACCAAACTACACCCATTAACCGTATCACCGTGCAGTAGGTACATAGACAAGAGGCTCCTGTAAATCAAAAAGCTAACAAAGCTAGCTATCGTTGGAGCTCGGCCAAGGAGAGACCATCAATGTCTACATGAAGCACTGTCATGACCATGAGCCTCTTATCTATGAATCGTCTAGTTTCATTATTAGGAGAAGGCAGACATCTGTATTGCCGATATCTCCTAACCTCACACAGGTAAGAAGATCAAAAATATTTTTTGGGATGAGCGGCCCCTTTCAGTTTTGTAGCCGCATTTAATCATCACACTGAGTTTTCACCTTCAAATTTTTAAATAAACTGAAACCTGAACTAATAGAGGTACCCCAGACACTTTCACTGACACCATTTTCTTGTATTTTCATCAAAACCCATCGAATCCATCTTTATATAATCCACTACCACAATGCCAGACTCTGAAATACTAACATGGCCTGTATGGACAGAGAAAAAAAAAAAAACGTGATGAATGAGGGGAGGTGAGGCTAGAAAGCCCCTTTTCAAATATTTTACCATTAGACTCATCGGAAAAAATTAATAACTATTTCCTCTTTCCAATCTTCCTCTTTGCCTCCCTCTGCTATCTGGAGCTGACCTCAGGTATGCATTCTTGCCTCATAGGAAAATACACAAGATCTACAGCTGCTATAAATGTTTACTCAACACATTAACAGATTGGCAGCAGGCATCCGTCACAGATTCTTTTCATAAACATAAAAGAGCTCTGGGTTTTGCACTGACAGACGGTTGTAAACTGTTTGATAACCACACAGCTCATACCTCTGCCTGGCAGTCAGGTCACGGTACTGTGGCTGATGTAAATCCTCAGCCTCAGTTCACCTCTCAAACTCAAAGTTAGGGAGTGAAATGACTAAAGTGTTGCGGTTTCCCTGTAACGGCAGTGACCAGAACTCTACGTCACGGAAGTTAAGACTAATAGAAAAAGATAACAAAGTGAAAGCTGCCCCAATAAAGTTAATGATTTCCCTGGTTACACAATGAAAAGACTGATAGGTAGGGGAAGGTTAAGGTACGTGACATGTTTTCTACAGTAGCTGTCTGCCCGCAGAGTTTCACTTCTTCAATAAATCATGATGATGATGGAAGATTCATTTTTTTCCGCCTCTCAGGAGTATTGACATCTGCATCATGTCTGGTCCATCATCGTCTAGTATTTCTCCCCACCCCTGAAGCATACTTCCTCCGTGCACGTGTGCAAAACCAAACCTCCCTCCTCCCACATGTCTTCCCCTTTTTGTACTTCGCCTCGTCTCTTCCCCACACTCCCTGCTGACATTTCAACTGCGGCTGTCAGCGGCAAGTTATCTCATCTAGAGCCACAAAAAACAAAGCAGACCGTAGACAGAGAGAAAAAACATTACACTCTAACTATTGTACAAGTTTATGATTATCTACTATAAAGAGTACCATGTGGGACTGTAGTGGCTTGGCTGCGTGTCAGCAGCTCTGAGGAGTCTACTGAAGCTCGTCCTCTGACCATCCTGGACTGAACTCTGCCAATCCTGACACAACCCTGGAATGTTCCTGAAACCCTTCACTCAGTGGACATCCTGCGTTTACAATCAAGAGACACTCCTTACGCCAAACAACAGGTGAGGTCATTGTTGATTACAAGAAGTGTAGGTTGTAAGAAGTCTGGAAACAATATAATACTTCAGAAAAGTAGCAGTGAAAAAGGAAAGAAAAAAGGAAAAAAAAAAGTTTGGTAAGCAGGGTGATAGTATGAAGTCAGTTTGAAACCTCACTCTCTTTGCTAGTTTTCTTTTTGTCCCTGGTGCCTGCTGTCAAGGGAGAGACAGCATGCTTGAGGCTGTATGAGTCAGTGTTGCAAATATAATTAGGCTAGAAATGTTGATTCTCCGCAGAGTTGAATGTTTAATGCCGTTGGTCACTATCACAGGTTGAAGCATGCAACACTAACAAGAAGAAATAGTGGAAATACAGAGGAACAATCTTTACAGGTGGACTGTGGCGCCTCAGAGACAGCTTTGGCATTAGGGAGGCAAGCTATAAAACAAATTAAAGCATGTTCAAAAAAGGAAGATTCGACATGCAGCACATTCCTCCTCTTCAGTGAAACGGCTGAAGTTTTCGCTCTTATAAAACCTCGCTGACGACAAGTCTGTATAATAACAACCAGGCTTAGTCCAGCTTATAATGTTAACAAACACATAGTTGGCTCAGATGGATGAAGGATGGACTGAAGCTTGGGCCAGCTGTGTTAGGTAGGCATGAATTGGGGTTGTGTAATAAAACAAAACAGAAATACCAAAAAATGAAAACCTGTGGACTAGAGGAAAAAATGAAGAAGACACACTATTTGTACAAAGCAGAGACAAAAGTAAAGAGAACCAACTTCTCATCTTTGCCCATTGTCAGTAAGAGGGGAAGACCAATTTGCGGTTAGTCATACCAGGCAGACTGATGACTAAACAGCAGCCTGTGAATAACTTCATAAACGTTTGGAGATTTAGGTGCGAAACTTTCCGACACCACACTCACTGCAGTTTCCCAATCGGCCTTATCTGAAAATGTTGTGAATAATCCATTAAATCAAACCCATTTTCATACACACATGTGCAAATACAGAGGCATACACACACACACACACACACACACACGCAGGCACACATTACCGTTCACTAAAGATGGTCTGAGTCCAAATGGCTTCTCCATTATTGAGTTTGGTTGGGACAGCCTATCTCTGTCCAGACGTTAATGGCATTAGATGCTTCCTGAGCGTATAAACACACCAGAGAGAAGCCTGGAGGGGAAACGAAAAAATATCCATAAAGATACAGAACACAGGTTTAATTTCCTAATGCTGGCATCTCCGAGGGAAACAGGAAATTGTCAGAAAATATCTTCATATGCTGTAGATGTTGAAGGCTCTTGTCATTTTACATGAAAAATAGCAACCATATGTTTTGTTTGTAGGAAGTGATTCTGGCTGCCGACTTTTTGGCCGATGACATTAACATGTGTGGGCAGTCATTTATTGCCCCTTTAAGTGCAATTTCAGCGCCAGAACATTTTAAACAGGAACACAACGCAGACTGGTAACTAATATGCGTCTGGAATCACACCCACAGCTCTATGATGAACTGGGGCTGACCATGCATCTGCGGCATGAATCAGGGAGGGAATTAATTGATTAATTCATATAGTGCATGGAGTCCGCATTACTGTTCCTTCAAGCCACATCAAACATTTAAATCCCTCCTGTCTGGGAGAGATTTCCAGGCCGCCCAGTTCTGCTTGGGCTGTTACATAAGACATTAAACTGGACCGTCATTCAGTCCCTGTAAGAATACGTTTAAATTAGCCATAACTGACTGTAAGTTGTTTTGTTCCCGTTGAATCACAAATACTTATTGTGCCAATAAATTGGACTTAAGTTGTATTATGCACTGATTACAGTAAAATGCAAATGCTCACTCTGCAAGTTCAGTCTGTGCTTCCCCTGCTTGCCATGCCGATTTAGGGCATGCAGGGCAATGAGTGCAACAATTTCAAGACAGTTAGCAAATAGCAGCATTAACATAACGTATTCTGGTCGGCAAGGGGGCCTGACAAGAGAAGTTGCTACGTCGAATTCATCGGATATGAGGCATTAGTTCCTTAACGCGCTTAGTTTCTGTAAAAGCGTGAGATTCTCCACGCAGAGCAGTTGAGGCAATGAGGAGGGGATTTTGGCAATCTCAGTTGCCATTAGTGCTTTGGGTGCAAACTGTTATCGTCAGAGAGCATGACTAAGCCTGTATCTTCTCTAGGGGGGGCTCTAACTCTTGGCCCAGACCGCATATGTTGAGCCAAAACAGCCTCACATTATGGAGACAGGCAAATGATTGTATCCCTTGAGCTTACTGAACCACGAAATAGGATGGAGGATACAAAATGTCCAAGCTATCCTTAGAGTAGGTTCATGTTTTTTCTTGGCCTAACAGACGAACACTCACTGTGAAACTTTTTATGTCTGCAGGTGAATTTCTAACCAGGAAAGTGACAGAAAGCAAAAGGAACAATGAACGTCACATCCACAAACTCTACTGTGTGTGTTGATATCGACATCAACAGTCCAATCAGTGACCTCCTGATGTCTGTCTACATTCTGGCTTTTATCTTTGGCCTGATCTTCAATGTGCTGACAGTGGGCCCCATTTGGCAGCAAATGCGCCGGCAAAACGTTTTGGGCATCTTCCTCCTCAACCTGTCCATCTCTGACTTGCTTTTCCTCTTCACCATGCCCCTCTGGATGAATTATTACCGACAGAACCACCACTGGCAGCTGGGAGTACCCGCCTGCAGTGTAGCTGGCTTCTTCTACTATTCCAACATGTACATCAGCATCTACCTGCTCTGCTGCATCTCTGTGGACCGCTGCCTGATGGTCACCTACCCGCTCCGCTCCAAGACCCACCGTACTTCACGCTACGCCTGGACACAGTGCATCACTGTTTACGTGGCAGTGGTGGTACTGCACATCATGGTACTGGTCAATGATAATCTAAAAGACGCTCACGATGACCAAAAAGGCCAGGACCGTTGTTATGAGACTTACCCCATGCAGAAACCTGTCGCCTTGTTCAACCTACTCAGAGTGGGCGTTGGCTTCCTGCTGCCCCTGCTGGTGTTGGCCGTGAGCTACTGGAGGGTGCTGGCTACTGTTGGTCAGAGTCCCGGCCTGAATGCCCAGGTTAAGAGGAAGGTCCGCCTGCTGTCCTTTGGGGTGATTGGCATCTTCTCAGTTTGCTATGCCCCATATCACATCCTCCTGCTCATACGCTCACTTGTCTTCTACTTCAGCGAGGACTTAGGAAGTTACTGCAAGTTTGAACAAAATATGCACTTTTCCTTCTCATGTACGCTGGCGCTGTCCAGTCTGAACTGCGTGGTGGACCCGGTGCTGTACGTGCTGGTCAGTAACGGAGTCCAGGAGGAGCTGAAACTGTGCTGGAAGAGGCACAGAAGGACACAGACAGATACAGACTGTGCTCTGACTGCATACAACAGAGGGAAGTCTAATACCAATTTAATATAAAAAGTAAGCTATACATATGTGGGTGGACAAGTGCATTTGTATGTATATGTGCGTGTGTATGTGCATACATATACATGATTATGCGTAATGCTGTAGCCATTTGAACTCATGTCTTCATTTTCAGAGTCAGCCACTAAGTAGCAGCAGGATTATTTACATCACATAATCAACCTTTTGTGCAGACAATCAACGTCCTTTGGCAGAAACCACGTTGCCGCCTTTGTATGTTTTGTTTTTTCTCCCTCATATCCTGTAGAAGAGGCGCTTTTTAAATGATACGCATCTCAGGACTCTGTAATTAGTTTGCACTCCGAGCTTCTGCTCTCCCGAGAGTTCTTCAGTGGCGGCCACTTCTGGTTTGTGGTTGGACACTGCAGGAGTTGAAGAGCTCTCATGTTTTCCCTCCAGTCTATATGAGGACATTGTGATTGTGATTATGTGACCCTGGTCTAGCGAAAAGTGCATTAACTCTAAAACATGCATGCCATTTATTAGCATGACTGTCAGTGAAACATGTTGAATGTAACTCCAAATAAACCAGTGGTTTGAACAGGTGCTTGGGTTTAAGTTTGTTTAGTTTGTGATTTTGCAGATGGCATACACATTTCCACAGGGAGGGAAGGCTTTGGGAGATAATAAACTCATATATCCAAGCACTTTACCAATAACGTCACACACATAAAGGTAATCATAAATCCAGCTCAGCACCTGTGTCAAGAGGGCAAAGGCTGCAATCAGGAAACCCGTGTGTGTGAGAGTGTATGTGTGTGGGTGTGTGTTTTATTTGAAGTGATATATTGTTTGACTTTTATTCTTATTCCTGTTAATGTAGTGTACAATAAGCAGGGTAATGCAGAAAGGCAGTTGGAGAAGAGGAAGAAAGAAAGAAAGAAAGAAAGAAAGAATGAAATAAAGAAAGAAAGACAGGAGGCAGGGCATCAACAGCTGTTATTGCTCTGTTTTATGTTTTGTCCATTATCCATACTGTGGCTCTTTGATGCATCAACAGAGCTTTTTCTAGTGCACATCGATACATCACCAGCTGAGCACTTCACATATGGTATATCCACTATGAACCCCTGGTCAACAAGCTTTGTACAACCAGTTCTCTTCATTTAAAAGCTTTTACTGTCGAGCCTGTGGTCTATATATAGTATACAGCAATTCTGCTTCCTGGTAGCTCCTACAAAATGTTGTCTAATACGCCTAAGTGGAAACATAATTGCTGCCAGGATTATGTTAACTAGTAATGTTTTATTTTTACCAGTCCATGATGAGCGGACCTGTAGGAAAACAAATGAGCTATGTTGTAAGTGAACATTTCACTGACATGTTGATGCAACTTTGCATGCACTCAAATTTAAATGTTCCCTTATTACTGTGTATTGATAAAAATGGAATTGGTTTTGGACATTAGTTGTATACTTTTTGTTATTAAGGCAGGGTTGTGCACAAGTTATTGTTGCTTAATGTTGAATACCTATTTCAACAAATCCTGTAAAAAGGCCACAACCAAATGACTGATCCTACCTACATGTATTTACAATGAAGTCTTATATTGCCTATTTTTCTGTGCCATACACCTCTATCTTTGTCCAGAAACTGTTAAAATATACAAACTTAATATATAAACTTACCACAAATTTGCACTGAATAATGTGTTCCCTCATCATGATGAATATGGACACTGAAGCTTATTTTGAGTCAATGGCACATTAACGGTCTTACTGCAGACTCACAAGAGCAAGTGTGAAACACTGACCACAATGCAAGATTTCCTCTTGTCTACAAGTGAATAGGAAGATTACCAGTGACATACATCACTGTTCCCAAAATAATATTACCCTCGCAGTGTACTAGCAACATGCACACTGGACCTTTGTCGTTTGCTCACAGTTTGGTTAGGTTTAAGCTAGAAAACTACCTGGTTAGGTTTAGGTAAAAAATCTATTTGGTTAGGTTTAGGAAAGAAATCTACTTGGTTAGGTTTAGACAAGAAAAAAACCTTGGTTAGGTTTAGACAAGAAAACTACTTAGTTAGGTTTAGGAAAACATCATTGTTTAGCTCAAAAGAACTATGTTACTTATGTAACTTATGTTATAAATGCGTTTATGTTATGTAAATAACTGCAGTTATTACCTACATAGGTAAGTTAAAAAACTAACTTTCGCTTTTGACTTTCTCTTTCACACTAGACACGAACAGCGAACAGTCTTCTGAGTGAAAGTCTAGTGCTTGTTGGTTGGTTTTAGGAAAAGGAAATCATAGATTCATGCCAACCTTTTAGGAGAAGCTGAAACAGGTGAAAATTCATCAGCCCTGTCAGATTCTAGAGAAAGGTTCCCAAAAGATGTTCCCCCACCACCTCATTATTTCACCTCAGTACTCTTAGCTTGAGGCGATTTGAGGAAGCGCTACTTGCAAAGGTGATTCAACATCATGTTTGCAAATGTAAAGATGCAGTCAAGTTCACCTCAAAGCTGCAGTCCATCATCCTGCGGCATTAGGCCCGAGATATTACAGTTCCATTTTCTCTAGACTATTCTTTTAATGAGCTTGCTCAGGCTGTAGCCAGACTCTCTGGGTAATCAATGTGGTTTCATTGATTAGCTGTTCTGATTCATAGCCTCATAATGCAGGGTTGGTCTAGATGCACTACGCATGCAGTCAAGTCTATTCTTAGACTGAAGTTATTTTAGAAGGGCTCACTTTGACATACAAAACAGCACTCAAGGGGAAATACTTTTTAATTTCTTCAACAATTATAAGCAATCACTGCTAATCAGTTGATATTTATGTTTAACTGCTGCTCTACTGCTGCTCTCTCTGTTATTAAGTGTGTCTTTAATGACACAGCAAATCTTTATAATCAGATACAATTTGTCTGAGCCCTAATGCATTTCTGAACCACAAACCCAAAGTGGTTTATCATAAGATTTGATGGTTTCATTAGCAAAACAATAAGAAAGATATTCAAATATTCATATTCATTTACAGCAGACACACATCCTGCCATAGTTACATTAAAATGACCTTATTCAAATATGTCGTAAATGTTTAAAATACATGTTTATTTGAGTGTAACATTTGTGTTTCTTGTACAGTATGTTTCCAGATACGTATATTTATTAGTTTTACATTGCCCACCTTAATAACTTTTTTCACTAATGTTTCACATACATACATACAGTATATTGTGTACGAATACTAGGTGGCCACTTTATTAGGTACACCTGTAAAGTCCAATGCAATCCAATACAACAGTTCGGCCATGAATTCTACTTTTACAAAGAGGTCATAGTTTGCAGTGGTGTTGAACTGGACTACATTAGATTGAGAGGTGTTTGCTTAACATAATGGGCTCAGAATTTAAGAAACACATTTTAATATAATGCGCTCCAGTAGTACAACACCATCACTAACTACAACCTCACTAATAAACATATAGAATATGTGGCAGCACTGTTGTGCTGGATTGCATTCGACTGTGGGGGGTGTCCTAAATGTCAGAAATATTGATACTTCTGATTCCAAATGTTTCTGTTGGAGTTGGATCAGTTTTCAAAGTAAAAGATCGACATTCAAACTCGGTAATTTGGGATAAATGTGTGCCTTATCATCAACAGGGACACAGTGGGGAGTAACTACACTATCATGATGTTTGCTAATGTGAGGACTGTTATGTACTATGGCAGGGCCGGCTCTAGGCATAGGCGATATAGGGGGTCGCCTAGAGCGCCATCTGCTGGAGGGGCTCCCTCGAGGGAGAAAAAAAAAAAACAATAATAATTTTCGATGCCCATTGGCGCCCTCCCTTCGTGTTCTGTCTTTAAAATAATAAATATTAACAAAATAAAGAAACAGATGAACAATTACATGTTTCTCAGTTGTGGTGCTGAGTCACGTGACGTGTGGTCATTGGCTGCGCACCTCAGAGGGTCAGATAGGTGTCACGTCAAGTGACAGACAGGTTGTGTGTTTTATTTTGCGAGATGAAACGGCCGTCAGAGCCGTCGGGTGCGCGATACCGAAAGAGAAGAAAAGAGGAGGAGAAGAAGAAATCCCAAATAAAGGTAACATTATGTCATCTTTTTTTAAATGCCATTTTGTGTGAAGACGTTTCATTTGTATAAGCTTGCTAGCTAGGTTGAAATAAAGCAACGCTGGCTTAACATGCTAGACAATGACACTGATAGCTACTAAGAAGGACAAATGACTCATGAATCAAAGTAGAGGCCAACCCGTCCGGATGCGCCACCAGTGCAGGTTGTACTCTGTGTTGTTTATTGTGAAATAGTAGTGAATCTTTTATTATAAGGTAATTATAAATGTTATGTTGAACACACTACTTATGCAAAAAACTGCTGCAAGCTGCAACAGTTGTTTGTCCTATTCAGTCTGCTGTAGTTTTCTTTTTGTTTGTACAGTAATAAGTGAATCTACTCTATATCTGTCTAGATGCACATATTTCCAGACGCCCCTAACAGCTGCTGGAGAGGGGCCTTCTGATGCAGCATCCACACCACTCTCTGAAGCATGTAAGTTTAGCCAATTGTTTGTGGTCTCTCATGCACTGCTATGTTGTTGTTATGATTATTATTATCATTATTATTGTTGTTGTTGTTGTTGTTGTGACTGAATGGTACAAGCTTGTTTACTACAGTAAATTTAGGTTTTAGGCAAATAAAATAAAGTTTATTTGTACAGTACCTACTTTATATCAAACCGTATTAATTAATTTATTAAATGAAGCAGAATGACACAACAAACTTAGCAGTATGGATGCATCCCGCAGATTCCACTGGATACGGTATGGCTGCGTTGGCTGAGCCGATCCATAGCACTCTAGTCTATGTGTTAACTTCCACCAGGTCCGCATGCGTTGCGTGTCTGCTGCGTCCCAGCTCCGGCAGTCCGCAGCCCTGCGGATCAGATACGCAGGACTTCTATTCTGGCGGACGCCGCAACGCAACGCAGCAATTCTAGCACAAAGCAGACAGGAAGTCAGACACGAAACAACAACAAGACATCCGGTTGATTTTCAAAATAAAACACTCTGTGTTGATACAAACACAAAAACCTCAAAAAACAGACAAATACAAGGTCTTCTAATCCGTTGGTCGGGAACACTTGGTGTTGTTGTGTTTATAACGCTGTGCTGTGGCGGACTCAAAATGCAACTGGTGGGGGTTGCTGGACGAGGACGACGGAGCACAATCGTACCGGAGCCGTAACGCAGCCGTAACACAGCCTTACCGTATCCAGTGGAATCTGCGGGTATGTATGAATACAGCTACAAGTCAGGCGTCCTGCAGCAGCAGCGCTACCACATCAACCACCACCCACCTCTGAAAGTCAGCTTGAAGCAGCTGAGTTATGTAAGTGCCATTACTGAACAATAATGTGGTTATCAAAATGTATGCTTCAGATGTGGTTATTGCCTGATGTGCTGTTATTTGTAAATTAATAGAAACACATTCTGGAAAGAGTGACTTGAAAGTTTATTGTTGTTGTTCAAATAAAACTGTTGTGAGGGTTCAGATGTCATTCAATGGCATGATCGTGTTTTTTTTTTTGTGTGTGTGTGTGTGTGTGTGTTTTTTGGCGGGGACGGGGGGGACTAATCTCGCCTAGGGCACCAAATGGGCTAGAGCCGGCCCTGTACTACCCTGGAAAAACTTAAACACCATCCTACTGGTGGTTGATTCAGGTAGCGTGAGAAAGACTGTAGTGTGTAGATATACAGTTTCAGTTTGTGTGTTGATGTTCAAACAACAAGGGTTCAGTGCATTCTTAAAACTAAAGAATATGTTTTATTGAGCTTTTGATCCATGTATCAGTATTGTATTTACTTGGCATTGGATCATATAAGAAATCACTACTCATCACCGGTGTCCAGTTTATATGCATTGCAAATCTGAATAGTTTTGCTCAGACATAAAGTTATATCATGTCTAATCAATGCCATTATGTTTTGCACCTGACTCAAATGTCAAAGCTTTCCGTCTGCACGTGACAAACACCCGAGCTAAACCAAATTTCCTGCACACATTCTCACGCGACTTCATGTATTGTTAGAATGTACAGAACTAACAAGCTTTGTTTTTTATATACCTGCCTAAATATAATGCCTGTGGTTGTCGCCTGCATTCTGGTGTGCATCATCTTGCTTGCACGGGTGTGAACAGTGGGGCTATGTGCATGAGACATAACCAAATACACACAAAGTGTCTTTTATGCAGAATATTATTCAGCCAGTTTGCAGAAACTTTTTTATATTTGTATGACATTAAAACATATTTGCAATTCATTGCTTGAAAGGATTAACAGCTGCTCTTAATATCCACACTGTGCATTCACGCTGTTAAAGCAATGACCACTTTCAGGTCATGGAGGTGATTTACTGTTTCAGTCGACTGAAAATAATTGCCCGCACAATTTTTAAATATTCTCTTTCACATCTTTTCACTCTGCTACAGCCCATAAAAAGGATAGTTAAATCTGGTAGCCCCGAAGACAAGCAAGTCTTAATCCTCACTGTACTATAAGGAGCTTAGTTTGTTTACCAAAACACGTCTGAGCAAGAACACACCCACCGTTATGTCTGTTGAAACACCAAGCTTTGTATATCTATGTATTTTAATATGACACAAGTGAAGTGGAGCAGCTCTCAGCCTTATACAAACACTTAAAGTGGCTGTGAAAGATTTTCCAAAAAGGGAAAAATAACGTCGCTACAGCATGTTTTTTTTTTTATTTGTATTTATGATTTATTGTGTGTCTGTGGTGCACTTATGACAGGCTTGTATTAGCAAAATTTCTGACAGCTTAGTACAAAGGCATCATCTGGGTGTTACTGATGACTGAGAGAGGCAGAAGGATAATACTGTATTATTGGACTTTTACACCCACGGTGCAATAATTAGGTTTTGATTGTCCTGCATGAGGTGACATTTTCTTTTTGGAGAACAATAATCCGGATTTGTCACTTTTTGTCGAAGATTTGGAGAAGGCTGAAACAAAGCTGCAACAGCTTAGTTGCTTTACTGATACACAAACCACGTCATTATTCACTGTTTTGACTATGTGTTGCTATATAATGACAAAATTGCATTTTATTTGGGTGACCCGTTTCTTTAACATTACAGAACAACAAAATCACTGCTTCCACCTAACTGATAAAAACAGCAAAACCAAGAATGGCACTAAGTAAAGTGTATACCTCTGCCGAAGCCCAACGGTCCCCTTTAATTCAGGCAAGCCTAATTTAATATCAAACTCGATAGCCCTGTATCACTAATTTTAAACAACCCAGAACTGCTCAACCATAATCACCAGATTTTGGATCTGCATGTACTCACCTATTGGTACCAGCCACGTAAATATGCAATGTAAAGAAAGCCAGAAAGAAGTCCTGGATCTGTCCCTTTATCTGGATACATACCAAAAGTTTATGGGGTCTTCTGGACCGAGACCCATCTACCAAACAAACAAATGGATATGGGGGGAAACATAATCTTCTTACTGGAGTTGATTATGTTTGTTCCTATCAAATTATAACAATACCCCTTTTCCACTGGTCAAAAATCCTACTGAAACCTGCTAAGATCAGGCTTTTGTGAGCAATGGGAATGTGTAAACTCGACATTTACACCCGGGTCAATTGACTCTGCAGGAGACCCGGGTTTTTATCACCTCGGCTCGGCTCGGCTTTGATCTAAATGTAACACCCGGGTGAACACGCTAAATTCTGCCGTGCGAAGTGATGACACATTATCAACATCCGTTGGTGCCGTGTAAATAAAGAAGGAACTTGGGATGCATCTATTCAAGGAGCTTTTATTTCTGGACACAGTGTTGGAGTCAGAGCCCCATTCATTCCTATGAAAGCTGCTCAGTGGTATCTTGAAGCCAAAAACAGCTCGACTTCCCGGCTTTGAAAATACCTGGATCGCCGACCGAGCCGGCTAACCTCCGGTTTAGCGCCTGGCTAACTTGAAGGGGGATAAAATAATTTAATCATGCGGCTCTTCTAGACTTTCCAAATGTTATTGGACCAAATGGCTCAAATTATGACAGTGAAACGAGTCACTTTGGCAGGGTGACGCTCAAAAAAAACTTTGTGCTGGTGGCCACTTGTGGTATTGCAACAGCAAAATTCCAGGGTGCCCACAAAGCATTTCCCCTACACCACAATTATAAAAGAGACACCTGTAAAACTGTTGACAAGTTTTATATTTTTATAACTATATATATAATTTTTCTGGCATCCTAAGGTAAAGTCAGAAGGCCAAGTGGGGATGTGTAGGCAGGAGCCAGCAGGAGAAACACTAATGGGTCGATACAGTTGGTTTCACAATGCAGATGTAACTTTCATTCAAGTGAGGGGGCGCCATCCTTGAATGTGGCGTCCAGTCTTTATAATACAACCATGTCTCAACGTTTGCCTTGCCATGCCAAGTTGCAGGGGCTGTGGATTGACATTGTGCGTGGCATTGGAGTCAGGTGAAAATCATCTTTTCAAACAAATAACCTCCCTTCAAAAGAACAAAACACACCTATTCAGAAAGAGCATCAGGGCAACAATCTAATTGAGTAGCGCTAAATGCAGTCTCAAGGTTCAATTAGAGAGAGACGTCAGGGCACGCTGCTGAGCAACAGACAACAAAATAATCAGGTTGTTGAAAGGTGACATTTGGAGATGGAGCTTTGGCTTATCAGCTCGTGCCAAAGCTACACTGAGGAGTTTTGTTTCTTGTTAGTTGGCTGACTTGCTGTCATAATCCTTCCATTATGGTTTCATTTTATTTGTGTTTTATGTGGTGTCTTTTGCTGTTTCCCTCCTGATTTCTTGTGCTCCTCACCAGCCTGATCCCCCCCCCCCCCACACACACCGTCTATCTCCTTTGTTTGCCCAGACCTGTTTCCAGTGTTCTCCAGCCTATCAGCCTTTTCTCTGTTCCTAGTAGTTTTCCACACATTACCCTCATTTTGTGTTTCTCCACCTCACCCCACCCTTGCACCTCATCCCCTCGTTGGTTTAGTGTGTATTTAAGTCCAGTCTTCAGTTCAGTCTTTGTCGTGTCATCTGTTGTGATCATCTGTCGTCTGTTGAGTTTCCCTGATCCTGCCTTTTGCCTGTTCCTTGCGATGCCTTTTATCCTGAATAAATCCTCATCAATTGAGATTCCTGCCTTCCGTCTTGGTGATGATTGGTTTGTTGATGGACTGCCCTGCACTATGACAAGTGTTGTAAAGCGCTTTGAGCGGCCAGTAGACAAAACACTGAGACTTTGTTCTTCAGATAACACCTTTATGAATTCGGTTACATTTTACAAACAGGTTAAGGGTGACATATAGGCTGTAGACTTTATCTTCCACTGCTGCAGGCTACATTTTGATCTTTTTCACCCAGGTCCAAACAATTTGTCCACACTATGTATATATACATAAATATATGCACAAACACAAATGCATTGACCATGGAGCCAAATAATAGAGAATAAATACTATAATAACAATATAAATAGCAAGCAATGCGTAGTTCAACATGATTAATCTAGTGTAATGTAAATGTGTAATACAAGAGACATCTAATTGATTAAAGAACATTCAGTACCAAAGGGAGAGGGGCAAAATGAAACAATCACATTGTCTCTTTTGCACATCCTCTTCTTGGTCTGTAGCCCATTTTCTGGTGATAGAGTTCACTGTTCGGTCAGCTCCCCACAGCCACGTGTTTACTGTTTAAGTATAACCAGGCCCTGTAACCAGCGTAGCCACCCCTAGTGTCAGCCTCCAGCATGAGTCTGCCGCAGAGCCCCACAGCCTGAGGGTCTGTTTATGCCACTGCATGCTCTTCTAAAGCTGCAGGATCTGCTTAGTGTCTATGACAGCAGCTATGCTGTCCAAGAAAAACACTGGGATCCCAGTGGATGGCTTAATATTCTTCATCATCATTCTAATCTACGGTCTGGTCTGGATCTTTCTCATCGCCTGTTTGGCATAAGTGGCCTTTTTTAGCATTGCCTCTAATGACACCCTACAAGAGAGGAGCTGGAAATACATGAAGAAATCTAATTTAAATGGAAGTAGTCTTATTTTCATTAACATCAGTGTTAGGTTTGCAGGTGGTAGCTTGTTTTGCAGGGACAGGGCACTGCGCATGAGGCGAGTTCTGAAATCAGCTCCTGGACATCGTTCTCTCCACCATCCCCCGCTGGCGAGTGCGACAAGGACAGAGGTAGCCTTTCAGGTGCATGCGCACCTTGCTGTGCAGTGAGGCGTAGATGAAGGGGTTGTAACACGCAGAGCTCATGGCCACTAAATGACAGCAGACTTGTAAGACATTTATGTAGCGCTTGTCTATGATGTGGAAGTCTGGGTCCAGGTCCAGCAACAGGTTCAGCACCTACACAGTGACACAGAAAAACATGTGTTATAGCCCTGGCCGTAATTAATTTCAACTTAACAGTAATGTTAAGCCAACCTTTCCTCTATCTTTCTTCCGAACATGAGGCAGCCAGGGGGCTGATCCCCTGCCCACCAATGGTGCAATACTGCTGCACTTTAAACCCTGACCTCTGAAATCTGCATGTATTTGTCTCACTGTGAATGTAATGTGAGTTTTAAGAACAAAATGACCCTATGATGGCCTGTGGTTAATGACAAATAAAGTTTAAAGGTTTCATATTATGGTCATGAAGAGGTTCATAGGTATGAAGGCACAATTTCTAAATAAAGGCTGTGTGCATTTTTCAGTGGAACGAGCGTTTTGATACTTTCACAGAATTTACTTTCAATTATCTTATGGACAGTGAAAGCTTCACTCTTTCTTATCTCTTCTTTGCAGTTGAATTTATGATTTGCTGGCAGGTACCTACTGAGGAATGTTAATGTGACCTCCCTCCCAAGCCAAACTCCCAAACAGATTCCAATTACATAGGGTACTTTTCATGTCTTTTATTTGTCGTTTCCTTGCTCCTCGCTTGAACCGGAAGTCGTTCATGTCCGCCATCTTGCAGGCCATCCCAGGATCAAGGAGCGAGGAGCGAGGACACACAAGAGCTGCCTTCACGAAACTCTTTTCCCCATCCAACAGGCCCCCTTAGTTATTGATTGGACGCTGCAGTGGATCAGACTGAACCGATACATCACAACATGACTGAGTTTCATACTGGAGTGAAGACAGATAACAGATTAAACTCAAGTGTGTCACCATCAAGTTTTATATTTTGTTTGTTTTCTGATTCACCAGCGAGTAAAACTGTGAACAAAAGGACCACAAACAACTTTCTTCATTTCTCAGAAACATTTTTCTTTTCATGATCTGTTTTAAACACGTGAGGCTGATCATTCCTGAGCGTCGGGTTTCATATGTTACATCATTTCAGTTTTCCCTGATACATTTAGCCTAAAAATAGCTTTCAGTGTCCAGAAGACCACAAAACCAGACCAGAAAAGCGGGCACTTCAGTTTAACTTTATTGATTATTCAAATCTCTCCACAAGTTTTAATTCTGTGTTATAATTTAAATATATATAGATAATTGCATTGCAGCCGTCAGAAAAAAAGGACGTCTCATTTGTCTTGAAACAGATTTCCTCGGTCCTCTCTCCTCCCATGAGGAAAGGAGGCAAGTGAGGGAAATGTTGGAAACAATTTAAGTGACATGAAAAGTACCCGTAGCCTTCATCTAACACTCACCTGCAGGGGCAGCCAACACAGGGCGAAGGCCAGCACTGAGGCCAGGAGCAGAGTGAAGGTCCTCTTCCTCTTTTGGTTCCAGCGCTGCTGGCTGTGGGACGGTTCCCCAGGTACCGAATAGCGTTTTAGGCTGACAGTGATGGCACAGTAGGATATGCTGACTGACAGCAGTGGGATCATATAGGAGGTTGTGAGAATGAAGCAAGAGTAGAGCAGTCGCAAGTTTCCACTATTTGGCCAGAACTCCTCACACACTACCAGGTCAATGCCGGTGGGTCGCAGGTCCAGGTAGCGCGTGTAGAGAGATGGAGGTGCCGCCAGGGCCAGAGATAAAAGCCAGACACCCAGAGTTATTGCACCACAACCCCACACAGAGATCCTCCTCCGCACTGGGTGAGCTGAAATAGAAAGGGAAAAAATACAGTCCTCTCAGTATCCCCAGATGGGATCAGAAGGAAAATAAACAGCATGCATTGCTTTGTACCAGTGTCTTTTCTCATATCAACACCATACGGTTCCAAAGAAACCAATTTTGAGAACCTACAAATAGTGGGTGTAAGAAAAGACTTCTCATAAGCAGAAAGTCCCTTACCTACAACAACATAGCGGTCCACAGCAATGGCAGTGAGTGAAAGCACTGATGCAAACACTGTGGCACATTGCAGCAAAGGGACAAGGTGGCAGAGTGGTCTCCCAAAGGCCCAGCCGTGGCTGTCGAAGGCATACGACACAGTCAGTGGAACACAACTCAAACACATCAGCAGGTCCCAAGCTGCCAGGTTACCGATGAAAAAGTTGGTGGCGTTGTGGAGTTTCTTGTCAGCCAAGATGCAAGCCAACAGGAAGGAGTTTCCAACACCGGCTACCACCACTATGAGGCAGTAGAGAGGCAGGAAGAGAGATTTGAATCGATAAAGCAGCTCCATGCCTATAAACATGTCCAGCGGGTCACTGTGGTTGAGTCCGTGGCTTTTGCTGCCTTCTAGTCTTGCTAGTCCTGTTTCATGGCTGGTGTTATTGGTCATACTGAAATCCTCCACCATGGGGACGTCCATGTCCCTGGAGGCCAACCTTTAGATAAAAAAGAGCATGGTCGCAATACATCAGTAAGTACTGAGGGAGTCATCAATCAATGAATCAAAGTAAGTAATCAGCCTCACAGTAGGGATTACTTTGGGATCACATGGATAATCAATATGTGTAGCCTGCACTTGTCCCACAGAATCAAAGGGAAATGACATTTCCTTAGATTTCAGTAATGTCAGTGACACTTTGATTTATCAGCTATTTATAAGGACAACAGACTAGCAGGGGACACCATTTCTGGAAAAACAGGTTGCTGTTGAACGTTTTAATTGCAGGTTTTCAGCTCTGTGAGCAACATAAATAAGACTATTGTATTGTACCTCCATTGTAATGATGCAGGACAATAAATCTCAGTGAAATGGCACCATTAATGCTGAAAGGTACATGCAGGTTTTGGAGCAACATTTGCTGCCATCCAGATGATGTCCTTTTCAGGGACGTCGCTGCTTATTCCACCAAGACAATGCTGGGTCACATTCTGCATAAGTTACAACAGTAAGAGTGTGGGTATACATTGGCCTGCCTGCAGTCCAGACATGTCCCCCAATTAAAAATGTGTGGCGCATTATAAAACACAAGAGATACAACAACACAGACCCCAGACTGTCGAGCAACTGAGGTTGTGTATCACGCAAGAATGGGAAAGAATTTCACTTTCAAAACTTCAACAAGCCGTGTCCTCAGATGAAAAAGTGATGCAATCTTCTCTGCACTGATCTGCTGGGGAGTGGGAAGCAGAGAACGACAGGAAAAGACTAACCTAAAGCTGGTTAGGAAAGCCAGCTCTGTCCTGGCCTGCCCTCTGGACTCCATAGAGGAGATGAGGGTGAGAGGATGATGTTAGCCATCAATCACGGATGACACCACTCACCCCCTGTATGAGACTGTCGGGTTCATAAGCAGCTCCTTCAGCAGCTGTTTGCTACACTCTAACTGTAGAAAGGAGCGCCGTCGCAGGTCATTTATTCCAACGGTTTTTAGACTCTTTAACACAAAGATCACATAAATGTAACACTGCTGTTTGTCTCCATCTCGCTCTCTCTCACAATAAACATCCATAAACCACCACTTGAACTTCAAGCTTCTTTGAACTACATGTCTCAGGGATATTTTCCTATTTATTCATATTTATAAAGTATATATATATAAATCGCATCGGTCTATATGCAATCTGATTTTCTGCAGTAGTATTTTTATTTAATTTAATTTTAATTCTTATATTATTCTATTGTGTATTCTATTCTGTTTCCTCAGTGAGGGATAAATAAAGTCTTATCTTCTCATCTGATGTAACACAATGGTAATCATGTACCTGTCCCAACTTTTTTGAAACAAGCTGCAGGCATCAGATTTACAAAAATGAAGTTCATCAGTTTGAACATTAAATATCTTGTCTTTGTACTGTATCTAAAGGTTGAGAAGGATTTGCCAATCATATTTTGTTTTTATTTACGTTTTATACACAGCTTCTCCGATTGTTTTTAGCTAGGGGCAGTTTTTTTTCCTGTTTGAAGAACAATGAATTGAGTTTGAGAATAGATAACTTCTCATGAGAAATGCCTTGAAGTTTTACTGACTCAAAGATAATAGATATATTTTTGCCCATCTTCGACTTTATCTTCTCATGTATCATGAATCCCCAGTGCCTTTTTGTTAAATCCCATTTCTGGCCGCCGGCGCTGCATCCACAGCTACAAAAGTCAAGTCTAGTGTTTTTTTCAGAACACTTAAAGATAAAAATATCTGTTCTGTAATTGTGGTTTGAAAAACTGGCTAGTGTTCACTATCAATTTACTGCACATTAATACAGACAAACTAATGTGTTGGCCTATGACAAAATCTTGCAACTGACTTACAATGTTCATTCATTCATTCAAAGCTTTATTTATGACTCGGGAATCAGTTGAGGGAGGCTCTCATTTTCAGTGAAGCTGAGCATGAACAGAGACATCAGGCCGACATTTTGTAAATATTTAACCACTAAGCTGTCCAACTAAGATTCAGATGCCTGCTAACAAATGAAAAATCATCTTTTGTGATGCTCTGTTTAAACGACGCTTGGTGTAGTCGTGGAATGCCATTTATGTAAGAAGATGGACTGAAAACCACAATAATGTGTTTCAGAGTTTGAGGAATAGAGGACAGAAATTGTTTAAGAAGGCTGTGAAAAGGGCTGTACAATGTTTTGGAGAAGCTATCTCAGAGCCTGTTGGATAATGGAAATTCATCCAAGCCTGACATGGTGTCATCCAGTTCAATTGTAAAAGATAAAAGTTACCTTTCCTACATTTTTCTTTTCTTTTCTTTTCTTTTCTTTTCTTTTCTTTTTTTTCTTTTCTTTTCTTTTCTTTTCTTTTCTTTTCATGTTATGGGATTTTTTTTCTAGCTCTGCCATTGTCAGTACTTTCACAGAGTGAGATTTTCTTCTATATACGTCACCTGCAAACCACATTGGAGTAGCTGTTCTCCATCACTGTGTGGCCTTTAAGCTTTTGGCAATTAATGCTGAAAGCACCAAGCGGCCTCCATCCACTGCGTAAATCACTGCCTGTACTCTTTGAGTCTTTTTGTCAATGCCAACTCCGCTTTCTTTAAAAAAAAATAATGTCCTGACCTTTATATACAGAGCAGTGTTTCTCATATGAGATATGTTCTGACCAAATAGATTTATTCTCACTAAAAGGGGGTTTTGTTATTATCTCTTCTTTTAAAGGTCTGTGTAGAAAGGCAGTTGAGGCATATGTTATATTTCGTTGAAGTGACACTTCAAATACTTTTATGCTTGGAATGACCAGGACTGTGTGTATTATAATTAAATGCAAGATATTTGTAAAAATGCCACATACTCCACTTGTGATCTTTCATGCTCTCATGAGGGAGGCCTGACTCATGGACTGGGCATCACCCATCCATCTATTGTTACAATATACCAAACTCAAGTCTTCCAGGTGGGGAGGGGGCACACATGCCGGGCAGGGCATGGCTTTTAAACAACAACAAAACTACAGAGTCAGCCCCCCCTTGTGTTTAAATTGAGGAGACATCCAGAGGGGCACAACATGGTTTTATTTTTCTATTCTACTTCATTCAGAAACAGCAGCCCGAATATTTATGAGTTGTAAATGTCGCCGGTCACGCAGGAAAGTGACTAAAACTTAAACAGTTTGTTTTGAAAGTAACAGTGGTGAATTTCAAGCATTCTAACCTTCAAAATGCAAAGGGTCAGCAGGATACGTTAAAATATTCGTTTCTATTATTTAAGGTTTCAGGTCGACTACGGAAGAGAAATGGGAGAGTGCTGGTCGATTTATATGCATAAGGCATGAAGGAAATAAGAGTCTGCCTCACTAGTGGCTCTTGAGGGTGGCTACTTAGTGGGCCAAAAACAATCCTACGTCAATACAATGCATGGGGCTGTGTTGGTTGCTTCGGGTACCAATGAGACAATGAAATTCAATCCAATAAATCCAGTTGGGCTGATAGATCTGTGAATTTGAAAGCTTATAACACACTACCTTTACAGCAATTTCCTTGACAGCATTTTTTTTTAAATTAGTAATAAACACAAAATACAGCTGAGCTTCAATTGAATGTCATTTGTTTTGCCTGTTTGTAAGTATCTGATATATTCAACTTTGGACCCAAAAAGTCAGTGAAAGTAAATGGATCACCACCAAAATGATGAAATATTAAATGTCATGACAGTCCATTCAAGAGTTGATGAGATATTTTACCAAACCATGTGAAGTGTGACTAGAGAAGAAGACATCTGATCAAAACTAACCAGAATCATTTAAATTTGTCCTCTCAGCACCATGAAAGTCTGCAACAGTGTTCATAGCAATCAAATCCAATTGTTATTGACACACTGTGGATATAAGTGGTGGACTGACTGACCGGGGATGATATTGCAGTCCTTTGAGCCTTTTTAGAGGGGCTAACATCAGAATAAATGAGAAATATAATGATAGCAGCTGCTTGTAGGGCAGGAGGGGAGTGAATGCTGATGAGTATAAAAATGATGTGAATCATACGCTCTAGCCTTCTCAGTCAGTGGGTCTCAACCCATTTGAAATCCAGTGGGAGTTTGTCAGACTGATGTCAGACAGTTAAAATGCTCTTTATCAGGTTGTACCCACTTAACCTGCTTCTATTGTGAATGTACCTCTTTTTATGAATGAATGGTATCATGTCTGACACACCAGCGCTTCATTATCTTTAAAAAAGCTGGGTCATGAGCCCAATTAGACTGTGTTTGAGCCCGGAGTGCTAAGTTTGTCAGAACTGAAACTATCACTAAGGTTGATTTATGCACAGTCATAAATCATGATTAGTGTTTTAATAAGGTCTGGGTCATGGGAGGTTGCGGTTGAGTTTTTCTATCCCATCACTGTCACATGGTTGCTAAAATCTTTCGCAGATGGATCTACTTCACGACGATCAATTAGAAGGATGAATTCAAAACTTGTTAGTCACCATTGCTTCCTTAGCCGAGTCTCCACTTTAGAGCTTGTGTCTCTCTGATGTCTTTGATTTTTAATTTGTAACGCACATGTCCATGATCAGCAGCAGGAATACTTCCTCTGATCCCATCTGGGCTCAAGCTGTCTATATTATCTGACAGCCTGGAAGAAACCCACCCTTGCCTAGTAACGCAGTTGCCATGGCCTTTTGTGGAAAACATCCAGACCCTGCAGCTAATTTGTGAGGCGTGATGAGAATTGAGAACCCTCAAAATGCAAAACAGGAAGGACAACTCCTGATGACTCTATCTCTCTCTCTCTCTCTCTCTCTCTCACCCTCACTCTGTTTTCCTGTCTTTCTTCATGTCCACTTTTATATCTCTCTCGCTCTGACCCTGACATTTCCCGAGCACCCAAGCACTTTATATCAATTTTGCATTTCACATCTTTCACAGGCTCCCGAGGCGTCCAAACAGGGTGGGAGGCAGAGGCCGGACAAATATGTATGACAAATGAGGTCAAAGTTGATCATATGCAATTCTGATGAGGTGACTTAATGGTGTACCTCGTAATTTGAATTGGAAATGTGGGATTCTGCTCCATTTGTCTCACAAACTTTTTAAAACTGATGGTTTTAGCGAAGGCACTACGTAGTTGGCATAAAGAGTTTGTGCTCTCTTTAACTTTTGATAACACATTTTTGTCACTCTACATATCAACTCGTTTTCTAAGGATATTTCCCTGAAATTTCACATTGCAGCAACAATGTCTTTCCTTGTCTGCTGGGCTAAAGGCCAAATGTTGGCTAAATGTGATTATCTCCTGCTGACCCTTTCATTACTAGAGGTCACATCCTCTCTAATAGCATCGCCACCACCAGAGAACAATCACAACTGAAGACGTGCAAACGCATACGTATTCATTTGACAAGTGCAGGAAATTAAAAGATCAACTTCAGAATTTATGAGCTGCCAAGAACTGGTCATTAACTTGTTTTGTTGTCGCTGCAGGGTAAGAGTGTGGATTCATGATTTACCTGTCAGAAATAGAATAATACTCCCCTACCCTCCCTGCCAAACTACTTTTCCTCACCATATTAATACAAGAAGCTTCTGCAATATAATCTTTTCCTCATGCCATTCCTCTTGTATGTCTTCAGGATGTGATTTTCTTACAATAGAGCTCATGAATGAAGTGCTGTTCAGCTTTCTACTCTGTAATTTCAGCGGTGCCCTTCTTGTTTTTCTTTCATGCTGACAGTAAGTAGATGCGTATTGCCACAGATGCCATGGAGTGAAGGAAATTCTTATTTTCCCTGTTGAAATTACATTTTGATAAACAGCCTAAGTGCAAAACATGTTCTTTAACTGGTTTAAAGATACTCAACACACACAAATAATTAGCGTGTCAAATCTAAATGCTTCATCTGCTGCAGGTCACTTAGATTTAGAAAACATTTGGGGAACAGGTGTGGCTTAAATCTTTGTGGGTGAGTACTGTAGCTGCCAAAAGACATTTAATATCTGGGAGATACTGCGTACCCTATTCATGTTAGATTCATTCTGATTTGTTTGTCATTTGTCAAAGTTATTTGTCTATATTTTGCACAGTATTTAATTTCCCATAAATACTTAATTATTTATTCACAGAAAAATCCATTAAATTGTTGAATGTGCAATACATGAATATTTGTCTTAAAGGATTACAAAATAGAGAAGTACCACATGTTTCTAAAGTATGTAAATGTGCATGAACATAGGACACATGAAGTACTAGCCTAGAAAGATGTCATCTTTGAAGACTGAAGCACCTGCTGATGCTTTTGCCTCTTTGGTGCTCTGCTCTCTAATGCTCCTTTGAAACCTCACACATCAAACATTGTGAGATTGTCGGCATCCAGGATCTTTTATATCAGAAAAGATAGATAAAAGATTCCCAGCACCTTCATGTTGACCATGAAATGTTGCTTGTACAAAGTGATACTTGTCAATCAGCAACTCGAAAAGTGAATTGAGTGCAAATGAACATTTTAACGAGAAAATTAAGCAAATGAAGCGATATATTAAATTACACTTCTTAATTACAAGCCATGAAAACAAGTATGTGGTGCAAACATTTTTTGGGAAAAATGTTGATGCCGTGTGTGTGTATGTGTGTGTGTGTGTGTGTGTGTGTGGATGATTATCTGTAAATGTCAATGCATGCTGTGAATCAGCGATTAGATATCGTGTATCTTACCTGTGTAGATGTGTGAAGCTGGAGATATTAGAAATATCCCTATGTGGTCCCTCCTCAGGTCAGCAAATGAACTTATTTTCTTCTCCTTTTTTTGTCAGCTTTTTTCCTTCAATCCTTTTTTTTTTTCTAGTCACAAATCTTAAATCTCTAGTTAGAAATGCTTTCCTGCAGCTTATGTTGAAGCCTATACTGATGTGAAGAGTCGGGCAAGGAGACGATGTTGCCTCACTCAGCACTGAGTGAGAGTGACATGAGGAAGAGAGAAAGAGAAGGGACCAACATAACCTCTCTCCTGCATATCCTCATAGACTGTGCCCCCTCCTACCTATTATGCTTTATTTTGCCTGCCTCGACACACTTTGCACAAAAAAGAAACACACGTTTCTACACGTGTCTCTTGCAACATGCTGAGAAGACCTGTGCAGCAACCGGCTATTTGTCCTCATGGGAAAGCGTAAGCTGTTTTTTTTGCTTTATTTGACGTCCGAAAAACCTTGACTGCCTGCAGAGTCTCCCGCACCTGAAGAGGAATAAGGCAGAAAATGGGCAAAAAAAAAGAAGCGAGTGAAAAGGAAACGAATCGTACAAAGAATTTTTGTCTCCAGGGTGAAGAGGGAGATGAAAAACGTCATGTTATTGCAACAAAAAAAAGAAAAAAAAGATTGATGTGCAGTCTGCTAAGTAATACACTTGCCGCATGTGGTTCATATACAAATAATAACAAAACATTAATGTAATTATATTCCATTTTTTTGTGTCAAATTGGTCCTAAACACACAATCCACAATCACATTTTAGACATAATTAACAATCAAACACGGCTGTGAGTCCACATGAAGCAGCGCTTTTAATGTCATTTATTTTTGTGCAGCGGTGTAATGCCCTCGCAGAGGAACCCCTGTTGACACATCGACAGCAGCTACAATGAAAGCGCTGTCAAATAACGCTCAGATAGTTTGTCCCTCTCTCAGCTGCTCCTTTATCTCTCTATGGTAAAGGCGTCATAACACTTTTGTTGGATTTATGATGAGAATCTGATACTTGGGGTCAGAAATCTGCTCCACAGGTTCTCTTCAACGATTTCACACCGCATCAATTGGGGGACCAATTCAATACAAGATGGACTTCTCAATAGAACACTATCCTGGCAAACCCATGAGAGCTCGGAGCAAAACAACAGAGAGTAAGATGACACAGATAGGGCAGAGGAGTAGATATGGATTTCTACCGTTTAGAGAAATTCTGCCCTGCAAGTCTTGAAGGAGCCTGAAAGAAAGCTGAATGTTTGATTGGTTTGTCACGCCGCCTTAGAGAGCTTTCAAAGAAAGAAAGGGGGATTGAAAAGGCAGAAGTACTGAGGAGAATTTCAGCTGCAGGTCTCGGAGGACGAATGGTAGAAGCAAACACATCAAACGTGCAAAAAATACAGGCTTTATTATTTGAATGTGAAACATTGTGTTTTTTTTCTACTAGCCAATTTCTGTCTTTGCCAGCGTCTGAATGTTAAATGTTTGGCATAAATGTTAATGCACAATTTTTACACTAATGGCTCGCCGCTTGGACTGAATTATAATTACGGGAGCTTCTCTGCTGATGAGTAAGCTTTTAGCATTCAGGCCCTGAGGTTTAAGACTACACTGATTCATCCCTGTTATCGGTGTGTCACAGCTATCGGTGTAATAGACTTGTCAGTGACATTACTGCATCTTACAGATGGAGGTATATTAATTGGTTGAAAAGGTGGATTCACTGAGCCAGTGGGGAGGGTACTGAAATTCACTCAAACAGGCAGCGACTGTTAACATATTAATGCTGTTAACACTGCATCCTTAGTGCCTGCCAACATGCTACAGTTGTTACCATTATCAAAGTTACCCTGGTCAGGATTTCCATAATATTGTTTTTTGTAAATATAATACTAAATTTCCCATTAAGTCATAATGTCGTATGTTGCAAGGAGGAGGATTCCTCAGAGATTTAAAAGATTCCTAAAATGTAAAGATTTCGGCTGCTCTTTGGCCTTACTGACACGATATGTAACTCTAGGTATGTAATATTTGCCAATAAAACAGATAAGAGTGTAGTCAGTAGACCGTGAATGTGTGTTAGTAGTATCAGCAGAGAAAGTTCAACCCAGAATGTTTGAGAGTGACTACAATCATAGAATAAATGACTTATTGATTCAATTTCTGTTTTACAGAAAGAACATATTGGAGACATAGCTGCTTAGCTTTAGCTATGTGAGCTGCCACGGAGGAGAAGGTTTGATTAGATACTAGCTAGCGTTGATCCTCATCCTGATAATGAGGGTAAATTATGTTTTAATAGGCTACATGTTTTTGTCATTCAGGCCTACAGTGGTGGAGGAGATGAGAGATGTGAAAACAGTACTGAGTAATGTGATAACTCATAGTGATGAACCCTCAGAGAATCATCACCTGGAGCTGCAGCTCTGCTTAGCGTTATCAAGCTTTATAGTGAGTTTCAGCTCATTGTTTAGCCGTGCAGCCACAACTTCACTTTTTCGGTTCTCTCTCGCTGGTTTTCAGCCACAGCTGGCAACTGTTTTCAGTGACAAAGCTAAGCAGCTAGAGCCGGATATTATCCTCGAGAGTTTAGGACAATAGACATTCATCAAAATTTCTGCAAATGTGCCAATATTAGCCAGCTGGCTAGTTTTTAACTGCAGTGCTTTTGTGAGATGTTTTAAACCAATGAGACGATGCCATTCTTCATGTGGACAGAAAAACACTACTCCAATCATTTTTGACTTCCATTTGTCTGTATGTACACGAGCCTGTACATGAGCCACCCTGAACTGACTCTTCTGAAGTCCCGACCATTTTCACTCTGTGGTCCAATAACAGCTGTGCAAGCCTGGAACCTAGATGAACCTTTACTGTCAACTTTACTGTTAAACTTTTATGTGCTATGTTCTGGTTGTCTGTGCTGAAAAGAACAAGATGGCCAAACAATATTGCGGGGGACGCTGTGTGGAAGACGTTTTTTTTTCCGATGTAAAGAGTATATTAAGACGACTGTCAAGCCAGCCTCTCATTTTATTTGTGTCACCATGTTTCTTGTTGTCAAGCTTTCCTGACCTAGCAACAGTAACTAAGTCGTAGTAACTTACACATACATAGCCCACTATGTACAAGAGCACGCCCGCACAGACGCTCTCCCCATATTACATAAGAGTAATTCAAAATCTCCTCTGGGAATCACAGTGAAGAGCTTCAATTCCAGCTGTAGAGTGCTCCAGGTTGAGGTGGCTGTACATCAAACAATCTGAAAGGATTGAAGACGAAATCTCTTTTTCATGGACAACTTTGAAATGTGCCCTTTTCATCTTCAATGATTATATAGGCTTATCAAACTTTTTTGATTCAAAAATATTAAAAGCACTGGAGAAAAGTGACAAAGAAATGTATAGGAGTGGAAAGCAGCATTAAATAGAGGCGAGCACATGTGATTGTTGTAATTGTGACACAGAAGTTGCTTTTAACATTTACAGTTACATTAGAAAACTGTGTTACTTCGCAGTATGCGGAGTATTTGATCTTGATTCTCACTGAACTTTGATGTTTTGAGGGTGTTGCAGCACAGCACGTCTGCCTCGCTAAATGTCACAGTCTGTCTTGATTTTGATTCAGTGCCCCTTTAGGACACCTTCAGTAACAAACAGTCATGGTAGATTAGCTTGACGTCACATCTCAACTTGACTCTGACCTCCATACGTCTGTATGTACATGAGCCACCCCGCAGGAAGGAGGGGATGCTGCGGAGATGGAAGCAGATGAGGCAGAGAGAGAGCAGATCTGACAGTGGTCAGATGATTAGTTGTCGAAGTGAAAGCAGACGGATGGTGCTCTTAATATTGAGTAGAAAAAGAGGATTAGTCTATTGATTTTAGCAAAAAGAATGACTCAAACAGATGCTGCACTTTAAGTGACAATAAGACAGGATAAACACTCAGGAGACATCAGGGAAAATAACAACACAATAAAAAATAGAGTGTGTGCAAGAAGAGAGAAGGCAAGAAGACAAGAAAAGTATATTCATTTCACGCTCGGATGCCCTCATCATCGAACCAAGTGAAGTGAAAATCCATTGCTTGCCTGTACTTACTTATAGTTATATCTGTTTTTGTTTTTGTTTTTTATTCATGTTTTTCTCCTCAAAATGGCTGATTAATTTACAGCGTGGCCTGTGGTAGGCATGACAACAGACATTGCAGCAGGCAGGGACATACAAAGATGAAGATATCACAGTCAGAAGACGTAAAACGCTTTCTAGCTCTCAAGTTCTTTCAAGTAACGCAACCACGCTTGGTTCAAATACCAGTAACTGTAATCCAGGTCAACATTTCAAAAGCAGGAGACAGAGTGGAACAAGCACATCCACTAATGCCACTTTCACAGTATTATTGTACGATTTCACTAAACGAAGACCTATTATGCTTTTTCCTTTTTTCCCTTTCCTTCAGTTTTTCATATAGGTTCTTGTTAAAAAGTCTTGAAAGTTAATAGGTCAAAGTCTGCACCAACAGAAGCTCCTCTCTCCCACAGAAAACACTGCTCCTGAAATGCCTCATCAGTAGTCCGGCCTTTAATTCTGTTCACATGACGTCACTATTTCACACAATTGCATAATATATGCCTAGTGGCTAGTTTGGCACATAGGAATTGATTTAGCACAGCTGCTCTGTTGGTGTTAGCGGTGCTGAGTCAGGCGTGTGGGAGCTGACCAATGGGAGGAGACTGGGTATTTGAGAGGGGGAGGTCTTAAAGAGACAGGAGCTAAAACAGAGCGTTTCAGACAGAGGGGGCACAGTTGCAGCATTATACAGTATGAGAAAACTTTTGTGTTTTTTGAGCATGAAGCATGTAAACCTATTCTAGTAGTAACCCAAAATAAAAAAATGAGTCTGACTGTTATCATAATATGTCTCCTTTAAAGTTATATAAGTGAAATTCTTCAACGCTCCAGTACATGCAAATTGTAAACTGTGATTTTGTTGTTCTGTTCTGTACATGTGACATCTATTTAATGTCTGTACATCCTGGGAGAGGGATCCTTCCTCTGGGACTCTTCTTGAGGTTTCTTCCATCTTTTTTTTCCCCGTTAAAAGGTTTTTTTTCTCAATATGGCAAGTTTTTCCTCACTCAAATCAAGGGTCCAAGGACTGAGGCTGTTGTTCACTGTACAGATTTTAAAGCCCAGTGAGGCAATGTCATTGTGATTTGGGGCTATATAAATAAAATTGATTTGATTTACCAACAATGCACACATTTCCTTGACTGTGACCAAAATAAACATGAATAATTGGCAGCCGATTTTCACTGATGACCTCTCTTGTGCCCTGCTGTTGTTTGACTGTGCCAAATGGGAATGTTTGCCCATCATTATGTCTGCTGTTAGTTTATGGACTATAAATTAATCCTGCAGCCCGCTGCTACAAGTCTGTGCTTGAGCCAGCTGGGGACATAATGAGCAGCAACCTGCCAGACAAAATAGAGGACATCGTTTGATTGTGTTTGAGAACTATTGTGGTTTGCATCTGTTAGTTCAGGCACTATCTGCAGCTGTTCGTTCTTGTCTGCTCTGGCAGTGGCTGAGGGGGACATCTCTAATGTACAAGACATATGGCAGCAGCTAAACGTAATGCCTTATCATATGTGGTTTAGCAGGCACCTCATATTTTTTCTGGCATTTTTAAACCTAAAATAATCCAACATGGCAGACATGTAAGCAACGTCCTGACCTTTTAAAGGCATGTCTCGCTTCTGGATATTTTTGACACATAAGCTTTAGCACAGCTGGAGTTCATGTAGTCCTTTGAAGATAAAGATTTTTTCTATTCTATTTTTGGAAACACTACTCACTCAGTATTCCCTATAGACAGTTGACTCACACTGCCACACAACTGCACTTTCATTCATTAACACAGTAGCCTTACATAATCGTCAAATGTACAGAATCATACTGGTGTTTCTTTATGTTTGCCTCTTTATGATACAAACTTTGAATGCTTTACAGTAAAATACGCTATTCAAATGAGCTTTTTTTCCCCCACCTTTCAGGCAGGTACAGTAAAGCTGCAGCTGGCTGGTACTTACATCTTGCCATTCTCACGTTGAAAGACAATGATGTGTAATCAGCCAGTCTGTTCACTCCCACTCGCCAGGCTGAAAAGGTTAAAGCTGTGTATCACAGGCAGCATGGGGTGACATTTGTTAGATGGCTATTTGTGACAGAGTCCGAGGTGAAAATCTGTCAGAGCTCCGAACACCTTTAAAGAAATTGGGCCTGATATTGATGTCGTTTCTGAACCAATTTGAAGTGGCAGAAGCACAGACTGCAGTACTTCAAGCAAGAGTTCAACCCCAAATCTTATTGGAGTATCGACACACAGGGCAGCTCAAATCTCACTCACAAGCAGAGCTCCAGAGGAGGCACTGATAGTCAGAGCCGGTATAGTTTAAAAAGCCCTAATAAACTGTGTAGTTAGAGGAATATTTTTAATCATTCAGTAAACAGTTCAGTGTTGATAAATGTACAAAAATCACCAATGCTGCATTTATGAAAATCTCTCTTTCCCCATGTCTTCACAATGAAGTGATTCATTCTCAGTGTACGTCACTGCAGACACTGTGAACTAGATTAGATAAGTTGCCTTGGTGTCCATAGAGTACACTCAGTGCCACCTCCATTATCAGTGTGTGTTTGTGTGAGCAGTGCATCGTTATGTCTGCGTATGTGAGGATAAAAAAGTAGAATGAGTCAAGGGAGATGCCAGAAATGGATAAATATCAGTATGTACTCTGTGTCATTGTGATGTGTGCTTTTTCTCTCTCTCAGCCTCACCCTACCTGTAAACGTTTGTGGCTGAAACAGACCGCATGTCAATGTGGCATCCGTCTCCTGTTTGAAAAATCAAAAACATCTTTGCCCTGCAAATCTTTGCTGCCTTGGCTTTTGCTGCTGTTGCTTTGTAGTGATTGCAGCTAGTCAACCATGGTCTACCAAAACAAAAAACAACTATACAGTTGAATCATCACGTCTGAAAAGCTGTTTACTAGTTTTAACTAGGACATGTATTCCTTTATCCAGATGAATCATGATATAAAATACTTTTCATTAAATTAAAATCATATGTTTTCATATGTTAATTTGGATTCTTCCCTCTTTGTTAGTCTAGACAACATACAGAGCAGCCGGCTTAATCCTTTCGCAAGGTACAGCAGAATAAATTTAGCTCTATGCCAGTTTATAAATCTTCTGCTAATGGCATACTGCTGGGTGTAAAGCCTTTTTACTCTGTCTGGCTGCAAGGCAGACTGACCCGTATTGTGATCAATCAACACTTTTCTGGGAAAAGAAACAACATGCTTGAACTTGGACACTCAAATTTGTCTCATAAATAATTTGCCTGGAGAAATTCAGGCTTCTTGTCAGGTGAAAAAAGCAACTACTCGATGTTATCCTTCGCCACCCTGACTTCATTCTCTCTTATCCACTTAGATTCATTTCTGTTTAGAAATCTTTTGCTACAGTAATTTCATCTAACTAAGAATTGGTTGACACTGTTTGATAAATGTAAAGTGTTGTACTTGTACAGCTCAAAGTATACTGTCATTAATCCTGTCATTTATTTAAACAAGCTAGGTGTAAAGACAAACTGGCATGTAGATGGCAGGTGTGGGACTCCCGGACCCTCCAGGGCGACCTGCTGCATATTGTTTAAATCTCTGCTGCCAGCCTTTGCACCACAAAAATAAGGAAAGAGGACTGCACACTTTTTCGAGACTTAAACATTTTTTAAGCACTTTATCACCAGGTTGGCTCAAAGCCTGGCACCTACAATTGAGCTTTTAAACCCTCACAAGCCTTCAGCCTGAGATCCTTGATGTCACATGGTTGTACGGAGTCCAAGCTAAAGATCAGAGGTGACCTTTGCTTTCAGGCCATGACCTGTCTGAAGGGATCTGTCTAGTTACTCTCAGTCACTGTTAATGTATTTTACTGTATGCAAATATCTTTCAAAGGGCAGTTATAACAGGTAAATTATCTGTATATCACTTATGTTATCTGTCAAGTAATATTGATCAATTATTGAATAAAAATGTCCTTTAGAAGTATAATGGATGGGCAAACGATAAATGATCTAATGTCTAAAATCATTGAACCGTGTTCTTACATCTTTGCATTGCGCTATCTGAGATTCTTCCATCCCACATTGCCCTCTTGTGGATTTCAACACTTGACTTTACCCTACATTCATTCATTTCAGTCGGTTCAGTAATGTGTATATCTGGTACCATAAGAAGGGCAAAGTTTTTCCTGAGTGGCAGAGCAGGAACACGTGCACAGTTAGTGGAGAGTAGTTAAGGTGATGCACCACATTAGAGGATCGCGTCTGAGCTCACAGAAGAAGAGTTGCACAGTGTAATCTTCATCAAGTGTTTTAATGTGAGAAAATGATACAGAGACGTTGTGTTTTGTTACACACAAGATAAAATACTTTAAGGATGTTTGATGGCGATGATGTGGCAGAAACTGTCGGGGAATCTGTGGGATGCACATGATCCGATGCCGTGCACTTTACCGTCCACTCTTTATCCTATGAATCCAAAATAATCTCAGCTTTAATTAAAATAATTTACAGTAAACACAGTACAACGTATGTAAGAAAATTCAGTAAATTACCGCTGGATATACGGTAAGAAAAAGACGAGACAACAGATTTGATATTCCTGCTCTTCCCAAAATCAATCTACAATTTATATGACAAAGGTATTTAAAAGGTATACAGTTTTATTCTAATGTGAAAAAAATGTCATTGGTTTGTTTTGAATGCAAGGCAAGACCTTACAATTTTTCACATTGTTTTGTCTCATCAGGAAGCAGTAGAGGATATTATTATATTAAAAGTGAGATAATAAGAGAGACAATTAATTACACATTACATAAAGGACAATATGTGTTAATGGAAATAGTTAAAAAAACAAACAGACAAAAATAAAAAAAGGTCCATTTGGTTAGCTATTTGTCCATTTTTACCATTACCATCAACATCCTTAATAATTGCCATATAAAATCTAAAACCTGATTAATGAAATATCACATCTATTATGTTAAAGACAGCGTTGAGCGCTGACCAGTCCATATATCAGCACTGTACAGAGAAGGCCTCCTTCAGACTGTACAAGGCCTCCTCTTCTGTGATCTTCCTCCAGTCGTCAGGAATCTTTGCTGCCTCCTGCCCGTATTCCTCTGCAAACCTCTCATTGAACCTCGTCAACACATATCTGTAAATTAAAGAATATTTAGCTCATTTCAGGAACATTTGCATACAAAGTATATATACTGGTATATAATGTACAGATTATGTACGAGAAACATTTAAGATTATATAAGTGTGACATTTAAGCCTTAATAATCCACAACGTACCTCCAGTAAGCACTTGGCATCTGGTTGTTTGGGTCCTCAGGGGAGATGCTCCAGTCTGGATACAGGGAGAGGAGGCTGGTGCATGCCACAGACGTGTCCTCTGTGTCATTGCTCTGGTCTGGGTTGCTTTCAGTCACGCTTTCAGGGCAACTGACTTTGGATAGAGAAGAGGAGTTATGGGGCAACATGCCTTTGGGCCTGTGGAGCAGAGCCCTGTGAACCTCATGTCCCTTCTTCTCCAGCTCACAGGGGGCTCTGCAGACAGGACATTTTTTGTCACAGCCCCTCACTCTGTCGAAGAGGGAGTTGTGGGGCTGAACTGGCAGACATTGAAGTAATTGGGTGATATCCACATTTTGGGTGAACTCCTGTGCCAGATCAAACCGCATTGTAGCCAATAACTCCATTAGACATGTGACAAAGCGATCCCACTCTGTGGTGATACTGAAGAGTGGTCCATCCAGAGAGGCCCTGGTGACATCCACGTCTCCATCTTCCTCTAAAATGAGACACGCTCTCTCCAGCAGCGGCTTTGTATCACTCAACACTCCATTGGTACCTTCTGCCGTTTCGCTCACTGCTGCCACAATCTTTCCTACAATTTCTCCAAGTCTTTGTTGCCTCCATTTATCCAAGTCGGTTGAGTCACAGAGGTGAGCCACCACTGTCTCCTGGATCTTCCTCAGTCTGTAGTCGTCATAAGACTGAAAATATTCAAGGAAGCTTTCAAAGCAGTCTTCCTTTATCAGCTCCTCCAACAAGTTCTGGTGGAAGGCCCTTTGGGACTGATACTGTGGGAGTTTACCTTGGATCTCTTCTACAATGCGCATCCCCACTGGTTTATAGATGTAGGCCGACACCGTAGGTTTGATAACCATGGAGGTGAACGCTTGAGCCACCCTCTGGCACTGGTCTCTCTTCCTGAACTGATAGATAAACTCTGCCAAGTACTTATTCTTGGCCGCAGAGATACATGTCAAAAACTCTGTGTCCTTGGCATAGCGGTCATGTAGTTTTTGGAAGTCTTGGCATGCAGCGCTACAGAGATAAACCTTCAGATCAACTTCAAAAGCTGATTTGATTTCCAGAGTTTTGTCCTTCAAACCTTTTTCAACATTTTCTAACAGTTCCCTAATGTAGCTGTCAGAGAAATCTGCTGGTGAGCTAGATTTATCTGCTGCAAACTGATTGTATTCCTCTATGAGATTACTTGCCAACTTTTGAGCTGCCAACCTCTGTATTCTGTTGTTGTCTTCAAACATGTGCTTTAATCTGCTACGGTATCCAAAGTACTCATCATTAACGTAGAAGTTAGATGTCTGGTTTTGGCCGATGTCTTCAAGCTTTTTCAGGTGTTTCTGAAGCCCACGGCTGATTAGATTCTCTTTCAGGATATGAGTCACTCTTGCAGTGATATCGTCTGTTTCTGAAGGCCTGAATTCAAAGCTGGACAAGATATCACTCCACATGCCCTCAAACTCATCTTCCAGCTCTGCATCTTGAAGAAGAACTTTGGTTGACTTGCTTTTCTCTACCAGGGCTTGCATCTTGAATTCCTCTTCTTTTTCCAGTAACATCTCAAATTTCTTCAACTGTGTGGAAGAACAATGGCTCTCAGTGACCACCTCCAACCTTTGTATTATCACTTCAGTTACTCGCTTTTGGAGGTCATCCATGTTGCTCATTAGGACTGGCTTGAATGTGTCCATGTTGGGAATGTCATCTTTCATCAAATAGGCCTTTACTTTTGACCTGAGTTTGTCCACCTCTTTTTTGACTTCCTCTCTGGCTTCATCCTTCAGCTCACTCATAAGACCATTCTGGATCATAGCGTCTAAAGCCTTTGCTTTGGTAGCGACGATTTTCTTTGATGCCCCCATAAGCCACCTGTCCATGTGTTCTAGGAAACTATCCTCCCACTGGGAAAGCTCTGTGCACAATAAAGAGAAAGCTAAAGCAATGTCAGTATTTTGCAGACCAACGGAGAACGATTCTGCTCTCACTGCGTCCCAAACAACACACAGACGACTCATGATTTCAGGCAGACCTGTGGCTGCGGACTTGGCTGCTCTTTTCTTCAATGACCGAAGGAGGTTTTGCTTCAGCTTTAACACAGCCTCACTATACTGTGTATCAATTGGTTCAGAGAGGGACATATTGCACCACGGCCATTTGACACAGGTGATACATCCGGTGGTCTTTGCATAATGGTTATTAGCATTGTTCATTTCTTTGTCCCCAGTCTCAGTCTGAAGCATATCAGATAGACGCCTTAACTGCGAGGCTTGTAACACGCTGTTTATACCATCATCCTGGGCCAGGAGTTGGCAAATGGGCATAGAGCCACATTCTTTGATGCGTAGGAGAGCATTGGCTATGACACTGAAATCAGTTTCAAACTCAGTATCCGCATGAGAGGAGATGTTCTGCATTAAAACATCACTCAATCCTGTTGCAACAGTGGCCATCTCGTTGTCTTTGATCAGTGTATTTCTTTGGTTGTCTGAGCGGAGACCTTCTACATCAATTAGCAACAGAAGATCGCATTCCATGTCCTTTCTAAGGTTATAGGGGAGACACAGGGCGACCATGTACACCCCTCGAGTCGATCTTTGCCTTCCTTCAGGGAATTTCACCCCAAATAATGCAGAAAGAACCTCAGCATTTCTAGCATGATGTACTCCAAGGTTTGTCAGCACTCGGGTCCTGCACTGTTCTTGAGGTAGACGGCGTCTGAGCTCTGCAAAGACACAGCCCAGCCACTGCATGGGGATGTTTGAAGCATCTCCATCCATTAGTTCAAGTGGAATCCCATAGAAAAGAAGGTCTGTAGCTAAGCTAGGGAGGCGTAACACGTTCTGGCTCCCACTGCCGGGGCTGATGTGTGTTAGCTCAAAAATTAGGCCCATCTCACGCAAAAAGTGCTCAAGGCCCAGCCAGGTTGGATCAGGTTCAAAAGGTTGCGACCATGAGGTTACCTGATCTTCAATGGCAACATCTTGGCACATTTGTTGTTGGGAGGAAGAAGCTGAATCTGAGTCAGCTACTGTCAGCTGTGGTTCATCTTGCTGTTTCTCTTGGAAGCTCAAGGTTCCATTTTCTTCAGACTCCAAATGATTGTTTTGGTCCTCAAAGACTGGATCTGTAATTTGTTCCAACCCGTTTTCAATCACTCCTTCCTCTTGAATTTCTTTTTTATTTGACATCATTTCTAACTGCTGCTCTAGGACCGAATCATCTGTGGACTCGTGATGGTCTTTCTCTTGTGGCTGTTGTTCTGTGGGCTTTTCTGTAGACTTTTGCAAGATGTGCTCGACCTCTTGGTCAATCTCAGCTTGTAACTCAGAAACTTGTAGTTCTGTGATTACACTCTGCTCTTCATTGTGCTCCTCTTCAAATGATGAATCTGTGCAGAAACTATCACTGTCCTCTAGATCGTCATGGGCTCCATTTGTGAGCTCATCCAAATGTTCCTGGATGCCATATTGCTCTTTTATCTGCAGGTTTGTGAACAGCTCTTGCTGACTGTTTTGTTTTCCAATTTGCATCAACTGAAGCTTCAGCTTCATCCAACTTAGGAAACAAGTCCTCTCCACTTTATCTGTTGTGAAAAGCGCATCGGTGAAAATCTTCATCGATGGGGTCATTTTGTAGCTACTCAACTCGACAAAGATGTCTTTCTTTTCCTTTTGCAGTTGGGAGTTGATTTCTTTTCCTTCTTTTCTCTGTTTTCTCTCCTCCTTTTCTATTTGGGCCAGTTTGCCCCACAAATGCCCCTGCAAAGGAAGCTGTTTCTCTTTAAATTGAGCAGATCCCTTGTCTAACCCTTTCAATACTTCCTCCACTGTGGCCATTGCCTTTTTACAGACAGCCCCTTCATCCACACTAAGGCCTAGCTCCTCTGCTAATGTTGCTGCTGCCTCAAGTGAAACAACTTTCAGTGTATCTGGTAAGAGATCATTCAGGGTTTCAGACAGCCTGTCAGCCAGTTCCTCCTCACTCAAAGCGCTCCCTTGCAGGACTGATCCTCTGGGAAGCCCGATTACTTGACCAAGGTTCTGATCAGCAAACCCCACAACTCTGTTTTCATTTTCTGCAGTGTCTGATAGGTCAATCAATATGAGCTTGCTTGCCAAATCTTTGCAAGAAGCAATAAGCTGTCTTTCTTTCTCTCTAAGATTCCCACAGAAAACAACCACAGCTGAAGACGTTTGACATAAAAGGCTGAGGTACTTCTCATGTACACTGGCATCACCACGCAGGTTAGAGATGACCACAGGGACAGGGAACGTATCTTTGGCAGTGTTTCCAGTGGGTAGATACCATCCTATCTCTACAAGACCATTGGAGAGTCTTCGGGGCAGCTGTCCTCCATCCATCCCTCTGTGGAGAAATGTTTCACGAGGAGATCCGAGTCCATTTATAACATTGTTTAGCACCTTTGACTTGGAGACACCACAGCGGCCAAGCTTCACACAAGAAACCATTGGCATGAATGTGCTAGCCAAATCCCCCTCGTGGACCTTCCTGTGAGACATCCATCGGTTCACAACACCTCTCAAAGGCCAAAGAAGGAAGTGACTGGGTTCTTCTGGATCTATGTTCGGAAGTATCAGGGGCACAGCAAACTGGCATTGCACCATGCGTGCAGTCATCTCCTGCTGAAGGAAGGTGTTGGCAGACATAAAGACAGCTGTGACTAGATCAAGGGGGTTGATGTCACTCTGGCTTTCCCCCAAACCATTGATCATCTCCTCGGGTGAGTTATTGGCACTGTTTGGAACACCGTGCTGATTTTTGCAGCAAGGGCTCCGTGCATCAGGGCGAAGCAGCCAAAGGCGTTGAAGGAAAGCATATGGTAGATCTTTAAGCTCTAGAGGAACTTGATTCTCAAGAGTCCAAGTGCTGATGTCCAACATAGACGCTGGGTCCAGTCGTGTAGTCCAGAAGGCCTCAAGGCCCAGCTTATGGAGAGTCTCTGCCTGGGCATTGTTCTTTAGAGGCTCTGGTTTGAAAAAACAAGGCAATAATTTAGGCTTTGGATTAGATGCATTTTAAAATCATATGAGATTTCTTAGTTTTATGCAGTTAAGTGTGAATTTATATGATCAAGATAAACAGCCAAAGAATTTGGCTTCAAGTTGTTAAAATGTTCTAGTTATACTTTGGAAAATGGCAAACAAAGGAATTTTCAGTTACATGAATTTCTCATACTACATACTACAAAGTTGTATTGTTTTGTTGAAAATTAGAAAAAATACATCTTTAACCTTGACTCGTACAGCATATGAATTATGTAGCATGTTCTCTCTCCCAGCTCATCAAATACGACAGCTTTAGTTAGTGGGCCCAAGCTTCAAACTATGATGCTACTTGCCCCTCTAGTGTCAGATTTTCTGCTGCACTGCTCCACGATCAAGTTATCGATAATAAATATACAACATCTGGTTAGATGTTATGTTAACTTAAGTCACAGTTTAGGCTTAAGCACCAAAACTATTTAGTTAGGTTTAGGAAAATATCATGGATTGGCTTAAAATAAGTATGTTTGCTCTTACTTATGTTATGTAACGTAAATTACAAACAAGACAACCTTTATTTTGCTTAGACAAAGGACTCAAACTCAGACTTCTCCACAGTTGAAGTCCTGCGTTTGCACCAGCCAACCACCCTCAACCACCTCCCAATGTGGATGGTCCACACTTCTTATACCACTACCCTAGATGTGTGCCTAAATCGTCAAACTTTGAAGTGTAGGGCCACTGACCAAGCTGCCAAATTTGACATGTTGGGAGCGAGAACGGGCTGGATTATGTTTATTGCATGTCTTTAAATGGCCTTGAATTGAGTTCTTATCAATACTTAAGTTATACTCTTCAGCTGTTGCCTCAGACTCATTTGATGTCACTACTGTCACTACTTATCATATTGACACCCTATTTTGTTAATGTTAGCTGTAGCTTATTAGACATTACATTTTATTCTCAGCTCTGACTGCAAACAAAACAGCAGTGTTATCTTCAAACCGACTCTCCTTTGGTGACATTATCGTCAGGGTTGACACTTGCTGCCACCAACTCAATTATCATTACAGAGTAAACATATTAAAACACTCGGCATTTCTGAGCTTCCATCCAACACATCCCTCCTGGCCTGCACATTTATCTCATTCTGTTCTCAAAGCCATAGCAGTCACAGGCAGCCTCTGAAGTGGTCAGCTCAAATTAATTTCTGCTGTCCTTAATTACATAAACAGACCTCGCAAAATTAAACTTCAGAGCTAACCAAATTATTTGGTATCATGGTTGCCGTGCACACATTAAGAATTATTGCCACAGCCTTTGCTAAATGAAGCGCTGAGTGTAGCTGCAGAATGCAAACGTATTTGGATTAGCTCAGGTTTTGGGTAAACACAGACAATGTGTCGGCTTGGATTGCTGCAGCAGTGTATCTGAAAAGATGCCACTTATTTGTTTGGTGAGCTGCACACCTGATAATTAAAATAGGGCAATAACAGATGGATCATGGGTCACTTAGGGTAATTATACTTTGGCTTGACACAAAGCTGGTTTCTTGAGCCATATACAGCATGCATAACTCTCCAAATAAAAGTAATACCTTTTCACCATTTATTGATGCTTGCAGGCCTTCCTTCAAAGTACAAGGTAGGTGTTTTTAATCAATTAATCTTATCAATTTATTAAACAATATCACGTAGATAAAGTACAAAGACAAATCTTTTGAGTGTAGAACATTAAGACATCTGCAATTTCTTTAAAAGAAATAATGTCACGATGCCACAACCCCTAAAAAAATCATAAAAATAAAAGTGAACATACTTTTCTTTTTGCTGCTCAGCCTCTTAGGCAGCTTGACTGACATGATAAATCCCGCCGAGTGTCTCCCGTCTCCGTTTTAAATGAGTTTTCCTCTGCCGGTCAGCCACTACTCATGTGGAGTGTTGACTGGAAACCTGTGATTAAAATTCAAAACACAAACATCACTGGGCTACAAAAGGCAACACAACACAGTCAATAATACCTTCAACATTCTTTGGCCTAACACCACTAACACCACATGACTGGAATGTGAAAACCTCTGTTGTCCTACTTACAATAGATGAGAATATGTTGTAGGCTGCTGTCTTAATGTCATTGTGGAACGTACGGAGGAGGCAGGTTTGTCCTGACTTTTATCTTCTTGAAATGCTTCAGTGAAGCAGTACACTCCTCCCTGTTTCAGTTTGCTTCTCACAATAAAACACAGCCCATGACAGGCTGAACTGGACCTGCAGATACGATGGTGTCTGCTCAGGTCAGGAGACTGTCGGAAAGATAAAGCACACAACTGAGAGTTCAATATTGAGGTGACTAACCATTCGTTTTAGCACTTCACAACTTGAAGCTCAAACCTCTTGTGATTTATTTTTGAGTGTCGCTTTTCCAATTTTGAGCAGTGGCCATACCTCATTGTTGAAAAGCTGCAATATTGGCTGAAAAAACAGCTGCAGAAATGATGTTTGTTTGGCGGTGAGAGCATAAGGAAAGAGGTAAAGTGTCATTTTATATAGCTCACCACGAAATACATAATTTTTCTAGTTTGGATAGCATCTATTGTGATTTTTTTTAAGCTAACACTAGTAAAAAGCAGTGTTTGAAGACCTACTCAGAGCCCCAAGTAAAAACAGGGAAACCACAACGTCAAAATTCACGATTACGAGGGAAAGTCCTGCATAAAATCCTACGTTTTTTTTTATTTAGATTGTCATGTATTACAGTATTAGATTGTCAGTACTGATGCAACTTAAGTATTATTGTACTTTATATACACTGAGTTTATGGTTTAGTCCAGTGGTTCCCAGGGTCACAAGAAAAGTTGGGTTGTTGTGAAATGTATATGATAACTACATTATCCCTCTTTGGGCCTTCAACAGTTTAAAGAGGAAATATCTCTCTAGTACAACTGCTGAAAACCAGGTATCTTTTTTATAAAAGGTCAAAAGTCAAAAAGGTTGGGAACCACTGGTTTCATCTTTAAAAAATTGTATTTAATTATTTGATTGTACGTTTATCTCTGTAAGCTTTTAATCATAGAAATTAGTCAAGTACAGTTTTCTCAAAAAAGATTCATCGTCTTATAGTATACTGTAAGCATGAAGCAGGTGCAAGTAACTCAAGATCATACTTATGCATGAGTACTGTGTAGTGGCTTTCCATGAGCAGTAATTAGAGCACTAATTATTATACACTTCGTCATTAGGATTAATCCAGCAGTCTCTCCCTAATGATCTTTTATTCTACTGTATTGTTTTTGATCCTGATACAGAGATGTTTAAGCTGCTCATTACTGTAATTATTTCCTGATTTACCCTTATTATAAAGTGTTGCCTGAATTGTCTAACGCATATAATCACATGTTTATTATATATTTCTTTCAAAATAAGGGGAAAAAGAAAAACATTGCCACTCAGGTAAAGCCAGTTTTCTCTGTCTGCACAAAAGATGTCTTGCCGTGCAACAAGTATGCTGATTCATGTATAATTTCTCCAATAAGACAAATATATAGACTTTTAATGCAAATATGTTATGGTCCCTGTGTTCTTTGCTAAAATTTGTACTGTATAATAATGTTCTTACCTATTTCTTCTCTGGTAATTGCTTGGTAAAAGAAAACGAGAATCCTTCACATTTTAACTGTCACCATGTGATTGCGTGTCTCTGTCACAAGAGCTCTTATACCAGTCTGTTCAGTGATAAGACACATTCCTGCACTTCTTTCTAATGCCATAAGAACAACATGAACACCAGTCACATGCACAAATCAAGACAAGATCACACACGTGACATTAGTGCTTATGAAAAACGTCTTTATATGACAGACTTGATATTCAGATAACAGAAAGCAGCGTCTGTCCCTCTCAGTGCTGTTGCAATGTGTCCACAGAGAACTGCACAGAGGATTATCATTGTCTGCAAGGGTCAGAGGAGACTCCAGACAATGACGCACAAAAATCCTGAGTCATGTGTGATCTCTCAGATATAAGTCTATCTGAATACTACAGATGAATAGCTGGCATACTGATGCAGACCTTTCTTAATAGACAGGCTATTGTCCTCACTATGATTTGATCTTTTCCTAGAAAACCCTGCAACATAACTTTTTTACTTGCACGTCCAGGTGACAGGGGAGTACCTGTACCCAACATGCTGGACTTCAACTACAACTTATTGTCTCAAAAGAAGTTTGTTTTGCAGGTAGACATTAAAGAAGCTCTGTGGAACTTCTGTGTTGTGCTGGAAGTTGTTAGTTTATGTTAGCAGACTCCATTTCTAAACTAACCTTAGCTCCTGTTGTTCTCTGTCAGCACAGCAGGAAAATTCACTGAGAAGAGTCCTTCACAAAGAAATCCACCGTCAGTATTAAACTACCGGCACAAATCGTCCACAGGCTTGTGATTGTGTGCTTGATTGTCTTATTTTTCATGTCACGTTACAATCTGCTCCCACTTAGCCAATAAAAAAGTGACTGATAAGATTGGTTTGATGGATTTGATAACCAGATATGCACTTTTTACATCTTAAAACATCATCGGTCAACTTAATCTTAAATCTCATTAAATAAAAGCAGGCTACATTTATAAATCTACACCACACTTCCTGAATTTCTTTATATGTTGGTTCCTTAAAACCCATTATTTAGAGCTAAATCTGGGTTGCAAGTTTGTGAAAATTCCCTTTGATTGATTGATTGATTGAGCCATGTGAACAGTTATCTTTTTGGAAAATGTTTCAAAGGATCTGGATTAAAAATACATTTATTAACAACTTATTAAGCATTTATTCATGATTATGAACATTAATAACAGCATTGTTACAAAATAAAAAGGATAAATACCAGGCAATTAGATTTTTCAGAACCCAGTCACAACAAATGCGCTTTCACTAGATCTATAAAGCATGGCTAAATGATTTATTAACCATAATTTAGTTCATTAGTTGCATCTTATAACCACTTTAAAAAGGGTGCCCTATTAGAAACTGGTACCCATGTGTCAAAATGTCTCAGACTTGTTTGGGATCATCCCTCCAAGTCACACCAGTGAAGCACATGAGTTTGTATCCAAGATATTTGAACTACAAGGGTAAATAAAAACAGTACATTAGAAATTGGTTTTCTTGGGGTTTTTTTATTTTTAAAATCTAACGTGTGAATTAAACCTGATCCGGCTCGACTGCTGGAGAGATGGAAGCACACCTGAAGGATAAGTGCTGTGCAGAGGAAAAAGATTACTGCCTCTCTATTTCTGTCCTGCAAAGCTCTTTAGCAGTCTTACTGTCGTGTGTCAGAGACTGTGAGAATGAACCATGTGCATGGGTGTGAGCTGGTTGTGTGTACCTGAGAAACTCAACACTGTGTGTTTAACTGTCCTTCCGCTGAGCAGCCCATCATTGCTTTCTTGATTGCTCGGGCCTGTTCCTGTGTGGAGTTATCTTTCCTGCAGCAGGACTGGGGAAAGTGATTGAAAACCGAGGAAAACATTAAGGATTAATAGAGACACTAAAGGGAAAGTGGTCAAGATGTTGATCACCATGCTTACAGCCATGTATATGGTGGTCCGAGTCGTAGAATCGGTAAGACAATTAGAATGATAGAATAGAAATAAGAGTAGAGATGGGAAGTTGTTAATTATTTCTGGAAATTAGATTTAACATTTATTAAGTGTGTTGAGCTAATATCATGTTTATTTTACACATGTTTTTAGATATTAGAGGAAATGGCAGCTCGTTGTTTTGCTGCGACCATGACACTGTGTTTTCCTCAGCCTGCAGGTCTTCTGTGTCAATATAAATCATATACATCAGGTTTATCAGGTTCATTTATTTAGACAGCAGCCAAATGTGATTATGGTGATGTTAAAACATGCAGTCAGTTTCAAATTATAACAAGGCTAGTATCGACAACATCCAGGTATAATTAATGTGATGCTGAACCAAACTTTTTATGCACTGAAAAATCTGACAAAGTGACTTTACTGAAAAGTGATTACCTCAAAATTACAAAGTAAGGTAGAATAATCTTAAAAGTTTTTAGCTGGTATAATTTCAATTCAATAGTCTACTTTAATTGGTACTTCAGGGGTTATTGGTTTCCTGAAGTCAACTTTAAAACTTACAGTGTGTGCAGCATTCCTCCCACTGATCACTCTCTGCTTATTATGTAACATCTCATGCTCATGTTCCTAAGAAATGATTCACCAGTACAGCAAACAAAAGAGTTAAGTACCAGGAAAAGATTTCTGTAGACCAAACTTGACTGAAAATTGAAAGGTTTTAAGATTATTAGAGACAAACCTGAGCCATGAGGGACAAATATGTTCAAATTGAAAAAAAGGTCTAGAGTTGATGATTGAGGTAGTGTAAAAAGTATTTGGATCGTTGGATCCTCATATGTTTGTAGTGTTGCTGTACTGTGAGAACCACGTATCTCTAAATAGTGAACTTTCCATGAGCTCAGAAAAACAGCCCAGTTTTCAGCTTTGTGACTTTGCATTTACAGCTAATCCAAGATGTTTTTTTAAATAGTTTGTGTAGCTGAAGAAGAAGAATTGTTCACTAAATCCTTTGGTTTATCACAACCATTCAATATAAAGACATCTGGAGATACATGCTTTTTGCCGGAGAGGAAGGGTATGAGAAATCGTAATCTTAAAAGTAACTAGTAACGAAAGCTGTCGGATAAATGCAGTTGAGTAAAAGTATAATATTTGCCTCTGCGATGTCGTGGAGTAGAGGTATAAAGTAGCATAAAAGGCAAAGACTCAAGTGCAATCCGGATTGCAACAAAGTTTGGATGCTGCTTGAAATGTTAATAAAAACAGAACACAATCATTTGCAAATGAGCCGTGTTTACTGACGAAAAATGTATAAATGAATTATTTTAAAATGTGCTACTTTTGCTAACTGGAACTCATTTTCACTTTCAGATAGGGATGCGGTTTGCCCGGCAGGAGGACCCTTTGCCTTACATGGTGTCCCAGCCTTTGCCTTGGCAGATTCACTCAGTGTCGCACAGCCGGAGGGGCAGCAAAGCAGAGGAGGTTAGTAGTTGCTGTCACACAAGTCTCCATGCTGACGCACCAAGGCAATTGATTCATTACAGCTAATTCAAGGCACATTCATTCTGCACGACTAAGTCATCCACTATGACCACATCCTCTCTGCTGGGGTCCTATCAGGGTGATGTCATCACAGAGGCAGTTTTTGATGAAAAGCAGATAAGTAACATTTTATGAAATTTGGGCTTCCCCAGCCTGCATTGGCGGGAAGTTCACGCTCATAAATTTAAAAAAATCTTTTTATCAAGTGGCGAGACCGAGCATGTGGAAAGTTCAGATGTCAAGCTTGACTCAGCATGTGAGCATATAAGCTTGTCACACGTTCTGTGTTTCCTGAAAGTGTCTCAGAGGAGCAGCATACACTCAAACAGCACCAGCCTAATAATATATTAAAACTAAGTTGAGTTTTGCACATGACCCCTTTTGGCCTCAGTGAATCAATACATCCTTATTCAGGGATCAACACTGTCCACAACTTCTCTTCTTTTCTGAGCAGCATCTCAGCCCGGAGTGCACTCCTCTCATGTTCTACCAGTCTGCCGATATTTTGCGCTGTATTTTTCTGTGCTTGAGGAAACCGTTTACTTCTGACATAGATCTGTGTAAAGGAGATACTATCAACTAAAAGCACAAACATGGGCAAAAAGCTAGACAAAGACAGGAAGAGGAAATGCGGTGGGTAACCGAGGTCACACGTGTTTTGACGAGAAGGCGATAAACAACATCAGCCCACAAAAAAGTCCTATGAGGTATAAAAACATAGATGTTGGCGATGAAAGACGCCACCTTGACGTCTCCGGTAAAAGGAGAGAAAGCCTCACTGATGAGGTCATGGAGCCGGTGTGTGGGACTGAACGCAGGCAGGCACACAGCCAAACTGACAAGTAAGCAGGCTAAACTGGTCCAGTCCTCAGCCTCTGGCCTGCCTGCCGCTGCTCTGCTTGAGCTGTAATCCCAATCAAGGGGATTTGTGTTTGAGGTCATTACCATTACTGTAGATAGAAAGGACACACACACACACATACACACACAGAGAGAGAGAGAGGCAGGTGCAGTTTCATGTGAATTGCACATTCATTCCTGAAGGACTGCACATTTTGTACAGCCGAGTAGAAGAATTTTGCAAAAGCGCCTGTGTGATTATCTGCTGCATGTGTCTGATTTGGGGCCGTCGGTGGCATGTTAACAATGTTTCAGATGAGATTTTAACGTTGATACCTGACTGGTATCTCACTCGCACACCTGATTCTTCCCTCTGTGCGTCATTCAGAGTGTCATCTAACGCACTGATGTCCTGTTTCTTTCACAGTTTGACGGCCTCAGGAGGAACAGCATAGGGGTGTACAGAAAGAGTAAGTAGTAGTGATAGTTCAATTAAATGCAGGCTATTTTTCTGCCACAATAAATCATCATCGTGACGTTACCATAAGGGTTTTATCAAATCAAGCATCAGAAATCCAACTCAAACTTTGTTCAGAAAAATAGCCCGCTCATGTCAAAGCTAATGTGTACACCGTGTGCTTGAACTCAATCATTGCTACAGACTATGTCTCCATGGCCTTTGCTTCTGCCTCTCTGGCTGTACCCTGTGCCCTGTCATGCTCAGACTCCAACGGCAGCAACGGCACGTGCTGCAGCATGCGCGCAGTCTCTCCTGTTCCTCCGCTGAGCCCCGTTGAAGTCGAGAAAGCCGCCACCACCATCCAGAGCCATTTCAGGAAGTTCCAACAGAAGAAACAGAAGAACGGCAAGTAGATGGAAAAGGAGGGATGGTGAGAGACGACAGGGAGCAGGTGGGGACGGCTCACCGAAGGATGGATTGAACTCTGTGCTGACACACACGAATGTAAATGCACGCTCATGTGCAAATGTGCATTCACATTGAGTAGAGCTGGATTAGTGATACAGTATAAACAATAGCATACAGTAAAAGATTACTTGTAATACCATATTTAAAAAAATGTGAATAATTATATGTGAATATTACTGTGTATCTGAACGTGAGGGTGTGGGAGTGACTGTGAGTGTGCTGTCATACATATATATGACCAGTGTTTTGTGTGTATTAATATAAAAATAAATAATCACATAATTTGTCAATATTGTGGATCTTTCAAAAATAAGCTGTTTCAATAAACTCCTCTGTAAGCCTGTGTCCTGTTTCATTGCAGCATGACGCCCTCTAGTGTTTCGATCAGGTTCTGGATCATGTTTTTTCAGGTGGTTCATTTCTATTCATTAATAATTTCAAGGGGCTGTTCGGAGACCTCAAGTGTTCAGAATTAAATGAGTAGGTAAGATGTTAAATAACAACATGACTAAAACTAGACTGTGAAACAACAATGACTGTCCAGTCAATAAGAACAAAGCAAGTGTCACATAATTATTTCATAATGCCCCTTTTCATTACAAAGTCTCTGTCGAGATGAAAGGAGAAGAAAAAAGAAGTGTTGTGAAGCAATAGCTGCAGGAATTAAATAACAATTACCTGCAACAAATCTATTGTCTGATAGAGGAACCAAATTAAATTGAGTTTTTAAAACCGTTTCGTATGTTTTGTTTGTATTCATTCATACTATTTTTCATTTCATGTCTTAATTTAATTCAACACTTTTTTCTATATGGTCCAAGAGGTTTTTCTTCAGTTGAACTATAGAAGCTCTTGGGTCCGTGTACGTTTCGTTAGTTTGATTTTTCCTTTAAACCGAACTATCAGAAAACGAAAGTAAGCTGGTAATTTGGTTTTCCGTTTCAAACCAAAAACCAAAAAACCAAAATTCAGGCTGGTTTTTTGGTTTTTTGGTTTTTGGTTTTAAAACGAAAAAACGAGGAAACCAAAATCAAATTACGGTTAAATTTTGATTGTCTTTTCGTTTTTTGATCTTAAACAGCACATTAAGGCCGATGACTGACCGGAAGTGTCTGAACTTCAAAATAAAAGCCCAGTGAATTAAGTTTTAGCCGTAGACAGTAGATGAATGGCCTATAAAACAATTCTTCTTTGTAAATGTTGTGTTTTGAGCACTTAATACATATTCAAAGCTGTGTTTATTTTTACACATTAGCGACAAGCTCATCGTTTAGTTCATCTTCTCCTCGCTGCGCTGGGTCTCTGTCTCCGCTGCGCACGCTGTAGCGCTTCGCTTCCATTCAGCCAGATCTTTTTCACAGCGTGTTCTGCCGCCCGTCTCCGGTCCCAACCGGGCTGCGGACACGGAGCAGAGACTGTCCGACAGGCTCTCCCTCTTTGAAGCAGAGGATGAGGTCAGCTTCACTCCCGCTTCTGATCTTAAACAACACTGAACTTCAAAATAAAAGCCCAATGAATTGAATTATAGCCATAGACTGTGCTGACTCAATCCGACCCTGAGATCTCCAACCCCGGGCGTATTTGGCAGGTGGCAGCGGCCCCTTTATGGTTCTTTTCTACTGTCCTGATCGTCCCAGCTACACCCAGGCGCAAGAGGGCAAGAGGACTTCTTGTCCCACCACTCTCAGGAGTTGTAGTGGTAACTGTTAAGTGTAGCCTTAGATGAGGGGATCACCTCCGCCGTGCGTAATAGTCGCGCGTAATGACAGCTCTTCGCCGGTTACACACAATAAACTGCGCGACTTCTTGCATGTTTGTCTCATGACATGGTGGAACCTACACAGAGGTATACAGACAGGTGGATCAGGCGGCAAATTGATATGACAGCTGGTTCAGGACGTCTTCGTCCATTTATGGATAAATATGGAGTGGAAGTTGGTTCGTAGCTACATTAACTGAGTGTTAGCGTCACACAGCATTATTATATGCCGAAAACAGTGTAGGCTATTACTGGCTTTGTGTGTGCCTGACAGTCTTATCAATGAATCTACAGTTATCCCACTAGCCTACAGTATGTCCGCCCATTGCGAAACTCATTCCGTCGCCAGCAAGCATACAAATCATAATAGTATCATTGTTAAGATTATGTCAGTGACAGACTTCGTTCCAGTGTGATGTTTACAGGACATTGAGTGTAAATCCTCTCTCCACACTGGAGATCCAATCACAACCTTTATTTTCTCCTTTTAAAATCCATGTTGTTCATTTACCAAAAAACACCAGCAGGTGTCGCACTGCGAGCATACCCTCAAGGTCATCTCATCCGAAAAGTTTCATAATTTTTATCCATACTTTGTGCTAAACAGTTTAATTACTACACATGTGGAAGTCTGATTAAGTGTCATAATTCCTCTCTGTAAAAAAACCCAAAAAAACCAAACCCACCTCCCTCCACCTCACATCCATTGAGTCTGGAGTCTATAGGCAGCCAGCTCACCTGTGAGGCCTTTGCCCTGAGAACAAAGGAGCTGGCTGGCCTCATCCACAATTGTTGAGCTGTGTATTTGATGTGACTTACCCATTTCTGTTCCACACACACTTAGTATATTTAATAGTTAAAGAAGATTATTGATGCTAATTTCTACCCTCTGTCATTACGCGCGACTATTACGCACGGCGGAGGTGATCCCCTCATCTAAGCTGCCAATTAGGCTACACTTAACAGTTACCACTACAACTCCTGAGAGTGGTGGGACAAGAAGTCCTCTTGCCCTCTTGCGCCTGGGTGTAGCTGGGACGATCAGGACAGTAGAAAAGAACCGTAAAGGGGCCGCTGCCACCTGCCAAATACGCCCGGGGTTGGAGATCTCAGGGTCGGATTGAGTCAGCACAGTCTATGGCTATAATTCAATTCATTGGGCTTTTATTTTGAAGTTCAGTGTTGTTTAAGATCAGAAGCGGGAGTGAAGCTGACCTCATCCTCTGCTTCAAAGAGGGACAGCCTGTCGGACAGTCTCTGCTCCGTGTCCGGAGCCCGGTTGGGACCGGAGACGGGCGGCAGAACACGCTGTGAAAATGATCTGACTGAATGGAAGCGAAGCGCTACAGCGTGCGCAGCGGAGACAGAGACCCAGCGCAGCGAGGAGAAGATGAACTAAACGATGAGCTTGTCGCTAATGTGTAAAAATAAACACAGCTTTGAATATGTATTAATGTGCTCAAAACACAACATTTACAAAGAAGATTTTTTTTTATAGGCCATTCATCTACTGTCTACGGCTAAAACTTAATTCACTGGGCTTTTATTTTGAAGTCCAGACACTTCCGGTCTGTCATCGGCCTTAATGTGCTGTTTAAGATCAAAAAACGAAAAGACAATCAAAATTTAACCGTAATTTGATTTTGGTTTCCTCGTTTTTACGTTTTAAAACCAAAAACCAAAAAACCAAAAAACCAGCCTGAATTTTGGTTTTTTGGTTTTTGGTTTGAAACGGAAAACCAAATTACCAGCTTACTTTCGTTTTCTGATAGTTCGGTTTAAAGGAAAAATCAAACTAACGAAACGTACACGGACCCTCTTGGCTGAGAGGTGAAACGTCTACAAGAAACTGAAACACGTCCAGTTGCCTACGATACAGCACTTAGTACCATGACCCGGATGACTGACAACCTTCATCAACATACTGTAGATCTTGAATACTCTCACAAACAGGTGAAACATTCAGTTCACCACAGTTAAACCTGGATGATACAGAAAGCCCTTTATCTCAAATGCCACACGGTTGTGAAAGAATGAATAATGTCGTCACAGTTCATAAAAAGATAGCTTTATTGCACAAGGTGTTGAGTACTCTTTTTCTGTTTTTGTTTGTTTTCATAGAAAAGAAAATGTAGAGTTAAACACAAGCAATTGCAAATTGAAGCAACGTTTTCCCCATAAAAGTTTAAGGAACAACCTCTGCATTTTTAAAATGTTTTAATTAACCCCTTTTTAAATTGTTCAATTCACCGTTTCCATTTTTCTTTTATAACCAGCAAAATTTTCAGAACATGCAATGCTGCTGTCCTCCCCCCAAAAAGTGGGATAATTAAAAAAAAGGCAAACTCTAAATAAAGCAACCTGTGACAAAGTAAAAAAAAGGAAATAAACTAAAGCGAAAAATATATTAAAAAAAATATAAAAGGAGACAATGCAACCAAATGTCCTGTAAAAGAAGAAATCAATATTGTTAACTATGCATGGTCCACTCTGACATGTTTCAACTGGTCCATAAATGAAGATAAAGCAGTGTCTGTATAATTCTATAGTTTTTTCATTAAGTCCTCTTCTGTTTCATTACAATAACTTCAGTTCAAAGTTTACATTGTGCCCTGGTTTCTAGTGAAGATGTCGAAAATAGTACTCATTTATACAAAACACTTTCCTATGTACACAAGTCTTCTATTATGGAGTAGAAATTATGTTGTATAGGTGGGCAAGGGGTACAGTGAGAGGGGGAGATCTGATTGGTTGAGCAGATGTGGAAAAGGTTGGGGAAGTAGCACGTGTGAAGTTTGAGCCTTATAAACGCAGATTGTGTCAGTTTGAAAAGTACGCTGTTGCGTTTTAAGGAAAGAATCCACCATAAATCAGCCATTAGTCATTTAAATCCGACCAGACGTTAAGAGCAGCTGCAGTTATCATGTTCAATGAGAAACTGACTGTAGTGTAAAGTGTTTGTGTTATCCTTTCAGCTGAATATTGGCTCTTACATTAGGCCGGAAAAAAGGTCAACATCTGGAATTATTTAGGCCTGAATCACTCACAAACACACTTCTGCATTACAGTCTACTTCACATAAATCAGGCTATGTGGAATTAAATACAGCAAAATATGATTTACACTTTGAAATAAATAAACATTACTTCCAAAATACATTAAAGGAATAGTTCAACATTTTGGGAAATGCTGAGAGTAAGATAAAAGGACTGTACCGAAAGGTATTACGGTTATTTTTATTGGACAGTTATGAGAGTGTGTCGATCTCAAAACAGGGTATTTTCCCAAAATGCTGAACTATTGTTTAAAATGTTACACATTGTGGATATTGTCAGTAACACTGTAAAAGTATCAGATGGTGGAAATTTCCCTTAAAAGTACAGGTCACATCGAGCAAACTGACAGCAGATCTGCGTTTTACAATAGAGGCAACTTCACTGAAAATTGGGGAAAGCAGGTTGGAAAGGAGTTTATTTCATCACTCCATCCAATATCCATACAACTGGAGTAAGCAAGCCTCTGTTTTTGGTTGCTAACACAGGCCCGCCTCATTCCCAAACTCTTGTTTGTCTGAAAACACGACTCGAAACAGAAAGGCCAAAAGGAAAGGCATCGTAAGCATTAACAGTGAAAAGTAAAATTCATTTCTCTCCTGTCTAGTTTGAAAATAAAAAGGGAGCATGAATACATTTATGAGTTTTTACTGTGTGGTATGTTTGTTGGCCTCATGTCCTGGAGTTTGGGGAGGACTCGCTATGACACAGATAAGAAACAGAAATACTTGTCGGTCTGTTTGTCTTCGTTAGTTATAGTCAGATAATGGCATTGAGTTTGTGAACACACCTTTGGAAGGTACAATACAACATTTTACAATAGGCTCACTTACTGTATAGGCTGTCCTTGTTTTACTGTTTTCTTTTTCAACACCACACTTTCTGCACTGAGCCATAGACCACAGTTAACCAGCGACACAATCTCACACTATAATTCGACTTTACTGTGCTTTGTCCTTTCAGCTGCTTTACCTGCTGCACAGGCGCTCGCAGCCGGAACATTTACAAAATCACAAGGGGGTCATTGTATCATTCTTCAGACCTCAGTTTCACCATTTAACGTTCTTTCACACCACTTCCTTTCTCTCCAAGATCTCCCGTCCATGGTTGTGCTACCCGTTTAAGCTTCCCTCGTCTCGTTTCTCTTCCTTCCTTCTTGCAGTTTTTCACTCTGAGCGATTGTCTTGTGATCTTTTATATATATTTTCAATTAGAACGGCTTTTATATTTCTCTGCTTTTTTCAATATTCGTATATTTGCTATATATTTGAATAGAAATATATATGTACATACTTTTGAAAACAAACATATATCATATCTTTTTTTCTATTGCGAGAGCCCTGATGTTACGTTTTACCATTTGCAAAACATTTGGAGCAACTCTTTTTTTGGAACGATCTTTGTTATGGGATTTAAGCTTTGGGAGAAGAAATGGGGGGAAAAAAATAAACTTTAACAGATACAGTACCATGCATAAAGCTAAAATAAATTTCAGTGAGGTTGAGGGACTTGAAAACACATCTTTTAGTTTTGAAGACCACTTATTTCTGAAGAAATCTCTCTGCTGTGTAAGCCCCCTCCCCGTATCCCTAACGCAACTGCAAATTCTGTCGACACTTGATCCCTTCGTCTATAATCTCAGTCATTGTCTGAAGATCATTTCATACAAATATGATTTTTTTCCCCTTCTTGTAGACATCTCAATAAATTTGCTGTATGTTTGCAACTCTCCATTCAAGTTGTCATTGAACGTCAAATAGCATTTCTGCCTGTCTGTGCATATTAGACCTCTTCTCTCAGTCTGTCTGTCTTTGCAGCTAGCCGCAATGCTAGCAGTAGGTCACAGTGACACTGTATGGATATGATGGGGGACTGGGTGGGTAGGAGTGAAGGTGGGGAAGGATAGGGAGAGTGGAGTACAGGTAAATGGAGTTAAACGAAGAATAATAGCATTCTGGCACCATGATGAGTCATAAAAAGGGGTCTCCTCCTTGTTTGTTCTGAGGCAGGAAAAGAGAGAAAGAAAATCTTCCCTATCGTCTGTAATTTCTCTCTTTTGAACCCACTTCCTCTTCCCACTTAAGCAATGCTGTCAATCACACTTAAAACAAAGTTCTAAACGCTGGACCAAATTAGGATCATAGTGTTACATCGTCAGCATCATCATTGTTACTGTCCCCGAATCCCCGTTCACAGGTACAAAATGAACAGTGTGTGTGGGGGGGGCGGGGGTTCAGTTTTGACACAGACGTCTGCCCGAGAGGTCAGCATACTGATTGATTTTAAAAAGGTCCACTGTTGGTGTGTGCCTGCCACATGTATACATATATATATTTACACATATACACCCACACGCACACACACGCAGGCTTGTGAAGGTTTCTGTTACTTGGATCCATTCTAACGTTTTCTTAGTGCACATGAGATTATATTTCCATCATCGGAAAACAAACAGAAAACTGACGAAAAAAAACAAAAAAAACAAACAAGGTTGGATTCATCTTTCACTTGACGATGCTTGACATTTTTTTTTTTATCTCCTCTGCGTTGAGTCTGTTTATAAAAGCATCAATTAAGACAACTATGCTGTGTCATCCATTGCATGTATAAGAAAAAATCTCCACGTCTCAAAACTGGTATTGAGACGGCAGTCCTTGCGTTGCCTCTCAAGTATGAATCCACGATGGAGTAACCTCTCAGAGCCAGTGTTAACACCAAGGTTGGTGGTTTATGCATACAGTAAACGCATCCTGCCGTGGCACAATGCTGTGATATGAGCTCTTCTTCCATCAGAGACCAGAAAAGTAACATATTTAAAAACCTAAAAACCTCAAAACTCAAGCGACCTGGTTCATTCTACGACTGTCTTGATCCAGAAGACAAGACAGTGCACGTGGAAAGCATTTTGTGCATAAGTACTGTGTCCTTACCAGAAAATGAATGGATGAAGTGAACAGATAAATCATGTGTGGTTTGGCAAGTGATTTCCAGGGTGATGAAATAAGAGAGAGAGAAAGATGACACAATAATAATAGAAAGCAATCAGGCAGAAAGAAAGGCAAACCCCTGTGCTGTGGAGACCCAACTCTGACCCCTTCATACAGTAGTGTCAATGGGAACCCAACCAGCCCCCTGCAGCCTGGCACAGCGCAGGCACTGACGGGTCAGCTGTGCATGTGTGTGTTCCTCACCCCACTTTTCCATAGAGGCTCCAGGCAAGCGCTGGCTCGACCAGCATTAAGAGTTACAGTGACAGGCCGCAGTGATGGCAGGCTACACCAGCGTGTACGACTTGGAGTAGGCCCCTGCCTCCCTCCCTCCATCCCTCTGCTTCTGCAGTCTGCCTAAGCCCGAGGAGCTGCTCTCCAGGAGAGAGTCTCTGGATCCTCCCATCTTGGAGGAGGATGAGGAGGCACCTCCAGGAGTCCCTCCTGTGGCTCCTGCTACCCCACCTCCACCGGAGGATGATGACGCCCCAGCAGCTGCAGCGGTAGCAGCAGCGGCTGCCGCTGCACTCTGGGCCACTGAGGCAGAGGAGCCGGGCATGGTGAGAGTCCTCTGAGGGAGTGTGGAGCTGCTAGAGCTAGCAGACACTCCTCCACTCCCACTACCTCCACCACAGCCTCCAGCTCCTCCAGAGGAAGCCCCGGAGGAAGTGAGGTTGGACAGGCCGGAGTGGCCCATGCTTAGGGCCTGCTGCTTTGCAGAGTCCATAGTCACATGACGGCCCTGGGTGTGGTATGCCCGCTGGGCGAGGCCACGAATAGAGGCTTCACGTGGTGGAACCACTGGACATGGGTCATGATGCTCCGACTGCTTTCGGAAGAAGGGATCTGACTTCATGTAGAGGGGTAGGTTGCAGTAGTCACCTGGAGGAGGAAAAGTCAACGTTTATGTGACTGACAAAGCCTGGAAAAGCTGAAGCCTGTGGTGCCTATATCAATTTTGTTAATGACATTTTAATAAACCTGTTGTGGGTCTTTTTGTCCGTCCTTTCAAATATTTTCTTTTAAATGTTCTTTGTTTTTTCTTTCCAGTTTTATTATAATGAAGAAAAAATAATCGTACCGAAAATCAAATCCCTGTGTTTTCAGAATATCACAATGCCTTTGTTAAAAAGAAATTACTTTCTTCAAGAAATTATTTTTTCTTGTCAAATATTTTAGTTTTCCAAAGTGCCAGATTAGACCCAGATTTAGAAGGCCATTACATAAAAAGACAATCATTTATATTGAAACACATATGTATTACCTATTCTGAACATCATATTTTTGTAGAAATTAAAATATGATTACGCTGAATGGTGAAAGGTTTTACATCGTTCATTTATAAAGTCTCCTATTCTGTTGCTATCTTATGTCTTATGACATCTGAGCCAAATCAAGTTGATAGTAAACATTCAATTAAGTCTGATTCAGATATTTAAAATGCCATGTTGAAAGTAATTAAACACAGAGAGCCACTCACTCTTGGCGCGGTGTGGAATGGGCACAGCTACATTCTTGCCACGATCATAGTCCTGGGGTTTGGGCGGCGAGGCAGTGAAACGGCAGATACCGGGCTCTGACGGTGTGCTCATGGACGTCATGCTGTCTGCATTGTCATTGGTACCTGTGGTCATCTGATCAGATGAGCTGTCAGAGATAAAGCACTCAGTAATCTCAAATTTGGCATGCTGCAGGTGTTCCTCTAGCTTGGCATGCTCGTATGCTCTTGCCAACTCCTCATAGGTGGACGAGGCGCTCTCCGTCGACACCATGCTGTTGCGACCCTTATCTATGGAAGAGAAAGGAGAGGAAATAAGGGTAAGTACATTTTCTCCTGTTTTACACAGGATCCTTGAGCCTTTCAATATGTGCATGCTACTGGCTGTAAGTGTCATTTCACCCATGTGCCAACCTGTGTCCTGTGAGAGGCTGGCACTGTAGCTGTCACTTTCTGTGACAGTGATGCCATGCTGGGAGCCAACTGTGCGCCAGTCTGAGGTGAGAGTGCGGGCTGGCGTGGAGGCCTGGCACTTGGTCAGAGTCCACTGACTGGAGTAGCGGTTCCTGATGCTATGGGCCGACTTGACACTCTTCCTTGACACTGGGTCTGGTGGTAAATGGATGAAGAAATAAGGGGGATGTGCATATGTGCAGGTTAAAGACAGGGAATTGTAGCATTTGCAACAAAACAGACTCAACTTCACATCCCTAACAATAAAACAATAAATACTAAATATTTGAGCAACACAATACAATACTGCTTGGTGTGAGCTTTCAGAAAGTACTTACTCGTCCCTGGTCTGATGTCTGACATGTCAATCAAGGGGCCGGTGTTCTGGATGAGGGCGGGGTGATGGACAGACACACCTGTGCAGAAGCTCTGAGGGTTCCCAGTTTGGTTAAACTCTGTGTCCGTCACAGGGATAGTGGCTTTGTCCTCACCTGTAAGAGACAGAATACGTATTTCAGAAAAGCAGCAACTGCGGATTAAAAACGGACAACTTTAAGTCTAATGCCTCACACAGAGAGACGCAAACACACACAACTCCCTCTGTCTGTCTCTCTCGCTTCCTCTCACCGATTTGCTTGATGCCTTCTTTGTCTTCAATCAGCAGCTGCACTCTGGGGATGTCGATGTGTAACCGGGGGCCCTGAGGGGGCCCCTTCACCGGGGTGTCAAAGCTCCGGTTGTTTTTACTAATCCAGTGATACAGGACAAGCACACGTGCACAAACATTCGCAGTTTAGTTTAAAAATTGCAAAGTGAGGATTTGTTAAATTATATTGAGACAGATAAATAATATTTCAGACTTTCAGTGTAGGAACAGCAGTCTTACCTTATCAGCATCTCTGCCAGACTTTTGGCATCTGAAGAGAGAAGTGAACATAACAAATGACTTTTTCCTGATAAACAAATTAATCCTTTAAAATACATTTAACTCTAGAGACTTCATTCATGATCCCCTCTGAATCATACTTTGTTCTTCTTGCCAATTCATTCCTATCACTCGTCTCCTCTCCTTTTGACTTTTCTCCTTACCTCTTAGTCTCTTCAGCCTCTTTTCCTTGCGTTTCTTGCGAATGATGAAGAGCAGTGCAACACCGAGAGTGACCAAGATCACAGGGCAGCCAATAGAAAACAGCTTCTTGACATCGTCGTTCTTTTCCAGGGGGGATTTGATTGGAGGAATTGTGCCTAGACACACCCAGGGAGAGATTAGTTACTGCCACTCTCAACACAGTATTCCATTTGTACTGATTTAATTATTAAAAGTAGCAGATTTATCCATTTATCCAAACTAAATGTCAAAGAAGAGTCTCCTACTCACTTCCATCATAGTCCAGTGTTGCAAACTGGGAGCTCTGGTTGCCACAGCCGGCGCTGTTACAGGCTTTCATCTTCAGCTCGTACCAGGTGGCCTCGCGCAGCTCTGCCAGGAACACGTCTGTGGTGGCATTGGTGCGTACATTCTGCCACGCCCATGTACCTGCAAGTTCACATACAAATGCTGAGTCTAATCGAAAATGTTTGATCGATTCTCCCTAATTTATTTGTTGCACAATATCTCAAAATATCACTCACCTTTTGGTCTGAACTCCAGTGTGACTGCGCTGATTGGACAGCCTCCACTGGCCCAGCCCTGCAGGTTGAGGCGGGCGTGGCTGGAGTTAATGTGGGTGAAGACAGGCTGATCCTTGTTGAACTGCGGTTCTGTAAAAGAGGCAAAATAGTCTTTGTAGTATTTGTCTACATGTTTTTATATTTCTAAAGGATTACATGTGTTGTGTTATATAATAGGTAAATGGGGAACATAAGGCAACATAGGTAGGCCTGCATGTGATTCAGCAACATCAATACCTAGCTAGCTACTTAAAGTGGCAACAGACAGCTTTCTCCCCTGCTGTTTCCAAGTGGTATTATTGTTGGCTGCCCAACTGACTGGCTCACCAGCTAACCTTCCTTTTCCAGGAAGATTTCCTGCACAATCGTATTGTGAAACCGAGGTTTATGGGGAATCAATCTAAACACTGATGTTTCATCACTCTCTCATTTGCCATTATACTGCCCAATCAACATTTACTTCATAATGATACATTAAAGCAAAAAAAGATGTCTATGGCCATGTTGATGACAGCACAGAGGCATCTCACATGTGGCCTATTTTAATACCTCAAATTTGTCATTTGGACTGTGCCTTGATTGCAAAGCACCTATTCTGTCCTACAAAAGTGATGTCCAAATTTCTTTTGGGAAAATATGTATTTAATGTTTACTTTTCACCTTCACCAAGCCACACTCATTCCCTTCACCCTCCGTTCCAGGCTTCTCACCTCTCCCGTGGGTCTTTGCCTCGATGATCTCACTGATGCGTCCGGCTCCGACGCTGTTCTTTGCAGCCAGCTTCACTTTATACCAGGTGCCGCAGCGCAGGTTGTCCAGTTTGAAGGAGCGCTCAGTGGAACTGATGAAAACATCTTTCCACTCCTCTGTGTTGTCTACAGAGTATTGCAGCACAAAGCCTACACACACACACAAAGAACACACAATAATCATTATTTTCTTGCTTTATTACAAGATCCCCTCTTTTTTCACAGTTAAAATGAAGAGCTCCTTGCAGTGCTTAACTTTGACTATTAGTACCGCTGCTCTCCACGAGATGGCAGTGTCAGACTGTACTGCTCTCGCTCAGCTCAGCCCCCGATTGGAGGACGCTCTAGCTGCTCCCTGTCTATGCTGCCATTAGTTACCTACAAACCCCAAGACTGGGATGGCGCTGACTAAGCATCTATGTAAATGAGGGTATGCAATGTGGTGACTGTTTTTATAATCAGCTGCCTTCGGAGAGCCAACTCCCTCCTGCTCTGAGACACTTTACATCTAATCCTCCAGCTCTGTCTGTCTTTCCTTCTGTCTGCATATCATTATGTGTATGTGAGCATCTCCGTCTCTGTTTCTTTGTACTCTTTCTGCCATCTTTGTTTTCCTCCCTCTCTCTCTAGCAGATGGTGCGATAGAGTCCAAAACATTAGAGGGGTTAACATGTGCACATCCTGCAGTGTTTGCTTATAAGTTTCACAGTCAACCTGTTTATAGAGGACGGCAGAACACAACAGAAGACAGAAGAGAACAGTATAGAGCAGCACGACGACAGACTAATGTAGAACAGATTAAAACGTAACATCGATTCTCACTGCAGGATTCGTTTGTCTGTTTATTTATTTTAACTTTATTTGTACACAACCAGCTGAGACTTTCTTTGTGAAAACATGCTGACATGTTCTAGCTGAAGCCACTGCAGTGGTAATGCAAAATACATGCTTGAAGGGGAACTTCAGCATTGCTGATAACAGTGTGCAGATGGCTTCACAGACAGACATGCATTCTGCTATACAAGATATACAGTGGCTTCATGGATGTATGAGACACTGAAGGATGTGTGTTATTCCTGCCTGGTGGCCCATCGTTGTTTGAATACAAAGCTGCATACCCAACACACTGGCTGCCCCAAAGTTTATATCACCTCCTTGCAAATGATTGTCTTTCTCTGGGTTTTCCTGGCAGTATGCTCACCCACATGAAATACACAAAAATAACTTTTTGTCAGAGCTTTGGCAGCTTCACAAACTGGGAAACTGTTTGAGAGAACATAGTCCATACATCCAAGAAGCCCGATCATCAGCTGACTCACTTCAGGCTGTGTCAGAGGGCCCGCCATACGTTCTGGCTTATAGTCACTCGAAAACGGTTGCAATACTTTGAAGATTTGGTCATGTTAGAACCAGGGCCACCGTGTTGGAAATGTGGGGGAGCAAGAAGGGTTGAAAAGGGGTGGACATGTATGTGCACTGAAATGTGTTCTGTGAATTAGCGGTAAAAACAATGTTCACAAAATGGTTCACAGAGTTGTTTTTTGAGTGTGGCAATGACTTTCTGCGTGCAGCACGTCAAAGTCATCACACACCAGAGGCCTAACGTCAACAGACTCATAATTCATTCAGATCTTAAGTCTGATTTTCGCAGAAAACCACATTTAAGTGGTTTTATTTTGACGTGGGGTTGATCTTATCTCTAAGTAAAGGTTAGACTTGACGTAAGTGAATTTCCTGTTGGTAGGGGATTAGCAATCTGAAACACGTATGCCTTCAAGCCTCTAGTGAACTTTGCATGAGTTTTTTGAACAATGCGTAGTTGGCGACACATTCTTAAATGCTTGTTTGTCTTTGTTTATCAGCCCACTATTTATGCTGCGTTCCAGACAACTCGACATAAAAAAAAACCTCCTACTGCAACTTGTGAACTCGAGTATATCCATCTACCCCAACTTCATAAGGGAGCAGTTATCTGATGTGTATTGCAGACTACAGTATTTGTAAAAGGCCAGTGAATGGTGGTGACAGCAGCAAGTCCTCTGAATAATTTATGTTACCTGGCTTCAGTCTCCTCTACCATGATTGTGATCTAGCTTTCCAAAAAGCTTGATTTTCTCTTTTGGTCCATGGTTATTCCTGACTAAACCTTAGCTTATCACAGCGCAGGTGTTTAAGTTACAAATGAAGATTCTCAGAACTTGCTTAAGCTTTTTATGCTCAGCAGCATTTATGAATCGAACGTGAGCACACTGTCAGATATAATCTTAAGACTTGGTTCAAGTATAAATCTAAGAACATGTCCATAAGTGAGGCCCCTGGTGTTTGAGAGTCTCCTAAAGCTATAATGGGAGTCAGACAGATGACCCTGCAACACCCTCATACTGGCAAACAGCATCAACAAAGAAAAGGGATTGAAACCACATTTGCATGCCCATTAAGCCAATACACCTTCACACTTTCTTCATACAGAAATCACCAACAATCAGATAATCAAACAGACACACAGGCAAGAGGAAAACCTAAAAACAGAAGGCAAATCAATAAACTAGTAGATCAGTATACACACTAACAACGGAGAAGGTGAAAGAAAGACAGACAGGGTAAACTCAGAAGTCACAGGGATTTTTTTTTTATGTATAAACCCATCTTGATAACCTCAAGCTAAATTCTGTATAGTCTCACCTTTACATCAAACAAGGAAGGACAGACACAAGACAGCGTTGTTGTGCGGGGCCACACGTACCTCTGATGGAGCTGCCTCCGTTGTCTCCTGGTATCCAGGCCAGTGTAATGGAGGAGGTGGAGGTGGTGGAGACGGTCAGACGAGGCTGGTCTGGAGGGACTGAGGAAGAGACACAAAGAGTTTACTGCACAATAAGACCTGTACTAAAATATCATAGATTCTTTCTGAGGCGATGGAAAAATCAATGTGTAAAAAGTATTATCATGAACTATTTTTTATGATAAAAAATGAAATAGTCTGAAAAGTAGTTGAATTCTGTTGTCATGATTGTTATTTTCCTACCTTGCACCAACAGGTTAACTATGATGGTGTCAAAGCCCAGCGTGTTGGTGGCCGTGCAGGTGTAGTAACCAGAGTCTTCGGCTTTCACAGAGCGCAGCACCAGTGTCCCATTGGACAGAATGAGACGCTGTCCATCGAGAGACACAGGGATGGCTGTGTCCTCACTAACAGAGAGAAAAAGGGGGCATCATAAGATTCTTGATCGATTTTGATAAAAGGTGATTCATTCAGATTGACTGAAGCTGCTGTAAGTGATTACTGGGGGAATATAGAGCTGTTTAACACTTATTTTAATTTTTAAAAAATCACTTATAGAAGCTTTAATACTAATTCACTCTTAGGGCAACACCTTAAACTCACTTTAACATTACATTTCTTGGCAGGATTCTCACCTGTCTTTGGTCCACTTTATAGTAGGTGTAGGTTCTCCTACTGAGCTACAGGGCAGTCGCACCTCCTTCATCCAAGGAGTGGTCACTGTGCCCCCAAATGACAGGATCTTAGCTGGAGCTGGTGGAGGATGAAGAGTAAAGACAGAATGGTGAGAGAGAAATGGAATAAAGACCATTGGCACATACACAAGAAAGGCAATAACCTAATTAATATCTACCAATTAGTTCATCGTGCCTTTGTCAAATAAACAATTTCCAAACTCAATAAACAAATGCTGCGGAGATCTCAGAATGTGTTGAATCAATACGGAAATGTGATGCTTGATATGCAATATATACATCGATTTGTTTTCCATTTGGGATTCTTTCAATAAGCTTGATTTACTAGTAGAGAGAGCGCAGCGTATTTACCGTGATTCACACCTGGTGGAGAAGAAACGTGCGTTAAATGTGACATTGTCCAGCAAAGAATAGCATATGAATAATAATATAGGATGGGACAAAGAGTGAGCAGAGAGGATATGAAAAAACATCCATCTATCCAGGCACATAACCCTCTTATTCTCCGTCACTCCCCCACCCGCTCTCTCTCGCTTTCTTTCTCAAGCTTGGCGTCTTAATGCTGGCACTCTAGTGCACTTATGTTAAGGTTGAATGAAGTATTGAGTGGGCAAGCCTGGAGGACACTGCCTTTTACAGCTGCCGATCAGCTGACGCACCCACCCGTACGGGCGTGCTCACATACACTCGCAAACCTTTGCAGCCAGCAGTCAAAGGAACGAATAGATACAGAAAAGGATAACATGGTGGAGAGTGCACTCTATTCATTCTCACTCCTTTATCCTTCCTGTCTTTTAATCCAAAGCCTATTGATTTAACTGCCCTCTTCATTTTCTTAAACACTCTGCCTCTCTATTGTCTTGAGTATTTGTTAGCTCTGCTCCTGTCGTGTCATTTTCTCTCCTCTTTTTTTCCCCCTCCACCTGCTGTCCACTCTTTGGCTCGGCCTCTTATCATTTCCCTGATTCGGGCCAGTTTTATCTGGTGCCCCCTGAACTCTGAAATCAATATGCCCGCTGCTCTGTTGCGTGAAGTCAAACAGAAGGTGAGGTTTAAAAATATGCAGTGAAGGATTATATTGAGCAAGTGAAAGAGTAAGAGGGAGACTATTCACGTGATTCACAGCCATGAGGAATGTAGAGCAAAACCTCTTTAGAAAAATGTACTTTTAGTTCAAGGCATTGTCAATAAGTGGCTTAAAGAGGAATACTACTCTATAGGGCAGTTATGCAAGTTCTTATAAGAAAGAGACGGCAAAAAATAATTTTGAAATAAGCAAATATCTCAATGCCGAACGTTTGAAGATGGTGGTTGAAGGATTTAAAAAGAGAGCGTGCCAATGGTAGAAAACTGACAAAAAATCGTATTCTGACACAAAGTAGCAGCTCCAGCCGTTCCAGTTTTCCTTATATTGATATATATTAAACATAATGCTAGGCCACCTTATGGCATGGCTGCATGTAAGAGTGTTCATTTTCATTAGTGATGTAAACAGCTTGCAATGTAGGTTTAAATCTGGCTAAATTTAGTTGGAAAGTGACAGTTTTTTAAACAAGAACATGAACAGATCATAAATATAGACTGAAATAGGAAATTAAGATAGAGACTACTTCACCAATTTAGCAATGCAACTCTGTAACACTGTGGACTAATGATGGACAGTTTAAAAATAAAGAACATGATCAATATCGTTGTCCGCATTATGTTAAAATTCATTGCAAGTCGGAACTTGAACTTTAACAGATTAGGGCACGTGAGGAGGGGAGGAGTGGGCTCGTACCACTTGCTCGCAAAGACTTCTATCAAGCATTAATCAACTGAATGGAAATCTCAAGTTTCTGACTTGGATGACCGCTTAATAGGCACTTCCCTGTGTTATGATAGTAGTGGCTCATGTAGGCTCAATCAGAAGTAAGGAGTGGGCTGCAGGTATCTGGTAACCTCACCTTACTAACTCCACCTCCACCAGATTATTTTCATTTTTAAAGTTCTAGTCCTCAGCACAAACTGACACTCGACTTGAAGTGACATTACTTGAGTTAATTTATCAGATTTCACACAACTCCCTCTGGAGACCCAAAAGTTCTTATACAAAGTTTTATATTTTAAATATTGACCAGTTTTAACCGCGATTCCTCGACTTCTTTTGACTTGCCAACTACCAAAGCCATGTTTTGCTGGGCTCTACTCTCTACTGTATGTACTGTATTTCATATTCAGGGACTCACCCTTGGCCGCTGGCTCCACAGTGACCTTGTCGCTGAAGTTACCCCGGCCAGCAGTGGTGACGGCCGCAGCCCAGATCAGGTACTGCTGCCGGTGGTTAAGGTGAGTGATTCGGTAAAACAGCAGCTCTGGATTCGCTTCATACTCGCTGGGCAGCTGGGGAGAGCCGAACGTGGAAAGGAAAGAGTTAATACTGGAGGATGACCATGTCACACGATATTCCTTAAATATTTGGGGAAAATAAATGTTTCATATCTGCTACAGCCTGAATACTTTAACTTGTAACTTTTTTAGAAACAAGCCGTTCATTCTAAAGGCTAAAAAACACATAAACACAGACAACTGTACAGTTTATATTCACATAGGAATGACACATTTAAAGAATTTAAGTAACAAATATCATATGACCAAGTCTGCCTTGCATTACACATGCTGAGGGGCACAACGTAAAATCTGGGGGATGCCAAAGACAAGATCATTTTGTCACTTTGCTGGAAAGGCGGACATAATGTGAAGGACTGACTGAACATCATTCTAATGTGAACCAAGCTCTATATTCTCTCCTGGAGTTAGCACTACAGGAATAAAGCTGCAGAGGTTCTGGGGCATAATATATTATATTACATTATATCATATTATGATATGATATGCCAAAAAGCTGTGTGGAAGGATGGAGCTGGAGGAGAGAGAGAGAGAGAGGAAGAGACAAGAGGGTTGAATTGGGAGGGAGTGAAGCACACTCCCTCTCCTCCTCTGTTCTCCTCAGGGAGGGCAAACAGAGATATGAGACAGAGGAAGACAATGGGGGACAGACAAATGAGTCAGTCAGAGATATCATGAACAGTCATACACTAATGAGGCCTATCTACTGCAGGCGGGAGGAGAGGAGGGGAGAGGAGAGGAGAGGAGAGGAGAGGATGGAAAGGAAAGGAAAGGAAAAGACACACAAAAACACAAATATACAGACACGCACAGACACACATGCATACAGTGGCATACATGACCTGGAGGTGGATGTGTAATTGCAGTGTGTTTAACCCAGCCATGTGTCTGCTGTCTAGACATATATGCATCACTGTCCCCTCAACACACACACACACACACAACACACACACACACACACACACACAGACACACACACACTCTCTCTCTCTCTCTCAGCAGTTCTGTCTGTCACTGTGCTGCTGTACTCTCAACTATGAACGTGAAAAAAAAACCAAAAACACAATCACAAATTTAACACACACGCGTGCTGAAAGGTGGCACCTAACATTCATCGTCGCCCTGCAAATCACATGTTTTACTCCAGTGTGACGCTGACTTGCGTTTCTGACTGACAGGCGCCGCGCACGGATGAAATAAGGACAGCAATACGAGTGTCAAACGATTTGAAGAGTCTGTAAACGCAGCAGACCTGTAAAAACCTGGCGAAGACACTGCAGCGTTGCCTGAGCCCGCTGGGTTGTTGTCTGCAGAATGGTTTATTCTGGCCAAATAGATTCCAGTATTCATGTTGTTTTTCACATTTATGAGCAGGCCGTCATGGAGGAATCCACTGGGCTTTTTATTGCTTCCCTGTGTTCCCTGTTCATCATCCATTCCTCTTGTCTCCGTCCTTTTTCTGTATTTTCCTCTCTGCCTATCCTTTACCCCACTGCGCCATCCTTTCCTTCTCCTCCTGCCATCACTCTTCATCCCTCCCTTCATTTCCCCATCCCTCTGTCATCTGCGGGCCTTGCCTTTCCTTTCCATCTATCCACCAGGACCCCCCTCTGTTTTACATCCTCTGCATTCCCCCCTCCTAACTCTCACGTATATCAACGTCCTCTTCTTCTCCGCTCTGTACATTTGTCTCTATACTCTCCACTGCAGGCAGATGTACAGTATGTATGTATGTATGGATAGATGGATGGATAGATGGATGGATGGATGGACGGACGGACAGATGGATGCATGGATGAATGGCTGGGTGGGTGTGTAGATGTTGGGAGGAAGGGAGGGAGGGAGGAGTGACAGAGTGTGTGTTGCTGTAACGGATATTAAAATATTCCTCCGGCGTGGAGATAGCGGTGATCCGGGGAACGATAGAGCGAGATAATGAAAAGAGGAACAAAAGTACTCCCCGCGCGGTGTGTCTGACCCCCCCATCCCTCCTTCCTTCTCTCCAGTTGCACTCATTTACATAGTAATCATCCCGAACTCTGCATGGGGGCTTCAGAGAGAGAAAGAGCGAGTGAAAGAGATAGATAGATAGATAGATAGATAGATAGATAGATAGATAGATAGAACATGAGTTGCATATATACATGCACCTCTATACGCATGGTGTGATACATTTATGAGTGTGTGCGTGCGTGTGTGCGTGCGTGTGTGTCTGCATGTAAGTGAGAGTGTGTGTTTGCTGTCGGCTTGTTTTCTGCCCTCGTTGATGAACAGATGAGGTTGTCCTGGCAACGTGATGAGACGCAGATATGCAAATGAGGCTGGAGGGTGAGCTTGCACGCACACACACTGCGGTATGAGGAGAGCTCATTTTCACACACACATCTTGCTGAGACTGCAGCACTAGACCACACACACACACACACACACACACACACACTGATGGATACACACACATATCCACAAACACTCAAATGCAGAACATCGTCATAATTACATCAATTTTCGTTTATATTAGCATCGTGTGTGTAACAGGAGATATTCTGCATCAGAAAACGGATCCTCTTCAGTGTCGGCCATGTTTGGATCCTCCTCTTCCCCCTTTACCTCTTTCCTGAAACTCACCGCACCCCTCTCATAACTCACCGGTTGGCCTGACCCGGGGCTGGAGCAGTAGATGGTGTACTTGCGGATGATTCCATTCGGCTTGTGAGGGGGTAACCAGGACACCACGACACTGCTGGCGGAGGAGGGCACAGCTTTGATGCCAGCTGGGGGTCCAGGGTCTGAATCATAAAGGGGAGAGAAATGGAGGGCGAGAGAGTGAAGTGTGAACCAGTTTCATTTTTCAGTGTGTACAGTAAACAGAGTTAATAGTTTATAGGATGGACAGATTTGGGAGATTTGCCAATTTGTTGTTTTTGCCTTTTAAATTATTAAAACACAAGCGCTTAAAAACATCCATGTGTTCCCACAAGACAGTTGATGAAGTGGTTGTTCCTCCATAGTTTCTCCTTGAATATTTGAGGGTAGCTAGCTAACATGTTAAGTCTTCTCCATACAGCATCCATCCTAATTTTTGCTCAAGTTTTCAAGACAAATGTTTAGTTGAACAAACAAAAAAGACGGTTAAGTCTTATGACGTGTCAAACGCCAGGTTCAGCAGGAACTCTGCTTCCTCAATTTTTCGGTTCATTAAAACAGCCCTCTCCTTGTTTCCATGATTATGTTATAACAGTGATAAGAATAGAAAAAAAATTCACAAGAGAAAATGAGAGGTCCCTCCAAACCTAAAATATTTTCAACTCTACCTCATGGATCATTTTACTATATCAAGGTGCCATAAAACCCATATTAATTAATCATCATAGTCTTTATCGGGTAAATTAGCTTCCAATATTTAGCATGAATGTGGACTAGGGCTGAGATTATTAGTTGATCAACAATAAATTAAACTTTTTTTGGGTTTGATAAAACAAGTAGTTTGAATAGTTCGACTTGGGGAAATTGTAAAGGCCATGACATTTTATAGACCAAACAGTTAATTGAGAAAATGATTGGCAGATTAATTAGTAATACAAATATTAAAATGGTTGCAGTCCTAATGCACACTTCCTCTCTTTTCATTTGCTCGCTGCTATTTGTCCCGCACAGGTACCCAAATAGTGACCTGTTAAACACACTGCAACAAACTTATTATCTTCACAATTAACGATTGATCGTCTGCAAAAATGTCAAAAAATTGTAATAAATACTTATTTTTACTAAATACTTTATTTTTTTAGATTATTATCATTATTTCCCAGAGCCTAAAATGACATCTTCAAATTGCCTTTTAAATCAGTTAATGAAGATCTTTCTCTTCCGATTAAAATGTATTCCCCCAAACTATATAGTGCACCTTTAAGTGTACAGCAATCAGCGCTCCAATGGGGATTTTTTTTAATTTGCTCTGATTAGAGCTCAGATGACCGTTGCTTTAAAGAGTTAAACATGTAATGTTTTCTTTCTTGGTGCAACATGGATGATTATGACCACCCAGGAGGTCAGAACACCCTAATAGAATTAGACATCAGGCAGTGATTTAAAGTAAACACATCGTGTTAAATATTAAATCCACAAATTAACACATATTCAAAGGGACCAAATGAAGTGGCTCCTGGAGAGAGCATGAAAAAGAACTGAATAATGAGTCTGTGTCTTCTTCAGTGTCTACTGTATTTCTGTCTCAGAGACAGAGGCAGAGAAAGGCAGGCTGAGCACTGTCTGTTTGCACAATTCCACCGCAAACACTTTTCCATATGCTGCAGACAGAACTGAGGGCAAAGGGAAGGCAGAGGCCGGGAGAGACGGAGAAAACGTTGAACGTATGTGAAGAGGTTGCCCCTGGACACAGTGTCAACCCGCATCAGGGAAGAAAAGACACTCAACTTGCCCCTTGTGAACACACACACACACACACACACACACACACACACACACACACACACACACACACACGCGCACGCACTCAAAGACTAGCACAACACACATATTTGAAGAGCTATCGCAGCGACGCCAGCTCATAAAATGGAGATATAGTGAGGAAGAGAGAATAAAGGCCTTTTCTGAAATGACACTTCTTAGAATATCTGGCCCCCTCCTCTCTCTCTCTCTCTCTCTCTCTCCCTCTCTCCCTCATTTTCTTCATCTCCAGACGCCTGCCTCCTCCTCTGCCTGGCCCCAGGGAGGGAGAGGAGAGGCGGATACGGATGTAATCCACAGCCCGCCAGTGTAAGCACAAAATTAATTCTCTTTAAGCCACAAAGAATTAATCCCTCTCCTTGTGCTGGGTGCTGAGCTAGACTTGCACACAAACAATAGCGCATGTACACACACGCACGCGCGCCAACGCTAAGACACTGTACACATGTACACACGTACTTAACCCCCGCCAACACTTCCGCATATTCACACGCACAGACCCACACCCTGAGGCTCCTTAACCACACACGCACACTTTTTGGCTTCTTAATTCTCATTAGCACTGGTAATGGCACATCAGAGCACAAAGAGGTTTTAATCAGAAACCCTCAGCCTTACAAAGACCCCCTCTACACCCCCCACAGCCTGAACCGAGAGCAAGAACCCTTAAACCTGCTCCGAAGGTGTGGTCAGAGCAAATTCTTTAAATCTACTAAAATATGTACTCACAGTCTTCACGGGTTTGGATGTAGAGCACGTTGCTGCGGACTCCATCTCCAGCCTGGGTGTAGGCCAGCACCTGGATGCTGTAGTTGGTGAACTTCTCCAGGCCCTTGAGCTCCACCTGCTCCTTGATGGTTGTGATGTTTTGCATCTCGCCCCATTCTGAGACACAAAAAAGTCGCACAGAGGTGTTCAGGACGAGGACTGAGATGTTAGAAGTCATGCAGGTCAGGTAAAGACACGCTCAGCTCACCTCCGTCTGGGAAGACGGCCCAGAACACCACACGATATCCCTTCAATACACCGTGCAGGGTCAGCCTGGGGGGTTCGGCCCATGTGATGACTGCCTCGTCCGATGTTACAGAAATGGCTCGCACGTTCTGAGGAGGCTGGCTGGGCACTGAAGACAAACGGACAGAGAGAGAAGAGAAAACGTAAGATAAGTTATCTAAACCATGCATCTACAGTTATCTGACCCGATGTACCTCACAGTTTAATTAATTGAAAAAAGTCTATTCATTTAAAACAGGCGCATCAAATCTCTCTGCTCCAACTCAGGGTTATCTAATTTTTGGATGTAATCAAAACAATAAAATAAATCAAAACGTGATTAGCCTTGTGAACACAGTCTTGTGAACACAGTCTGAACACATGATCTCAACAGCTTCAGTAAATTATCTGTTTTTAGAGCTAGGATTTCTAATGTTATAAACGCTAATTCGCTAAATTCCCAGAGGCTTTAACTAGCTTTGAGGTTGAAAATGATCTTATTCCACACTGTGACAAAAGCTCATATTTAATCTGTATGAGGAAAAAAAAAATTTAAAAAATGTATACGTATTTGGTATGCCTGGAAACTTTGGGAGCTGTTCTTCCAACAGGTCAGGTACTGTATGTTTGAAGGGTTTTAAATCCACCTTTAAGCCAACTGAGCGAAAAGTTCAAATCCAAGACTCAATGTTTCTTAGAAGCACCATTCCAACAAATGGATTTTCTTCTGCATCATTGCAGACGAACTTGCCCAAAATGTTGACATATTTTGGCATCTATAAATACTTTTGGATCTCCTCCACAATTGAAGTAGCCACAGCTGCTTCCTCTATGTTCTGTATGTGGTGTGGATATCAAATACAATGCCAGTCAGAGTGTTCTTGAAATCTTAAAGTTGGGAATAATGAGGTTAAATATCTTGGACTTTTTATTGCAGAACAAAAAGACAGAGGATGATAATATGTATACGGTAGTCAGACACCTTGAGAATATAACTTTAGGAGACCTAGATGGTGTGGTGCAAGAGAAATGTTTGTGGCTGCAGGAGTTAATAGTTTCCAAACAGTTCTGTGGGTTTGAACAGTGTGAGCTTGTAATGACTGGTCCATCGAGGTGGGTTGATAATGAAAAATGTTGATTGTTTTCACCATAAAGCAAAGGCTGCCATTGTCTCAAAATCAGGACTGCATTGGCTGTCTGATAATCAAATAAATAAATGCTCTCTGAAACCCTAAAAGGGATTTCCATATCAAACCTGAAGAGAGTAAACAGGCTAGCGATAGATAAAAAAGCTCATGACATGCGTCCAGCCTGATGTATAGGACCATCTCTACAACCGCCATCTCTCTTTCTCTGTACAAGCCTCCTTCTGTCCCCGCCAGTCCAGGTGTCTCATCTATTGGCCACCGCTGACCATTAGTCTTTCAGGCTTTGAATAACGCGCACTGTTGACGATGAACAGAAGTCAACTTGTGAGAGAAGGAGGGGCAGGAAGAGAGGAAGAGAGGCGACTGAAAGACAGAGAGCAATGAAAGAGAGATCGGGCCAAGTCCACCAGGGAATTTCTCTGCAGCTGGTGAAGAGCGAGGAGTTGGGGAGGAGGACGGAGGAAGGGAGGGAGAGGAGAAAGGAGGATTAGAAAACTGAAACAGGGTTTTGCATGAATAAACCTTTAGGCTCCGAGTCTAAATAATTAGACGGCAACAAAACATAGCCCAGTTCCTGTTTGCAGTCACACCTTCGCAAGAAGAGAAATGAGGACTGAAAAAGGGGTGTGAAGAAAAAGGTGAGCTGGTAAATGAGTACGTAAGTTTGGAAGAGAAGATGGGGAACACAGGAACAGAATGAAAGGCAGTTTTGGACTGGGGCTACAGGGGGGAGGAGACGGAGGGTGAGGGGGCAGAGGAAGAAGGGAGGAAGGGAGGAAGAGAGTTAAAAGCAAGGGGAGCAAGGGAAGGGCAGAAAAAAGATGAAAAGAGGGGAGCAGAGAGACAATGCGCTCAGCTGTGGATAATTACAGCAGGAAGCTAGTAGAGGGAACGAGAGAGAGAGACAGACAGAGAGACAAGCTAATTATAATTATTTTTAGTATGCTTGTTGTTATCACTATTATCATAATGGCCATCAATATCACTGTCGCCACGGTGACAGCCACAGGGAAGAACTGGAGGGCTCTGTCTGCTCTGGACCAATGGGGCTCAGCCAACTGTTCACTGGGTGGACAAGTGTGTATGTGACGTGTGTGTGTGTGTGTGTGTGTGTGTGTGTGTGTGTGTGTGTGTGTGTGTGTGTGTGTGTGTGTGTGTGTGTGCGTGTGTGTGCGTGTGTGTGTGTGTGCGCCTGTGCGCACGTGTGTACTCGACTGTATGAGGAGAAATGTTCAGGCAAATGTGGATGATGTATGACAAAGATGCTATGTGTTGTTGCGTTTGCATGATCGGTTTACATTGTTTTTTTAAACTGGAGCTCAACACTAAAGAATAAAAGGTGATAAAAGAAAGAACACAAGAAGGACATTTTTTACAGGTTTCTCCAGAGATTGTTTAAACTGTATTTATCAGTGTTTTTATGACGATATCTGTCAGCTAGTTTTGGGTTTATTTTGCTCCTTAGTGGCAAAAAAGTTAATTAATGCAGCTCACAAGTTAATGTTACAGGAAATGAATAAATAATTGACTTTTGGAGACACTGCATTAGCTTCTAAATCAGAGCCTTTGGAAGTCCAGTGGTCCTACTGCTTTATCACTACACGCCTTCTGTATCTCCTACAACACAACCTTTGGCCCTACATACTATCTACACTAAAGTGTCTTCCACCATTCCACAAAACTAAAGACAAAAACATCTACCAATGTCTTCCACCACAGAGTTTGTGGAAGATATCGGTGGATACTGGATGTTTTAGGCAACATTTGATTGTCTTTGATTTAAAAAAGATATCCTGAAACATGTTTAATCTTGTAAATTAAATTTGGTTGATGGTTTTCATTTGTGATCCATGTGTAGTCCATTTATAGTCTGAGTGGATCATGTTCAAATGGGCTTTAGTTTCATGTGGGGAAACAACCTGCATGGAGAGCATAACAAGCTGAAACCAATGGCCGAAATGTGATCTTGCAACTCATCTGCTTTCGTCTGGCGGGCTGACTTTGGCCAGTGGGCCCCACTTTTGGCTAGATCGGCATCAGAAATGATTGATACTGAGATTGTTTAGACGTTAACTGGAAATCACATGTGATTAGTCTTTGGTTCAGAGCTGGATAGACATGTGTATCCAGGACAAAATATGTTTTTGGAAAGATTTCTTAAGATTGCAAGACTGGGAATTGTTGAAGATTTTTGCTTTTTCGCTACTACGGCACTTACCTGAATGAATAAAAACCTGGCACTTGTTTCCTATGATTGTCTCTCATTATGTGCATTTTCTTGCACACTCACAGCCAGATGCAGTTTAAATGTCTCTAAACACTGTTCAGGATTGTGCAGCCTAGGAAAAGAGAAGTGCTTTTGTAGTTCATTCATTCATCTATTCACTCACTGAACATTTGGCTGATCTACGCGCCAGCCATCAGGATGCATGGTGGTATCTCCACATCAATCAACCTCTCTGCAGTACTGCTGAATATGTACTGTGTCTACGAGACCATGTGTGTCCTTGGTATTTGTTAAAAAGCATTTGGATTCCAGCAGCCAACATTCATTTGTGTTGAAAGAACAGAGAGAGTGTAGTAATTTTAGGTTACAAAGCATGGCATGATTTGACACAGATCAGACAGCGAGGAAGCAGAAAGAACAATGGCAACAGAAAAAGTGCAGTAACTGTGAATCAAAGCTGAGGAGGACAGAGGGTGATAATTCAGACAGTAGGTCTGGCAGTTTACTCTTCTCCTGTATCTAATGCACCGATTGCTAACCCTTTTCATACATGCTGAGTTATGTTGTGAGTGTCTTGTTTATTCTGATCCTCACCATCTTCCAGTGTCGTAGCGTTGATCTCTGAGCTAGAAGGCCCTGTGCCGGCTCTGTTGAAGGCCTGGACGACCACACCATACTGGGCAAACTTCTTCAGGTTGTCCAGAGTGTAGACCTCACTGTCGCCTGTCGCCTTCATCTCCACGATGCTGTACTGGCCGTTACTGCCCGGGCCGTTCTCCCTGTAACCGATCTGGTAACCGCGGATCACCCCGTTCTGCAGCTCCTTCCTGGGAGCCTGGAGAGCGCAAAGACAGTACTGACATCAGAATGATCTATTCCTGTTCATATATAAGGCATGACTATTTAGCCAGTAAAGTAAAGTAAATACATTGACATGGAATCAGGACAACAAATAGTAGGTTACTTTGCAAGCAGCAATATGTGATAAAGTGTGGGAGAACATATATGTCCTCTATCTAACCAGGTAAACCTCACTGAGATTAAAATGACCTGGCAAAGAGGTCAGCCTGAACATTGGTCTGAAGACAGAAACTAGGCTCACAAGTGGTACCTCTCATGTGATCTCAAGGGGAAGCAGACGTAAACAAAATGAGGATTAGGGTGTAGCACCTTACTGCAGTAACACAAAAAAAACAAAAGCAAAAGGTTTTCGAGTCTTAAAATCATACAGATTTTAAATCGTAAATATCAACCATGTTCGATATCATCGGGGTGGCCTCAATGAGTCTATGAGCAGTTCAGAAGGCTTAAAACTGGATCTTTAAACCCCTCACATTACCAGATAATCTGTGCTGAACAGCATGTTTTGAACAGACACTGCACTAGTCTTTTGAAATTGACTTAAATTCCCCCAAAGTAACCAGCTTTGTCAATTTCAGGTCCTTCTGTTAGTTATTTGAAGAAGAAAGGGCAGCGTAATTAAAAACCATGAGCCTAATTTTGTTCTTACACAATATTATGATAGCACAGGCCACGGTGATTTTGTTGTTCCCACATGTATGTGCACAGATTGGAAGGAACCAGCTCAAGGAAAGATTTTTAAATAAAAACCAACATAGCTGTTTAGAGGTAAGACAAGTCTAATAATTTACCTTCCAGGTGACCCTGATACTCTGAGAGGTCACGGGCTGCAGGATCACATCCATGGGAGGACCATCGGGCTCTGCAGAGGGAGACAAAAACACAGGGGTGAAGGTATTAGTCAACAAACATTCAGTGGTTTTCATTTCTTCAGTAAGTCTCAAAGCTCTGAAATATTCTGGTGTGCAACTCTTCAAAGGCGTTTTTTTTTTCTCAGTTTCATTGAAATTGTTTTTCAATACAAAATGCTTATTCAAGGACAGCTATCAGCTACCACTCAGTTGCGGAGGCTAATACAATAAAGCAAAAGGGAAAAATTTCCACACATTGACATTAGTAAAAAAGCAGATACTTACGGGCTTCCTCCGTGCTGATGGTGAGCTCCTTACTGGCCTCGCTCTTGCCAATAGAATTGTAGGAGTACATGCGGATGCTGTAGACGGAGGCAGGGTGAAGGTCCACTATGTTGGCCTGATTGTTGGTGGGGGAGATGTTTCGAGTGGCGTGCTTCAGCTCCCAGGAATCTGAGAAAAAAGAGAAGACAATAACAGTATACATACACATACACAATAACATCTGAGCACATTATTCCCCTGTCAGACTCACTTTTCGAATCTTTTCACTTACCTGTCTTGTTCTTGTACTCAATGTCGTAGGAGGTAATGACGCTGTTTCCATCGAATCTCTGTGTCCACCGCAGATTCATACTGCGATCTTTCACTTCTCGTACCTCCAGCTCTGGAGGGTCTGGGGGCTCTGAGGATTAAAAAGAGAGGGCGTGAAGAAAGGGAGGGAGGAAAGTGAAAAGAGGAGGAAGTAGCACCAAAAGACAGAGTCAGTGCATGCGTTTATACAGGAGTGGTTACCTTGCACAGTGAGCTGGATAAGGCCTCGTCCTTCTCCGTAAGAGTTGATGGCATGACAGGAGAAGAAGACTGAATCCTCACGCTCTGCTGGCTTTAGCTGTAGAGACAGAGGCAGAAAGAGAAATAAGAGAGGGACAAACAGCTCTATCTTTGTGCAGGCAAATTGTGTAAGCTTTGTGATGGAGAAGGGGCCCAGTGAGAATTGTTCCTTTACAGTATGGTTCCTGTTTGGTATTTAGGTGACCCACTGTGCATTGCATTTGGCAGAAAAGTGAAATAGTATCACCACTCTAGTGGTAAACTGCATTTTGGGTGTCAAGATTTAAGTTTTTGCACCATTTGACACCCACTGGCTTGAGAACATGGAAAAGTGCACTATGTCTGACATACCCTGTGTGCTATTCATGTCACTTTAGCTGGTGAAGGTGCTTCCGAATAGACCTCTGTCACCATGTCTTGCCTGCACTAAATGTGCTGCAAAAAATACAGTTCAGCAGTAATTGACTGGTAAGACTCAAACTTACCAGTTATCGTCAAACACAATTGTTGACATACCCTCCATGAATGCCTCCCTTTTCAGTTCAAAGGCGATTTTGGTTGTTTTGTCTGTGACATGTCTGTTTTCATTTGTTTACGCTCTGTGCCGTCAAGGAGAGACGTTATCTTTTGCTGTGGATTCACACTTGTATGCGACTCTGGACGTCCCAGAGCTGAATCTTAGTTTCCTCTCAGGAGATGCTGATGGTATGTTGTGGTGGGAGGAAAACATGGTAAACAATTGCACACATTGTTGGTACTGAAGATCACCTGAGGGCTGAAAGGTCATCCGAATACGGAGAAATGCTTATGGAGCCAAAGTGTGCAACATTTTTTTCTACTCTCAAACAATTAGACAGGTCGTGACTGTTACCAGCTTTTAACAACCTCTAACGCACTGATATGATAATGGATCTGCTTAATCTCACCTTTATTCAATACACCTCGGGCAACAAAAATAAAGCACAAAGCTTACTAGACTCGTACTTTGACTCATAAAAACAGAGCTCAAACAGACAAAAGAGGAAACTGAATCTATTTGTCAGAGTCATAAAGACACTGCTGTCTTAATGTGTTTGAAGTGTTTCTCACCTTGAGCGTGGACAACACCTCGTCCGTTTTCTCATTGGGACTCGTTGTAATGGAGTACCGGGGGTTGCGGTCGGGGTCGATGACCGTGTCGCCTCTCTCCCACCGGATGATGATAGGCCATTCTCCCCTGGCTGTGCAGTTCAGCTCCTTCACGTGACCCTTCTTAGCCATGGTGGTGTTGGGGTGACTGGTGATCATCGCCGGGACTGGAAGGAGACAGGAAATGGAGTGTGAGATGAAGAGGAGGTGAGGACAAATTGGGGGGGAAGCAGGGAGAAATGGTGACAGTAAACAGATTGATGAGAGGCATATTAGGTGGATAAAAGAGGGAGAGGGGGAAGGAAAAAGAAAGAGTAAGTAGATAATGAGCAGAAAGTAGGGACAGAGCGGGGATACGGGGCAGGGGCAGGACAGCTGGCAGTTAAAAAGGTGAAGTTCAGAGTCGCCAAGTTCCATTGCAGTAGAGTAATGAAGAGCTATGGTCAATGAGGTAAAGTCAATAAACCTCCTCTCTCATTCTCCAATAGTTAACATTGGGGTCTAGGTGAATGAAGAGGCGAAAACGATACACTCTACCTTCCGTGCCCGATATACACACAGATCCACTCACACACTCAATCTTCTGGCCAGCACACACACAATACCGATCTGAGGAGGGTTCTGCTGTTTTGTTTTCATCACTTATTCATCTCACCCTCCCTCTTTTCCTCTTTTCCTCTCTCTCCGCTGAGCGAAACAGACAGAATTGAGGGAGGCAGAGGAGAGGAACGGTTCAATCAATAACACTAACACCAGAGGAGGAAAGAGAGAGGGAGAGGGAGAGGGAGAGAGGCAGAGAGGGAGAGAGGAGGGGGGTGGGCGATCCTGTGATAGGAGAACATGGTGCAACTAGTAGTAGTATTTATGTGCACCTGCCTATATGTGTCAAAAAGGAGCCAGAAATGAAGCGTCAACATCTCTTTTGTGGGTATAGCTGCTTTGTAAGGTCACTGTATTGCATGCAACTACATGCCCTGCTTGATGTTGACATTGTGTATGTGTGTGTATGCATTTTCCCTATGCATTTTCACAGGGTGTGACTGACAGCGAGGGCAGGATGGAGAGATTGATTGCAGATAATGATTAAGCTCAAAGTGTTTTTGATTGTCTGTAGACAGATCCCAAGAGTCAAAAGATCAATCGCTCAGTTGCACGCTTTCTCACTGCACACACACACACACACTTCTCCCTCTCTCACTGCTCCTACGGTCACCTTTGCTCCACCAATTCATCAGCGCGCACGTATATACGTTCGTGCCCACAGAGCGCAGGGAGAGTAGTGCGAGCCGGCTCATTGGTTTGACACACTTAGCGAGTGTGTGTGCATTAAGACTGATAAAGCAGGAGCACTGGAGCATCCTAGATGGCCTCGCTGCAGTCATCTACGGCATGAAAAAAAAAAAAACCCTGCTACATTAGCCCTTTGTGAGCGTGTATACTCACTCTTAACAGTGAGGACCATGCTCTTGCTGATGTCTGAGCCCACGCCGTTGGAGGCCTGACAGAGGTAGAAGCCTCGATCCTCTTCCAGGACATGTCTGATGAGCAGAGAGCCGTTATTCATGATCTGGATACGGCCCGTCAGAGGCACAGGGTGGTACTGCTGCGGATTCCCAATGCCCGCTGGACAGGAAGAGAAGCAGGAGATAATAATGAATTGTATAGTCATTGACATTTTAAGCAAATGTACTATGGGCAGTATGGACAGGTGAATATGACAATGGGCTGAGAAAAAGCAGACAGAGACGCATCACAGTACATAGATAAAAGAATGAAAGATGGGTCATGTACCTAGTGTACCTTTGGCATGCTTCCACATGACCTTAGGAGGAGGGTATCCATCAACGGAGCAGTTGAGGATCCCTGCCTTCCCATAGATCCCATCCTGGTTGTTGGGTTGCACTACAAACCGAGGAGGCACTGGAGGACGAGAAGAAGAGAAGAGAATAAAAAGACAAAAATGAATTGTTGGTTCTTCTAAAGTGGAGCCGTATGTCATGTTTCCTTCACGGCCAGTACACACAATTTCAGCCAAAACATCATCAACTGTCCTAATGTTCCACTAAATCCTAACTTTTCATCTGCTATGTTCATTATAATCAAGTTTAATGAATGTAGGATCCAGTTAAAGGGGCAGTGCACTGTGATGCAACACTTAGGCGTCTTATTTAGGTGTCTAGTATCTACATGTGAGTACAAAAGAGGACTGCTGGGCCTTGGCAGAGGTATTTGCTCTACAAATGCCATTCTGGTTTATAAGCGCAAGGGTGAGGGCCTGAGATGGTTTGCAAACACTCCTTAATACTCCTTAATACTTAAAGTACAGTGGCAGGGATGGTCTAATGACAGATGCTACTGAGCTGCATTATGGTAAGTCAAGGATCCAGGTTTTTTAAGCATAACAAGGACTAAAAGTCAGGATTCATCAGATGTTGCTGTTTCCATTTTGTTTTGAAAGCCAGTGAAAGAATGATTCAAAGTATGTTTTAATACTATATTTGTATTTCTGTAATATGATGATGGTAAAATAAAGTTAATTTAGTTTTAGTGTTGTACCACCAGACTACAGAGCAGCTCGTCCACCATAGAAAATGGTTCAAATTTCATGACTTATTCGACCCAATGAAAGGTGATAATAACTAAATAGATATAGCCTATCCTTTCATTGATGGTTTGTTTGCTTACGTAGGTTATATAGAGACATCACTATTAAACTGAGACTGTTTCATAACCAGGTAAAAGTTCCTTGTAGTACGTTAAAGTGCAATAGCCAATCACTGCAGTGCTCTCTCATCCCCTCCATCCTTACCTGTAACTGTGAGCTGCCTTTCTGTGCTGACAGTAGCAGCATCGTTGCTGGCAATGCAGGTGTAGTTGCCGTTGTGTTTGAGCGACACTTTGGATATCTGGAGGGAGCTCATGAACTCCTTTGTGTCGATGGTGATGCCCGAGGAGGGCACGATCTCCTGCCCGTCCTTGCGCCACGTGATGCGTATGGGCATGTCTCCAGACGACACCACGCAGGCGATGTACATCAATTTACCGATGGAAGTCGGCGGAAAGTCAAATGGCTGGATCAGTGGTGGAACTGAGAGAGAGGCAGAGGAGGGGAGGATGAAGGGGTGAGCGAGAGAGGTGACAGGAGGAGAGAGAGGAAAAGAGAGCAAGTAGAAAAGCAGTAGAGACAAAGTGTTTGAGGGGAAAATAGTGAAATGAGATAAAGGAAGATGAGCAGAAGAGATAGAGCAGGCAGATCAAGTCGAGGAAACGAAAAGGAGAGCGGGGGAGAGAAAAAAGGCAAGGACAGGCAACAGGGTGAAACAAAGGGTAGATAGAGAGAAGGCAGAGCAAGGCAAAGAGGGAATGGAAATAAAGAAAAAAAGATGAATGGAAACAGTTAAAGGGGTTGTTTAAATGAGCGGGGTGAGTAAGAGGTGAAGACAGAGATTTGAGGCAGATATGAATAAGTGAAGGATACAGAATAGAAGGAAAGTCAGATGTGAAGACACAGGGGGAATAATGGTAGACACACAGATTTGACAATTCAGGGGCATTGAGAGGACATGGGGTAGGAGAGTCAGTGGTGTGGAGGGAGAAGAGATACAGAGGAGGGAGACACAAAAACAGAATCTGTTATTTTCACCTGAAGGGCTGATTGGTAAACTCTCTGTTTTTGAGTTTGTCGTCTAAGCCTGGACCCTCAAAGCCTCCACATCCCTGCAGCATGGCCTACTAGCCCACTACCCACTCTGCAGCCGCCTGTGCCCCCAACCAACCCCTTCACTCCACCCCACCCGAGCCTGCCCTGCTAAAGCCAGCCCATAATAGCTGCTCTAATTAGAGCCCCATCCGCAGGGGGAAGAACGGTGTTGCTATGGAGAGCGGCGGAGGTGATGGCGGTGGTTTGGAGTGGGGGAGGAGGGGAGGGTGGAGGAGGTGGTGGTGGCGGTGGGGGGGTGGTTACAGCTGAGACATCTGGGGGATTTAATCTGGGCCTCGTTAAAATTCATCTAATTAAATCAGAGACATGACGAGCACACATTCACACAAGCACATACCTACACCCACACGCAGCATACACGCACATACACACGCATGTGCGTGCAAACAGTACGAAGACCAACGCAAATTTCACACATCTGCTAATGTCAAGTCGAAACACACACAACCCCACACCCGCCAACTCGACAACTTCCCCAAAACAAACATGTCATGCTATCGCCGCGGAGAGCGGAGCGAAATAACATACAACGTGACATGCAGAATATATACAGCACACACACACAACCACACACACACACACACACACACACACACTTTGTCATTCACACACATGATGTATATGCATGCGAACATCAGACACACACACACACACACACACACACACACACACACAAATCTTATACAATAGCACTCCTGCTCTATGTAATTGCTGAGTGGTTGAGAGAGCGCACTAGGCCACTCCGCCCCTTAATCAGGGGTTATTAGAGGCAACGCACACAGCTTTCTTCTTTCCTCTGCCTCTGTTTCACTCACATCCTCCTGCTACAAACCATTCTTACTCACGCTACATCCCTCTAACAATCACCCTGTTTTACATTCATAATTTTTTTTTTTACAAGTAAACCCAGTAAAACAAAGCTAGACTCATTTAAATCACATATTAGTTTACTTTTACTATATTCACCTGTTTGGACAAACTTCCCAAAAACATGTACTGTAAGTCTATATTAGTTATGCAAAACAACAAATAAGAATATGCAGGCTTTTGTGCTATGCATGTTTTTAGACCTATCTCCATGGCGCTGTGGAGAAACATCTGGCTGCAACCATTTTAATTATAGTATGGGGGAAAAAATGCTCTGGCTTGTTTGTATTTCTTTAAACCAATCACCTTGTCTTGGGCGGCCCTAAGCCCAGGATGCAGGGCAGTGTCTCCGCAAAATAGTGTTAGGGTGAACACGTTTTGCTGGAACATTTGCATGTGGGGAGGTGAGCCCTGGCATTAAAATGGCTAAATCCCTACAACATAAAAGGTAAAAGCTGCTAGAGTTTAGGCTCGTGCTGTTAGCAACCATGTTAAGATAAGGGTAGCTCATCATTTTTACTGTGTAGGTTGCTAGCTTAGACGTACAGTAGTTGTTGTTTTCCAGCAGCATGCAGATAGCAGAAGGGAGGAGAATGCCCACTGTAATAGACACCCAATGGCAGGCTTATACCAACAGTCTACACCCGGTGAGAGACGACTGTCCATCCTAGCCACAACCCAATTTTTGTCTTGTTAGGTTTTAGCACAAAAACCACTTGGTAAGGGTTAAGAAAACATAATTGTTTGGCTTAAAAGATCTGAATTGGTCGCCACAATCGCAATAAAACTGCAGTCATCGGTACAGCAGCCTTGTACATGTAACTCCACCACCATCCCCTCCATCTCCCAATATGCAAGTCAGGTAATAAACATGTAACGTGAACTTGATACAACAGGTTTTGTACAGATGTCACTATGTTACATGGCCTATGACCTGTACGCATGGATGTATCTGTGGTTTGCAGAAACGTTAACTGCTAACATTTTATCCTGGCAACTGGGCTGTGAGCCGTAAGTGCATGTCTATGAAACTCTTCCACTATTCTTTGAAGAAAACCCTGTGACTGACCTTTGACAGTGACGTAGACGGTCTGTGTGATGAACAGCTGTGGTTGGATGAGCACACTGCAGACGTACGCACCCTCGTCCATCCCCTTCTGGACATCGCTGAGCTTCAGGGTCCCGTTCTCATACACAACCTGAGCAGATGTGAGCAGTGTTACATTCAGAGATGGTATCTATGGCATGTTTGGTCTTTTTATTTTTACGCAGAGCTGTGAATTTAAATGAGCTATAAGATTAAAACAAGGCTGACACTGATGCATGAAGAAGTCCCACTGATTTGCTTTGTGTATTCATTTTTTTCCAGGTTCAATCCAGCTAAAATCAGTTCTTTGCTCTACTGATAAACAAAAAACCGAACAGCATAACATACATATACACATACATACATATCCAAATACTGGATATTCATATTATACAGTGCAGCAGAAATGCAGAAAGCGATCTCCACCTGGCGATGGTTGTCAGGCAGCAGAAGCCCCTCCTTGTACCAGTTGATCGAGTAATAAGGATATCCGATCACACGGCAGTTTATGAACGTGTTTCTTCCTGCCACCGCGGTGATGTTCTTCATCGGACGAATCCTCGGAGGACCTGGTGGACGGACGGAGAAGAGATGGAAAGAAAGAAGAGAGAGGAGGAAAATAAGAAGATCATTAGTTGATGGTGTCAGAAGCAGGTCGTGGAATTTTAGGAATAAAGGGGAGGGTTGATAGGGAAGGGATTTGGGGAGAAGGGAAGGGACAGAAGAGGAAAAAAGGATGTAGGGGTGTAGAAAGAGAGAAAGGTAAGAATGTCTTGCCTTACTGTTAAAAAGCAGCTTCAAATGTGGAGTTTTTCTGGTGGAGCACCTGCAAAACTCCTGCACAATATCTGACCATTACTTCCCAGACGCACCCATTTTTAAGTCTAGAGAAATACAGTTACTCAGCTGTTTTCTGAGCTACCTTTATGAAATGTGAGCTAAAAATAAGCCCTGTCCAAAGCCTTTAAAAGTCAGTAAGGGAGAACAAAAAGTGGATGAAAATGTTATGGATCGTGCCGTTTCTCTGATAGCTTCAGTAATGAACACGAGCCAAACACAGTAATACGAGAATGCCAGACTCCAGAGCAGCAGCGATAGTGTTATTGTTTACAGGTCAGATTGGATTAGTGACGGCAATTCCATTTAATGTTACTGACATTTAAACAAACCAGCGTTGAATGTAACCGACATAAGTAGTCTAAAAAGAGCGAGTGACGGAGAGAGTGGAAGTGAGTGGGTGAAACAGATGAGAAGATCTAAACACTTCATTTAGTGGTTTTCAGCTTACTGGAAGGCAGTGCATTTACATTGGTGGGCCTGATAATAACACAGCATCACACTGTATTTTGACGCATGTATTTTCATTCATGCTGATCAGCTGCTGTCAAGTGTTTTATGATAAATGCTTCCTTCACCTGCCACATCTTATCAGCTTTAAATGGGCCCTTTTATGCTTTTTCGTTATTTTTCCATACCTTCAGTGTGTTATACAGATTCTTGTGCATTTAAAATATCTTGAAAGTTAAAAAGTCCACACCAACAGAAGCCTCCCCCTCCCACAGAAAACACTGCTCCATAAACGCCTCGACAGAAGTCCCGCCTTTAATTCTGTGACTTTGTGACAACATTAGCGCTAACACTAGCAGCTAGTTTGGCGTGTAAGAACTGATTTAGCACAGCTTCTTTGTTGTTGTTAGTGGTGCTGGCTCAGGCGTGTGTGACCTGACCAATCAGAGGAGACTATATATATACATATATATATATATACATGTCAACCTAATCATGGATTTTCCATATGTGTGTAATGCACTTTTATTCACTGTGGGGCACGGACAAAGTGCATTTTCCATGGTTGCATACTGGAACAAATGCATCATTCTCCTTTTGTTTTAACAGGTGAACATGTCATTTGAGCCGGGATGACTATCAAGAACATGCTAAATGGGCTATAGTACTGTATGTTGTGTGTGAGTAACTTCAACGAAATGAATGTGAATAATGTCAAAAATATAACAAAAATTAAGCTTGACTGCCTCAATATGTTGCTCATGTATCATTGCCAAAAGACAGAGACTGAAGGCTGTGGGCAGGCAGACAGACAGTCAGATGGACACAAAATGTGTTTAGCACCACTGGAAGAACTGGGAGCTCTCGCTCAATCATCCGTCACTTCTTCGCTGACCTTCTCACCATTGTTCGTCTTGTATCTTTGTTTTTGTCTCTCCTTCCAGCCCTCCTACCCCCACTTCTGTCTCTCTCTTTCGCTCTCCTCCCTTTCTCAGCGTGTGCTGAGCTTTGAAGTTCTGACGAGTGAAAGATGTATTATTCAGTAGCACCATCGCACAGACGCACACGGCGCCACACACACACATACAGTATACACGTGCATGCGTGGTCAACTACGTCTGTGTGGCTCGGTATCTTTGCTGTTGGCCCTTCGCTGAATGGGATAAGTTGACTGTATCACATTTCAGTGGTTGAATAAGCATACTAGTGTGTTACTGCTACTTTTCATGTGTGTGTCGATGTGTGTGTGTCTGTATTTGTGTCAGTTTGTGCTGAATGTAGGGCTGAAGCTCTCTGGCAATGGGGCTCATTCTCACTCCAATGATCATTCTGGCATGTCTGCTTAGAGCAGACTCACATGTCACAACTACACATCTCACCAAAGGACAGACAGAGAGAGAGAGAGAGAGAGAGACAGACAGAGAGAGAGGGGGAAGGAGAGAGAGAGAGAGAGGGAAGGAGAGAGAGAGAGAGGGAGAGCCCTGTCCATCGGTGTCACTCCTCATCCTTGTCGTCTCTGTCGACAGTGACATCACCAGTCCTGTCACCAGAGTTCATCGTCACGCCCCCAACAGACACTAGCACTCCTTTCCTCGTCAATCCTCTTCTCTCATTTCATCTATTCTGTCTCTTCCCTCCGTCTCTTGCCATCTGTTTCTTTCCCTTTCAAACTTTCTTCATCCATTTGTCTCACGTCTTATTCTTTAGTCACTTCTGTCCATATGTTATGCTACAATCTCTTGATTTTAACATTTTGGCTGGCTGTGTTTGCATGTGAGTGCACGTACAGGTAGGTGGATGAGTGGGTGTATTTGTTTTCTTTACGTGTTCATGTTCATCAAGAAAGACAGAATGAGACACACGACATACACTATGTGGTGCTTCTGGAGGAACACAATAGCTGCACGGGCTGTAGATAATTAACATATAGGTGTAAAAATAGTCAGACGGAATAAAAAAGAAAAAAGAAAATTTGAAAAGTAAAATATACGCAGTTCATGAGAGAACAAAACACACAAACAGAGATAGAGGTAGAGATATAGAAGGGTACAGGATAGGATATGGGTCAGGGAAGGGGTAGGGGGTCAGGCTATGAGAAGCCTCTGTATGACTGATATTGAAAAGTAGACAGGCACCTCTTACGTTTATGCGCGCTTGGTACTCGGCGCTACCGGCCGAGTTTCGTGCGGCGCACCGATACACTCCTCCGTCGCGAATCTGCGGGTTGCTGACGTTGACGTGGCTCACGGTGCTGCCGTCGGAGAGCGTGTACTGGCTGGCTCGGACACGAGACAGGTCCCGGGCCACAGGCTCGTCGTCCAGGGTCCAAGTGATGGTGGGGGGAGGCGCTCCTTTGGCGGAGCACATCAGGGAGAACGGTTCACCCGGGACCACCACCCTCTCGCTGAAGGAGGCGACGATTCGGGGTGTGCCATCTGAGGAACAATCATGTAAAATGTGATTCAAAACAGCATTTTGGTAGGAGATGGATTTAAATGAGACAAGAGACTAAATCACTGAGCTCTGCAAAGTGGAAGCAAAAGAACACAGTTTTATTCACTACACCTTACCATTCCTGGTACACACTGAAATATTTATCATAACTAAGTCTTCAGATGACCTATAAATGCTTCCACATCATATGTGAATTACTGAAAATGGACCCTTAACACATGTTTTCCTGTGAAAATAACCAGGCGCCTCACATCCTCTCCAGGATATTTTGTGGAAATTCAGACAAACTGCAATCATATTTGCCACTAAACAGCCATATGAAGCATCACATTAACGTAACTGGTCCCCAGCTTTCTTGGTGGATGTATATATGTAAATATCTAATGCAACACCAACATGGCAACAACCTGTCTGCCCTCACCTTCCAGCAGTATGATGGAGAAGTCCTGGGCGGTCTGGCCCTTGCGCGTGGCAAAGCACTGGTAGGCTCCCGAGTGCCTCTTCTGTGCAGCGGAAATGAACAATGTCTCGTTATGAGCCCCCTGGATGGAAAAGTGCTGATCGGGCAGGACGGGTTCTGTGTTACGATACCAGGACACGATAAAGTGGGGGGAACCCTGGACGGCACAGGATAGGATGACCGTGCTGCTGATCCCCGTCTTCAGGTTCTTGGGAGACAAGGTGACCCGCAGCGGCTCTGGAGGTAGAAGAAGAACCAGGTAGAGACGAGTTAAATAAAGAAAGAGAAGAAGAAGCAAATGCTTTTTGAAATGTCAGTCATTCAGAAACTACTACCTAAATATTGAAGCTACAGTATTGGTGTGATTGCAGGCTTGTCTCATGTCTTGCATTGCTGAACAAAAGCAATTTGAATGGAGCTACGCCGTGCTGGCAAGGCAACACAAATCATATTTTGCTGTGGTGTGATTGTGTATTTGTTGTTTGTGTTTCATGATTTCTGCCATTGTTATTGTGTGCGTGTGTGTGTGTATCTGTGTGCGCTAAGCAGCGAGGAAAAACCGAGACAGAAAGACAGAAAGGGGAGAAAATGTCAGTGAGCAATAAAGCAGCTGGTGTTAAGTGCTGGAGGCTGCTGAATGTGTGTGAGCATGTGTGTGAGGGAGCGACAGTGCATGTGTAAGACTTTCTTCACGGGCAATAAGTGCATGTACTGTAAGTGTGTATCCAAATGTGTGTGTGTGTACCACCTTCTATGCCCTGTCATAGGAGGTTTGTGGGTTGTGCAGTGATGTGCCCTGTGGCCAGTCTGCCCAGCGTCCACTAACTTCACCTTTTCCCCAACCACACTCCCTCTCCTCCACCTCCTCCCCCATTTTCTCCACAAGTGTGCCTTCTCCTCTATCTGCACCACCTCCTCACATGTCTTCCATTCATACAAACGACATTATGAAATTCTCTCTGCCTTCCCTCCCTCTCACACATCCCGGGTAAACAGAGCGACAGGCCTGCTGTTCTGCTCTGTCACCGTTGCAAAGCCTCACTGAGGTTTGAGAGCACAGCGGGGGGAAACAAGCCGTCCTTGGAGATCAAGCTCGTGCCTGCTCGGCCCAGACGAGGGCGGGTTGGAGGGGGCCGTGTATGAGGCACGGGGCCAGGGCAAAGCCAGCAGAGCCTAAATGATGTCTCCATCGTGCCTGTCCATGACCTGACATCACATTCATTACCTCTGTCCATCTCACTCTTTTGCTCCATCTGTAGTTGTCAGCGTAGAACCGTGGAGGTCAGGAGAGGTAGATAAAGTGTTGCTTTGTTGTGTGCTGAGAGGGGTGGTCATGGGTATTAAATACTGGCATTTTATGACTCTACTATACACCCTTCAGGTCTTTACCCACCTATGACGTTGAGGTGACCTGTCACCTCTTTGGAGCCGAAGCTGTTGGTGACCTCACAGATGTAGTTGCCGCTGTCCTCGAGCCTCAAGTCAGAAATGGTGAGGCCGGTGATGCGCCGCGTCCAGCGGGAGTCTGCGGGTAATGGCCGACCATCCTTCAGCCATCGGATGGTGGGGTTTGGGTATCCGGATGCGATACAGGGTAGCTCCACACTGTGCCCCACCTGCACCTCACCGGACTGGAAACTGTCCAGCACTGACGGGGTGGACTCCGTAGGGTCTGTAGATATAGCAAGGCACAGAAATTACACATGTATTAGGAATCAACAGTCCTTTAATTGATTTTTGGATTTTTCACTCATTGGCTGTTGTAGGCTCCAGTGTGAGCATAGAAGCTCTTAACTGCACGGTTTGAGGAAAAACCCTTCGCTTCTTGCTGAAAATTCGATGAGAGGATCGATACTACTCTTATGTCTGTACAGTAAACATACGAAGCTACTGCTAGCAGATGGTTAGCTTGGAACAAAAACTGGAAAAAAGGGCTAGTAACAAAGAGGATAAAATTACAGCACCTTTTAAGATAAGATGTTCCATCTATAGGTTTGTTTAATTCATGGCAAAACTGAAAATGATGGGGGTTTTGACGCATTATATCTAGGCCATGTGTATTAACTTCCTGTTTTCTCTGGTTATCTGGTAATATCACAGTGATAAAAACAGGAAGTGACTGACCCTGGCAAAGAAATAGCTCAGCACATAATCTGCCTGTAGCATGTTGTTTTTACACTTTGGATTTAGGACAAATTAAAACAAACACAATACAACATGTTAATTAATCAGCTTTAGAGGTGCTGGTAGGCAGATTTTGCTCCGGTTGGATGGAGTCATGCTGGCTGTTACCCTCCATTTCCAGTTATTATGCCGAGTCAAGCGAACCATGAAGCTAACGATCTTCTCATCTAACTCTCAAGCAAGCAAGAACGCAAATACATATTTTTTTTTCAATTTTGTTGAACAATTACTTTAAAACTAAAACATAAACTGTTTTGTGAAACGTTTAAATAAATAATTAGAAAACACATGCCATTGCTCATATACTCATGCTTTAACATTTGGCAAGTACAGTAGAAATGGTAAGTCATTGCCTACCCATAACAGAGAGCCTGGCTCCATTGCTCTGGCGAGTCTCTCCGCTGTACTTGTGCTTTGTGATGCAGCGGTAGGTGGACAGAGCGTCTTCCTTCTGCACTTCTGAGATATACAGGGCGCCAAATGAGGTCAGGAAGAACCGGTTACCTGTGGAGGACAGCAGAGAGGGAGAAGGGTATGTCAGTTTTCTGATGACTGCAAAGCATTGCTTTCATGCGGGTGTATTTGCGTCAGGATGGGTTCGTTTTCATTTCAGAATCTCAATAGCGAGACCCACTTGCTCTGCTAAGGATTCAATTCAAATCATTGTCAAATATTCCAGATAATAAACACATTTGGGGATTGTGATTTAACTAATTTGATTTTAATTCGATTTTGTATTGCCCTCCATGCGGCTTTTCTTACTTTCTGCTCTTTTTTATGATTAAACAACATCATATCTGTTGTAAAATGTAACAGATTCTCCAAATTGTTTTTAATGTGAGATTATATAATCTATATGCTTGGAGAAGAAATACAAATAAAAACTCATAAGCAACTAGAGTGACACTCAGTAGAGCGCATACCTCCGCCAAGCCTCAACAGAATTCAATCAATGGAGGCAATTTATCAGATTAAATGCAGCTTCCTCTTAAGCCACAAAGGCTTTATACTACCTTTTCTTAGCCTGACCCTGACCTGTAAACTTTAACGTTTAAATCGTTGGAGCTACCATTTAAAACTCCCGCAATTCTCAGTCAACGCAAATACACAATTCTACAGAAAGGAGAAGATGTTTGCATGTCTTTTCAAGTTTAAATGACTAATCTGAACATTGTAAGAAACATTAATAACCCCTTTTATCCTCAAGATCTTCTATATTCACTGTATTCATTATTCTTCATTTCTCTATATGTTTTCACTTGCTGGAAAAAAAAGCAACCCGAGCAAAGAAAAACTGCTGTTTGGCGAGGGAAAGGTCACATGAGAAACGCGCTGCTTTTGAAGTAGATGCCAACCTCTCTATCATAAGACCCTCTTGACAAACCTTGAGCACATTTTCCAGAGAAATCACTGAAAGAAAGCAGGGCTCAAACATACGCGTCTCCCAAAGACCCGACCACAGCACTTAGGTGAACACATGGGAGCTTTTAACACACTCTGTCCCATCCATCCAGCGAAATATACACAATAGAGAAAGACAGATGAGGGGAAAGAGAGTAGAAAGAAGAGAGTTATTGTAGGTGTTAATAATTGATGTGTCTGTGTGTGTTATGGTAACAGCAGATTAGAGTCATTTTCATTTCACATCACTGACTGCATGGTCCTCCTCTGATTTATCTTCATGTCAATAGAGACAGCATGTGTGTGTGTGTGTGTGTGTGTGTGTGAGAGAGAGAGAGAAGAAGAAGAGAAGAGAGAGAGATGAGGAGAGTGTATTTCAGTGTTTGATTCTTTCCGCTTCTCTGAATCTTTTTGTATTCACTTCCCCCCAAAGGGTTATTTTAGACAGTGTGCACTTCAGAGTTTGTAGTATATTGCAGATTGTTTGGTTATGTGAATACCGCTGCAGTGTGTGTGTGTGTGTGTGTGTGTGTGTGTTAACATGCTGGCTGTTGTTTGCTGTACATGATGTTTTAATGTCTTTTTGCAGTGTTGACAAGAGAGGACTTGAGTGAAACACAGGTGCATTGAATGGTTGCAGACTGGAAGTATGAAGCGCGCACAGATACGCTCAAACACAGCCAGAAGCAATACTGTAGGTCAGCACCTCACGGCAGCTTTATTCTAAAACACTTCAGCTGTTCGTTTTGTTAGATTTGTTCAATCGTTGATAAAGAGAGGCGGCTGTAGTGTTGAAAGGTGCAGTTCAGGATGGTGCTCATGTTTGAGTCAGTGCTGCTAGTTAATAACCCGAATTTCTCAGTTTTTATTCCCATGTTTAAATTAACAATGTGACGTGTGTGTGTGCGATGTCAAAATGTCAATATACGGTTTTCTGCGTGTGTAAGTCTCAATGAACATGTGAAGGTATGAATGTGTAGGTGAGTATCAATAACCAAGCTAGTATGCGTGTGTGTGTGTGTATGTGTGTGTGTGTGTGTGGGCGTGTGTGTGTGCGTGTGTGTGTGTGTCTTCAGCCACAATGTGAACAACGACAATCGATGCATTTTATAGCTGCACAACTCCATCCAAAGGAGATTTATTAAAAGAGAGAAGACTGGCCTGGCTCCCTGCCACACACACACACACACACACACACACACACACACACACACACACACACACACAGGCTCCATCACTCTAACAAGACTGAGATGCTTTACTTCTAGTGTCAAAGCTGAAGTAAAGCCTGAAGTAGGGCTTTTTTTTTATTTGATGTTCAGTCATTGATTAACCTGTTGATTATTTTATTCTAATTATTTAATTAGTGTATATAAAAATCAGGAAATTATGAAGAATGGCCATCAAAATTTCATTTTTGCTTTCGTTTTGTTCAAGCAACAGCACAAAGACTCTAAGATTTCCAATTTACAATGATATTAAACATGTGCACACGAGTGCAATTCACATTTATTTGACTTGAACCACTAAATGGTATCCCAAAAAAATGAGGATCAATTTACTGATCATTTCAGCTCATAAAGTCTCAGAATACCCAGTACCAGTATCAGAAAACTCCAGATCTATTAAAACGTCTGCATGTATTTGAGGATTTCTGAATATATATTTTCTGAATATAGTATAAATACACAGAATATACTGTACGTTATGGAATAACAGATACACACATGGAGTAAGTGTGCATGATGCCTGTAAATCTGCATGCATATGTGAAAGTTCACACACACGTGTTTTCATGTGAGTCAGACTGTGCTGAGTGCTAAGCGACGTAAGCTGTAATTTCCGAGCCTGCCCTTTTGTTCCAACCTGGGTATTAAGCCTTACAGGATAATATGCACTTGGCGAGTAGAACCCTGTATAACACACTGCTACATCCTGTCACAACATGCCTGTAGAGAGGAAGACAGACCAGGGGGGGCTGGAGGGGGAGAGGGAGAGAGAGTGGGGGGTAGAGTAAGAAATTTCAGAGATGGTTAAGAATGGAGAGAGAGGAAAAGACAAGTGGTGCAGGGGCCGTTAATGAGAGGGAGCTTGTCAACGCTGGTTGTGAAAGAAACTTATTCTATGATTCCTCATGTGTTTTAACCTACAGCAATTCTTATTATTTTCATTAATTAATCAATTAATTCCCAGAGACTATAGTGATATCTCCAGGTTTTCTTGTTTTGCACCATACAAAGCATCATGGGGAGTGTACAGTAGTTCTGCTAACTCAAAACACAATTATCCCACATGGAAATATGAAAACGCAGGACTTCTCTGTTGTCACATGTATCTATTAATATACATTCACTTGCCAAATGTTCAGACAATCAGCCAAAAACTTTTGTTTTTCGTAAAAGATGTCTTAGAACTTGTATAGTACCACTTAAATCCCAGACGATGCACAGTTAAGTAGCTTAAACTACATTGAAAATACCAATATAAGTCATGCCCAGCTACAGCATGCGTGACAATGCGATACGCCTGTAAATAACTGGAGTAGAGCGAATAAACAGGTGTAAAGAACAGGACAACAGCTGGGCCAAATGGTCAAGATTTCAGCGCTAAAAGCAGTAAAATATTCTTGAATAAAATCATTCTATTCTCTATTTCTCCTTATCTGCTCGGAGTTCACCCCACTCCTCTTCACTTCCTCTCCGCTCTCACTTCACTGCTGCTCTTTTTCTACCTGATATCTAATTTCTAGTCTCGGCTTGCTCTCCTGCTGTCTGTGAAGATGTGACACACCTAAAACAGCGGAGAGAGGGCGTAGAGGGAGGCAGCGGAGGAGAGGAAGGGGGCTGACCCTACAGGGAGGAGCACGGCAGATGGAGATTGATGGAGGGAGAGATAGGGAGATAAAGAGAAACATGCCGTTGGGAGTGACAGAGGAGGGGAGTGAGAGTGAGAGGGATGAGGGGCCTGCAGGCCTGAGAGCCACACATGGGTAAAAACAATTCCTCTACGTCTTCCTCTATCTCTCCCTCTCTCCCTCGCTCTTTCTCCCCTTGCAAGCCTCTCCTTGTGGGAGAGGAGATCAATTCTCGTCTAGTCTGCCTACGCCTCCAGGAGTTTGTTGTTGTTGTTGAGTGTGTGTATGTATGTGCTTCTGTGTCTGCTGTTTTTTTTTTTTCTGCTGTGGGAGGCAGGATGAGATCTTTTGAGGTCTATCCCGCACCCAAGGGAGGCGCAAAATCCCCTCACTTCCTCCTTATTTCCCAACCCTTTCCTCCCCTTCTTTAACATTTTTTTCCGTCTGCGTTGACATCTATTCTCCAACCCCGGCCTCTCTTCCTCCAGCCTGCCCTCTACCTCTTTCTATCCCCTGCCCTTCTCTTTCAGGGGGGTCTGTAAGTAATGGAATCAGTTCAGCTGATCAGCCCGAGGCAGGAAGTCAAGCCAAGTGCAGAGAGAAGCCGCTGCTGCTGCTGCTGGATGTGCGTGTGTGTGTGTTCAAGTGTGTGTGCACGTATGCCAGAAATCCCACAGACAGACACATACATGCAAATAACGAGACAGAGAGACAGGAAGGGGGAGAGAGAGAGACACAATGAAAAAAGGATTAGGAAGCCCCGGAGCATCACTTGTCTTCCCCCAAAGTTCCCCCAGAGAGAGGACACCCCTCTTCTTTGAGATGAGGTGGGGGAGACAGCGGAGGGGAAGGGGAGGTGGAGGTAAAAGATGAAGGGATGCAGGAAAGGCGCAGCTAAATATATCCCGGTAAAGTATATGGCTGCCATTTTCAACAAATTATCATCAAACAGGAAGAATGGCAACGTAAGAGATCATAAGGAGCAAAACAATGAGAGGAGAAAATGATAATGTAGGAATGTTGGGAGGAGGAGTGGATCAGATCAGACAGGGGGAGCGAGATAGAGACGGTAACTAAGAAAAGATATACATATTTTGAGATGCTGGCCAGACCGTAGAGGCAAGAAAGAGACAGAAATAGATAAAACAGCGAGTGAAAGCGAGAAAGAGAAGCGATAGCAAAGAGAGGAAATGGCGTAAGTAAAGGGGGCTTGTTCTCGGTGCTGCCATGTAAATGAAGGCGGCGCTGCAGCAATGCTAACTAACAGCAATTCACACTGTTGGACTCATCACTTATTAATGCTCTACGGCTCCCCCTCCCTCCCTCTTCTCTCTCCCTCTCTTTACCCGTTCCTCTCTCCCCTGCTCTCGCCAGGATCTCTCTTTTTTGTTCGCTCTCTCGCTCGCTGTTGCTAGGGCCCGTGCACTCACGTGACAACAGCTGGGTAGGGGGCGCTGCGGTGGCACACAGCGACATGTGCGAGTGTTCGTTTCATGTGTGTTTTTTTGCGTGTGTGTGCGACAGAGTACCCTTCATTAGAGGTAAAAAAAAAAAAAAAAAAGGAATCAGCCATTTAAATGATGGCGGCGGAGATCAGAGGAGAGGAGAGAAACTGCTGAATGGATCTGTAATTGATTCACAGGCCCGGGCTACAGGCCACAGAAGAGCTCAACACATCTCTCTGTGCACCATGTCACTTTATTTTTCACTCGCCGCTTTTCAACAAAAACACACACTGAAGACTGTAATGAGCATTATTGTCAAGGTTTGCCTTTCAGATTCTGAGGCTAAATGGACCACGAGCTCGGCACAATGCAGACCAGCAGTTGCACAAACAGACTGCACACACGGATACACAAGCGCACACACATGCAGAGCGCTCGCAAATCCGTCTCACGATCCACACAGTCTTACTCCCACTGTCTCACAATCCACGTTTGCAGAGTGCACTCAACAAATTGCGAGTATGTGTGTGTTTTTGTGCAGAGCATCCTCACTACAGGATGCCACAGCGATGAGCAGACAGTGGAGTACACCTACACATTCCTTATTTATACTCCTCATCCTGATTCGACTTTGCATCGCTGCTTTTCTTCTCTTTTCTTCCTCCCTTCCTTCCTCCCTTCCTTCCACAGTGTCTCTATCCATCCCCTCATCATCACAGCGCTGATTTTACTGACCCTGTCTCTCTCCCACAATTTGTCCCTCATGCTGCAGTGGCTGTGAAGACTTACGTGAGTTAAGTTGTCAGTGTTTTCAACGCTCCATCATCTCTCTTGTTGCAATATTTGGAGTACCAGCTGAACCCATCCCCTGAAGCTCTAGAGACATTGACATTATAGCATTTTCCACCCTTCTGGCCCGGCAGTGAATACTCTTCACCATCCTTTTCCGCCTAACTAAAAGATATTAAGTATTTTTGGAGTCTTACTCAATTTACCTTCAAATGGCAACTTTTTATTGCATACTTCAATAACGTGTCAGTGCTACCACCTGAATGACAAAAAACATCATTCTTAGTCCTCTATCTGTACCGTCTTTTTCTCTGTCTTACCCCTTTTTTTGTCTGCTGATTGGTTTGACACTAGATATTATTCTTCTGGTTCTCTGTCTTGTTAACCCTAAGAAATATGTAACATATACACCGTTTATAACAAATGAGAAGGCTAACAGGGGTGGGTCTGCGCAGGTTTTTTTGTTAACCTCATTTGTTTTCTGTTATTTCCTTTTTTTGTTTTTTATTTATTTGCTTATTTTTTGACAGTGGCCTTTGGAAGATAGAAATGCTAAGTATCTGTTAATGGTATGCCATATATCCATAAAAAGCTCCATCTTAGTCGTGACGAAGTGCAGATATCCTTCTGTGATTTTCTGCAATTTTGTGATAGACGACTCAGTATCACTGCTGAGAGAGAGAGAGCAAAAAAAGGACCTTGGTGAAATCTATTCTACGCTATAAACACTCCTAGTCCGCTGTGCTTGGATGAGACAGGTCCATTGATAATGCATTGTTTTACTGCTGCTTATTCCCAAAGACTGAAAGGCTTCATAAAGGCTGAAATCTACTGGAGAACAAGTGGATACACAAACCTCAAACTAACTAATTTTAAAGTAAACGCACACAGAACCAAATGTCTATAAATGGCAATATACAAGTGGGAGGCTATAAGAGTGTACAAAGGGATGCATCTGATGCATCTATATTTGTGCTACAATGGAATAAAGTTGGAGGATGTTCAAAAGACATATTAGGGCTGAGGTTACCATTAGATCTATTGTATAATTGATAGAGTTAAACAAGATGTATCTACTGTACTTCAACCTAATTCATCAACCATTTATGTAAGAGGAAACAGAGTTGAGGATTTTGCAACAAGCTAGAAAACATATAGCCGCGCTCTAATCAGTACATGAGAGGCGGTGCCGTAAGGACACGTGTTCAAAGTCTGCAGCAGATCAGCACCATGGACAGCTACATTTCAAATATCAAGGAATGCCGGCTGAGGTGGTACCACGGACAGCTCTGCAGCCCAAAATAGGAAAACCTTCTTGTGCACAGTCTCATCGTATGGGTCTCTGTGGTACAATAGTTGGCACTATTAAACTGTGTGTCTGTGTGTGCATGTGCGTGTCTGAGGGTAGTGTTAGCTACAGTGGATACTATGGCAGAGTGATAAGATAGTAATGTGGCATATGGCCCAGTGCTACAGCCCAGCCTACCAGCAGTCAGTCAACTCCCTACCAGAGAGCGTCTGACAGTGGTACACAAGGTGGATATATTAGTGATGGGTAAACACAGAGCGACAGATACAACATATAACGAGAGGGCAGAGGAGTCGATCAGACGGTTTAACAAATGAGGCAGCAAACAAACTTTGCAAGCTGCAAAAATACAAGAAGATGAGTGAGGTGCATAGAGCAAGAGAGCACACGGCCAACAGTGTAACTAGCAAAAGTGTGACACCATGTTGGTCCAGGTTAGTGTTAAATTTCTCAAGTTGTCTTGGCACACTAAGTGAGCAATAAAATGGTTGCAAAAAGGAGTAAAGTCATAACGATTAATGGTAAACCTTGATTGCAACATGTGCAGTCATTTCCATATATTTGGAAGCTTCAACATGCGTGGATATAAGACTCCAGCGTAAAGAAACTGCATCTATTGTATTCTGGCACTGGAAAAATATTGCATGTCATGGATAAAAGATTCATTCTTTGACCACATGTAACTTTTTTGATTCCTATATATTTTGATGATTTGCTGTACTGAACTGTCTTAGCGCTACCTTCTGAAAAAATAACATTATTCAAATTAAGCTTATGCAGTATGAAACAATTTTGATCTCCAAAGATAATAGCTTCTATGAGCCTGAGGACATGAGGCCTGAAACTCAGATTTTCCTGACTGTCTTCACGCAGGCTTGCTAGTCCTATACGTCTTTCAGTCTCATACTTTCGTACCTGACACTGAATCACCTGAAAGGACACTCTGCTGCCACTATGTCTGTTCAATTGCCTTATTTCAAATTATTGTAAATGTTTTTTTTACTATACTGTCATTGTATCTGTTCACTCTTGTATTTATCTAGTTTACTTTATTGCATTTAATTCTTCAATTTAGTTTTTTACTCCATAGCGTGTTTATTATCCTGTTTGAACTTTTAGCTAACATAGACTGTTGGTTTTACGGCTAGCTGTTTTGTTTGAAAGCACTGTTTTACATCTCGACACCACTGTGGATGAGAAAGCCTCTTCGATGGTCTTTTGAGGTACAATAAAGGTTTTGAAATCAGCAACTACCTCAGCTGATGAGCACCATTTTACAGAGTGATGTATTAGACAGCATGCAATAATGCTAAAATGAAAAAAAAAACAAATTGTATTAAACATTTCTTCTTTCAAATATTGAACAGGTGGAGAAGAATGTTTTACAGAGAGAAAAAAAATGAAAAGACTCGGTCCTGGTTTCTCCTCCTCCACTCCTTCCCCTGGCTAATTTATTTGATAATTACCAAGGGCCCATTATGGCTGATTTCAAGGAGGCACTGGGAAGGCCTACTAAAAGCTATTTCATTTGAGCTGCTCGTACTGTATCTAAGCGCCCTCCTTGTGGTTTTCATATGCATGCACGCACACATACATACACACACTATATAAAACATCCATGAGTCCATTCAGCTCCAACATGTAATTAACACCCTCACCCCACCTTCACTCACATCTAGAGACACGAGTGTGTGTGTGTAAAGCATGCTGTGTGAGCGCACACATGTATGTGCACCGATGCAGACATGCATGTCTGGAGTGTGTAGGGGCTGAGAGCTGGGCAGGGGGTGAAGGATAATAACGATTGGATTCTAATAAAATGCTCTCATCCTCCTAAATCCCCGTCCTGCCCTCTCCCCCTACCTGCCATATTAACACCCCCATTACAAGGGCAGATGAATGAAAATGAACAGAGCTGTGGTGTGATTCCCCGAGTGTCAAATCAATACCACTCCCCTCCTCCTGTCCGCCCCCTCTCCCCTCATCCCTTTCTCTGCTGCTATAATTTTCGTATTCTCCTCTCCTCTGTTGGCTCTGAAGAATTGACATGTGTTTGACAAAGGGAAATCTACACCTAGTGACAATAGGCTCTCTCCCTATCTGAGCCCCCCCCCCCCACTCTCTCACTCTCTCTGTAGTATGAAATGAATGACGCTTGCTCCTCTCTATTCACATTCAAAGTAGTCTATAATAGTTAAGTGCTACTGAGATCAAGCCAGACATAGAAAGAGCCACAAGGACGGCGCATTACTGCCACTTTCTTTGACTCAACCGGAGACAAAAGCTTGTGTAAGGACTGGGAAGAGGTTATGTCAAAATAACGGGGGAAGGTTAATAAAGGACAGTTGTGTGAATTTCACAGGCGCCGTCTCTTTTTTCCTCCCTTTATGAGTGCAGGACACACACTAGAGTCAGAATAATTGAAGAGGAAACACACACACTCCGTCTATTCTTATCTCTCTACAAGTGTTTCGGTTTTCCAGCCCCAACCCTTGACCTTCTCATCCCTCCTCTCCTCCCTTGTTTACCAGGTTCAGTGTGATGCAGTGATCTGAGGATAGGTATGCAGAGTACTAATGCACTCATTAAAAAGGCATGCTTCACCGTCAAATACCAGCTGCCACCCTCCCCAACACCGCCACCCTCACTACCACTGCCACGTCTCCTGTTTTCTTTGTCTTTCCCCTTCTCGATATCTATCTGTTTCCTTGGTTTCTCTGTTCTCTCCCTCCGTCTCTCCTCCTGCTGCTGTCTCTCCATTTTCTCTTTCTATATCTGTTGTTAGAAGGTGGCACCCCTTACACCCACACAGCCCTCACCCTCTATGAACAACTCATGCTTGAGACTAGAGAGAGAGAGAGAGAGAGAAAAGAGAGAGGAAGAAGAAAAACAAATAAAGGAAATGGAAAAATGCACTCATCCAAACCAAAAGAAATAGAAAGAGGGAGAAATCTGATAATCTGTCTGTTTTTATCATCAGCCCACTCCCTGCGTGTTCATCTCTGTCTTTCCCTCTGTTATGGTTAAAGGCCTCCACCATACTAATTGGAATGAGCATAAATATTCAAGCAGCAAGATGGAGGCAGGGGTGGATGTCTGAGGAGAAAATTGATAGAAAAATGGCGTGGAAAGTAGAGCTGCAATGATGGATCAATTAGTGGTCAACTATGAAATAAATGTGCAACTATTTTTCTATAATCGATTAATCGGTTTGAGTTATTTTTTAGGAGTGAACGAGGACAAATGATCTAATTCCAGCTTCTGAAATGTGAATATTGACTGGTTTCTTTTTCTACTCCTCTATGAACATCTTTGGGTTGTGGATAAACCAAGATATTTGAGGATGTCATCTTGGGCTGAAACACTAATCGACATCTTGTAACCATTTTCTGACACTTTATCTACCACAGAACTAATCAATTAATGAAGATAATAATCAACAGGTTAATCGACAATGAAAATAGTCTTTAGTTGCAGTCCTAAGTTTACATAAGGTCATAGTTTGCAGGTAGTTGAGGACATTTTCTGACATTTTAAAGACCAAACAACTAATCAGTTAATTGACAATAAAAAGAGGGAAAGAGACACAAAACTGTTGTCCTCAGACTGTTTGCACATTTCTCTTTCCTGTTGTGTTGTTTGTGCACAAGAACACCAAAAGAAAATGGCTCCGACTACATTTATCTGCAATTCCATTTGGTCTCTGACAATGACACACACATGCATACAAACACAAACTCCAGACTTGTCAACACGCGCTGCATTGTGTCGCTTTTGTCTTTAATTATTTAGCCTCATAGATAATAGATAGAGACATGCTCGCCAGTCATGAGAAGGCTAACGGGACATATCCAATGCATTATAAACACCACAATGCACACACACACACATACACGCACACACGGAGTGAAGTCTACTAAAGCGTGACCTTATTTCTTCTGTGGAAAACACAAAAACAACGGAGTGTGAGCAGTCTAATTTCACACACAGGTCGGTTTTGTGTGATTGTCATCCATTATGAAGAGGAACACGCGGCCAACGGGGAAAACACTGATCAGGAATCCTCTGAAAGCCGCGTGCTGACTCTCTGTTTAGCTGTTGAACTTTATTCCGCCGTCTACTTGTGGCAAGTTAATGATACTGTGTAAACAAAGGTATCTGCGCACACACAATACTGCTGCTGAGAGAGCGCCGGCACACGTGTGATAAACTCTCACACAAATCAATAAAGCCTTGCCCTTTGTAAAGCTATGTTGTCCCCAGTGGGAGTACTACAGTGCCACAGCGTGTAAGCAGCACCACAGTGACACATACTGAATCTCAGGGAGCAGGAGGTCACCGGGGAGCAGGGCCCGTGTGCGGCTGAGTGCACCTTGCATGGCAGGCGGATGTGAGGAGCGAGGGAAGGAGGGGGGAGGCGGTGGTGGTGGTGGAGGGGGAGGCCTGCGATTCTCCTACGCATTCTTTCCCTGGCTCCCCTCGTTCGCCTGCGCCACCGTGATGATGCACCCTCACCACTGTTGCTGGGCATCTTGGCGACAGAGACCCAAAAGAGGATGAAGCGGAGGAGGAGTCAGAGAAATGAGGGATGATGGGAAGCAAAAGAGCTGCAGAGACAGATGTTACAGATTGGAGTGGAGTAGTGGTGACATGCTAAAAGCGGGTCCCCCAGACGTCGCGGGGAGGCCTGAGGGGCCAGGAGTGCCCGAGGTACGTGCTAGGAGGGAGGGGGGGGCACCACAGCAGAGCAGCAGCTCTCCCTGCCTCCCTGCCTGGCTGTCTCTCTGTCTCTTCTGCCTCACTGCCCCCCTACACTCTGTCCCACTTTAGCCCAATGTCACTGCCAGACCAAGGGGGAAGGGAATAAAAAAGAGAGAGAGAAAGAGAGAGCAGAAAAGGAGGATAGCGGAGAGGAACTTGGAGGAGGAAAGACAGATTGAGGACTGGAAGAAAAAGATCCCAGGGAGGATGATGATGATGATGAGGACACTGATGCTGGAGGAGACTATGGGGAGTCCAGCTAAGGTGCCATTTCATGCTTTCATGTATCCAGATTTCCTCTCCCGTCCTCTCTCACAATGCCTTGTCTGGGAATTCTTTTGTCTCCTTGTCACACAAACACACCGCACTCAGCATATGTAGAGTTACACAAGCAGTCAAGCACAAAGTCCCTGCTGCACATACATGCATGTGCATGCACGCGCCTGTACACACACACACACACACACAGTGGCTAGTCAGGCGTGCTTTGTGGTCTTGTCAGCTGATCCAGTGTCCCATGGCATGGTGATGTGTGATACTTGGAGATAAGCGTGCTTACCAGGACAGCAGTACAACAATCCAAACGGTTCAATAAACACTGTGTTTCTTTCCCTTTGCCGGGCTCTGATACTGTTAAAATTCATTAACTGGCCTACATTCCTCTTACCGTTACAGATAGCTGCCGCCCTACGGACACACGCAAATTAGCCCTGGACTCCACACTATAGCAGGCAGTCATTTTAAAGATAGTAAATGTGGGGGTGAAATCAGTGGCAGAAAATACATTCAAGTTATTCAATTAGCAGCATAACACTGTTATTACCCACAATGCAACAGAGTGGAGATGAGGAGTGGACTACAGAGATCTGCAGGCTCACTTCTTTCTAATCCTAAACTTGACTCAAGTGATATCACTGGAGGCAACTATTCAACTTTTGCAGTGGTAAGAGACCTGTAAATAGACTTTTATGTGTAAAATCAGTTTCCTTTTGAGGGATTAAAGAAGGTAGCAAACTGATATTGTTAGATGGGTCAATAATACATGACAGGCACCATAGAGTCAAGTGAAATCTGTTGTAGCACTGCTTTTCAGTTTACCCACAAGTAGGAGAGAGATGAGCTGAGAGACAGAGAGTGCATTTGGAAGCACCTGATCACAATTTCGGACTCATTCCTGCTGAAGAAAACAGCTGTTTGATGTCTGCAACAGAACCAAGAGCTGATAAGAACCGTAGGTTAAGGGGTGACTGAGTGGGACAGATTTGTGAATCAATGTACTGTCACTCTATCATCTTTAACATGACTGAGAAAAGTTAAACAAGTTAAATTTATCTATCCGATAACTTAACCTTACCTTGTTGTGTGCTGAAGTACATTTTCAGATGCATGTGCATGCAGGGTAGAATTAGTCCACTATAGATTAGATTAAAGTAAAGTGTGATTACCATTATTGTATTGTATAAACAGACCCCTGCAGTCCTCTCAACCAGCTCAACCAGTTTAACAGACACATTACCACAACATCACAAATGCAGCCATTCTACACTTTTACTACACACAAACTTCAAACGCCTCGCTGACAATGGCAAAGTCAAGTTCTTGCAGGAAGAATACTCATTCCTTGACGCCACAACCATCGACATCTAACTGATTCTACGATTATTATTAACTGAGCGCTGAGTGGTTTGTTCTTTCGTGTCTTTACTGCATCTGTCTCTCACCCTCGGCTCAATAACAGCGGTTGAGAGTCATGAAAAGTGCCCTACATCAACACAACATGCATCATGCCGTTGAAGTTCCTCAACAACTTCTCATAACGACACAAACATACTCATTTCTATTGATGAACTCTCTGGGTACACATGCATATGGATCCAGTCATGTAAAAGGGAAGCATGAAAGGACCATGGCAATCTCCTGGCCCCTGCCTGTGCCCCCAACTTTAACGACAATAAGCCCTCCTCCACCTTCCCCTCTGACCACCATCCAATCCCCGCACAGTCCTCGACATACCTCCCTGAAGAGTGGGAGGTCTCATCAAGGGCTGGCACTGAGATATGGCAGTTTGGCTAGAGGTGGCATTTGCCAAGGTCATTCAGCATGTCTGCATGTGTGCCACCATCTCTGCTGCATGAGAGAAGTCCAACATATCATATTTGGCCACAAGAACAGCGCAGAAATGGGCCATTTTTGTATTTCAGTTTAAAATGCAGTATGCAGAGTAGAGGCCATCTTATGAGGCTGCCTAGCTGTCTGCCTGCAGTAAGAGGAAAGGCAAGGCTTGCTGCTGCTGCTGCTGCTGCTGCTGCTGCTGCCGCTGCTGCTTGGTTTTAATGGGCCAGCAACTGAAGCTGAACCTCAAATCATCATAATGAGAGAGAATGAGATCCACATATGCAAGGGGGAGGAAGGGAAGGTAGATAAGGAAACCGGGTAAAGAGAGAGAGAAAGACAGGGGAGCCAAAGAAACAGAGGGGGGTGGAGAGAAAGGGAGAGATAGGAGAGGGGAAAGAGGGGTGAGAAATGAGAGAGATTCCTCTGCATCTCTGATTTGCCTGGGTGATATTCATCAGAGCGACAGAGCGTAGGGGAGGAAGAGATGGCGATGGAGGGAGGCAGCAGCGAGGGAAGGGGGGAGGGAAAAAAGGGAGAAAGAAAGAATAAGTATTTTTTGTCTCTATAAGCCATTTGTTTTTATTAAGCCTCCCTGCCTGTCCCTGTAGTTGTTTCCTGCACTCTCCACTGGCTTGTATTTGTTTATGTTTGGTTACAGGGGCATGCCTATAGCGGTATTTACAAGCATAAAGTAAAAGTGTTGCATTCAAAATGTCTGTTTTTTTTGTTTTTTTTTCATTTTATTTGTGGTGGTTTGACTATAGTGAAGAAAAGGGAGGAAAGGATCAGAATGTACCCTCCCTGGATGCTGCTAGATTTATTTTATTTTAATTAAGTCTTAATTGGCCTTAAAAAAAATAAGTCTGATAATAAAAGACTTGAATAAAATCAGCTATTTCTCTGGGTTTGAACATTGTTGGAAACATTTGGAGACATGTAAGTACAGAAACCTAACTAATATCGCAAAGGTCTAGTTTTTTTTTCTTTTACATTTTAATGCAGAAATGTTACTTATTATATATTTAATGTCAACACATCCAAATTGAAAAGACAGAAACCAACAATGACTTCATAATTAACAAGTATTATATTGTATGCAAAGCCTGACACAGTTTAACTCTAAACTAATTAAAGCACATAAATGAGTCACACCTTTGCAGTGGGCAACATGATCTTTCATTATAATTTGGAGTTAATCTCACATTTACCGTTCTGCTGCCATGAACACTCACTAATGCACCAAACGTGTGTTCATTTGTGGCTGGAAGTGTTCCCAACAACTGCACATTTACTCCTATTTTCTCTGATTTGCATCTTTATTAGGAATGAAAGGGCTTGTTGCTGAGTGCTATGGACAGACCAGTGAAGTCAGAAAGCATTTGATGGACTAAGGTGTCACTGATTTTTTTTCTTTTAAAGAGTTTAAACTGTTGACGATGAGGGAAAATAGAGAACAATGCCGGTCTTATTCTTTGGTATAACATGAGTCTGTTTCATTTGAAAAAGACCAAATGAAGTGGTCATTTGGAATAACAACACCTCATAATTAATAAGGCAGGTGAAGGTGATTACAACAGCCACGGCCTAAAAAGCTTCAAGCTGTGTGGAAAAAAACAGCTGAAAATATTTAGAAACTGGGTGCAGTGCAGTGTGGGTGAAGAAGCTGGAAGAGAATGAGGGATGCAGGGAGGAGGAAGGAGAGTGGGAGAGGAGCGAGGGAAAGGAGGGGGAGGGAGGCAGAAGAGAGGGAATGTGACAGAGTGGTGACAGAGGGAGAGAGCGGAGCGCTGTGTGTGTCAGGACTGTGTGTGTCTCTGTGCTCGTGTCCCCAGGCGCAGGCAAACATTAGCTGCATTAAGTGAGCTGACAGGTCCCTCCCCATTACCACTACTGGTGGCCCAGGGAGGAAGAAGAGAGAGAGAGGGGGAGAGTAAGGGGGGAGAAGTGCGAGGAAGACACTGTGGTTCTTACCAACTGTCTGTAAAAATCACAACATGTGACGTGCGTCCCCTTCTGCGCGCACACACACGCGAATATGTTACAGTGCATTTGCATAGAAACAGTGTCCTCACAAACATTTTGATACTGGTCACCAGCATGAAGAGCAACCCTGACAATCTAAAGCATGGCGGCCAAAGTGGGGCCCGTGAGCCAAAGATGGCCCACCCACAAAAAAATGTAAAATAAAATAATATAAATTGCTATATACGCTGTTTTATTTTTGTTAGATAAAAATGCTCTTTAGGATTCCTAATTATCAATTATTATTAAATATTTTGTGCAGAAAGTGCTGTAATCAAGGGAACTTGGGATCCTAGTACCATTTTGTATCTTAACAATACAATACAACACAATAGGTGTTTGCTTTTGGCCCGTGTCCCACCATTACATTTCAGTTTTGGCTGTGCAAGGGGAAAAGTGTGGGCACCCCTGATCTAAGGTAGGGCTGCCATGCTCAGATTATGAAAAAAAATAACAAGACATTTAATTTCATTATCAGCCGATAACTGATAACACACATTTCCTCATATCAGACCGATGTATATTGTGCAACCCTAATCTAAACTAACAAAAACTACACATATACCACACAAACATAACAAAGTCTTCATTGTAAACTCTTGCTACCACGCTTCACACTACAAATCCCTCCAGTGTGCAGAAAAACACACTCCATACTTCACACACACTGACAGCCGTGCTGTCTCTCATAAGAAAGTGTAACTGACTTTATTTACAGTACACACGTGAACATGTGTGTGTGCGCATACGTGGCGTATCATTCCTTTTCTGCTTAAATATTGATTGTTGTCTTGTCTGGGGTTCAGGGTTAAAGACTATCTGCTGCCTCCACCCTTCAATTATTCAGTCACACCACCACCAACCCCTTCTACCCCAACACACACACATACACACACACAAATTAGTCCACGGGAGTGAATTTCCTTTTTCAGTGTGTCGTAATAGCCTACTAATACTACGCATGCTACACTGTACTATGCAAAATGGCTGAGTTATCTTCTACTGTCATTCTGATGTCAGAGTCTCCTCCTTCATGTTGCTTCATGACAGCACACGCACAGATAGAGCACAAACACACTGTCCATTACAGGAGTTTAACTGCTGGCGGTGGAGTGGCAGGAGGTCGACCCCTGCTCTCTGAGAAAGCAGCACTCTGCGGGGGGCTCGGAGTTAACATCACACTGCGTTGAGGCCAACTCCTCTGACCTGAACAAGAGCACCGGAGACAATAATGAGATGAAGGAGGAGGAGAGAAAGAGCGGATGATGGGGGAAGGGGTGAGAAGGAAGTGCAAAGAGGACGGAGATGAAGGATAGAGAAAGTAGCGCGAAAGAGTTCAATAGTCGCAGAGACTGAGTGTGTGGGAGAGAAGAAGAAGCAAAGCGGTGAAAGACAAGCGAAGGCAAGAGAGGTTGTTGACCTCTGGCTATGGAGCCTGTCGCTATAGTGCAGGCAGGAGGGGAGTGAGGGGAGGTGGGTGAGGTGGGGAGGGCTTGTTTGTTAGTGAAGATGTTTTTTCCTCAAATGCAACGTCACCAGCGCGATGCAGTCCGTGAGCGCGCGTGTGCGACTGCGCGTGTGTTTGCGTGTAATCTCCCCGGGCAAATCCCTCTTTAGCCAAAGCAGGGAAGAATAGAGAAGAAAAGGAAAAGCCATCTTTATCCAAATCCAATTGCAGCTGGAAGCAGAGAGTGGAGTGAGGGAGGTGGAGGAGGAGAAAAGAGGAGGAGGAGAAGACGTTGTAATTTGTCTGAGGGATTACAAGGAGTGCTGGCAGAACATGACTGCTGACTGAGCGTGTGTGTGTGCGCGCGAGCGTGCGTTTGTGTGTGCGTGCCATGGCCTAACCCTGTGAATTCAGAGCATAACAACATCAGAGACAGTATTTTTGTAACAGAAGTAGAGCAGAAAATAAAGAATATTTCTGTACAGCGCTGCTCACTCCAGGTAAACATCAAACCCTCCGTGTGACTCAATTCATAATAGCAGCCGGGAGGTTGACTCAGAGGGCAGAAGACTAGCCCTCTGTTTAGCCCAAAGTCATTATTACTTATGATTGTCTCTCATAATAGATCAGAGTTCCTTCGGCTCCACTTCCGTGACATTAGCGGTGCCATAAAAACACAATTACACAGTCATATCACCACTAAAGCAAACTAGACACATGACCCACAAACCTCTGCCGAGGGTTAAGTCTTGTGCTGCTACAAGGCAAGACACATGGCAATAATGTGGCAGCAGTATGGCAGCCGTCATAACTCGGTTAATATCAAGCATGTGCTTGAACACAGCCACTGTGTGGAACAAATATACACTTTACACACACTAGATTGTGTTTCTGAAAGCTGCTTACATTTTGAGTTTAAATCCAAGTTAGTAAATTACTCCTTTGTCAAACTCTGAATCTACAAGTGAACCTTTCATCTGTTTAACTCTTTTTTTTTTAAGTAGCAAAGAACAACAACCAAAACATTTAGGTAAAGAAAGGACGAAAAGAAGAAAAGAAAAAATGTAAGCTGAATTGTAAAGTCTTACGTTTACTTACTTATTTTTTTAGACCTAAATAACGCTGAAACGATTCCTCAAGTAGCTCTATTACTAAAAAGCATTGAGGCAAATGATTTGCTGTTGATACACTGCAAGATGAACTTGAGCTTAAGCACAGATTACAAAATGATGGAGAAAGAGAGAGAAGAAGATGGCGAGGGGTAAAAAGACGAAACAGCCCAGAGAAAAGCACAGAAAATGTGCGAGGTACTGGGTCACTACAATTCAAAACGAGAAAGAAAAAAAAAGAAAAAAAAACACAGTACAGTGTGTCTTTGTAAAATGGAATCAGCTCACCAAACAGCACTTTGTCAATGCTGCAGCGCCTAAACAGAAACATCCAGTCCACAGAGCGGACACAACAAGGAAGCCTTAACGTCACAACAGCATTTAACGTAAATCGATGTGATTGCTAGTTACAATTAAGGCTAGTAAAGAGCATACATTAATTATGGCTATATGTAACGGCTCGTTAAGAACAAAAATCAGTGTTGTGGCTACCTGCCTGGGTATCAAAAATAAAATAAAATAATAATAACCCACAAAAATAAAATGCTGCAGTCAATTTGTTAAATACATACTGTATGACCAACAGACCAACTGGAAATGGCTGATTCACATAAAAATGATTGTAACTGAGAAGTTACTGCAAATATTTTTTTTACATGGATAGAGTATCAACTACAAAAATTATTATCACTCTCACTTCGGTATTTCCTGGTTGTACACACAACGCAGAAAGTCGCCACTTCTGCGGCTTGATTGGCCGTCTTGATGTCAGCACCGTTTGAATTTATGACATTTCCTTCCATCACAAGCTTGGTCCACATCACAGGTATCCCAACATGCGTTGTTCAGCAAATGAGCAGCTTCCCATAGAAAATGAATCAGAGTGAATTTTGTCGCCAGTGTGTTCACACAAAGTGTGCCTAACCCAAACCACTGCACTGCAACGCTAGATCCAGATTCACTTTAAACAAACCAACCCTTAAACACACACAACAAACAGGAACGAAAACCACTCGTGTCCACTCCTAAATCTTTCAGATTTAAGGAGGTGTTCGGACCGCTGAAGGGTTAGGGAGATAGAAAACGAAAAGAAACAGGCTGAATGAAGGGAGAGAGCTGAAAAATGACTCTGGAGGAGAGGACTGGGCTTTAGGCCAGGGTTTTGGTGCCATGGTTTGATGTGATGTGACTGTATGACACACAGGAACACGTATATCTGCCTGGAGCAGGGTAGGAGTTAAGGACAGTGGAGTCAGATAAGTGTCAGTGTGAAACAACATCAGTGTCTTTCTCTGTCTCACTGAGTGACAGCGATACAAGCCAGTCTGCCCCCTTGCACATACGCACGCACGCACGCAGACAACAACACAAACACGCACACACTAACACAGGTGCCCAACGGCTCTGTGCAGGAACAGCTGTTTTGCTGTGACACACAGCATACACTGCACATCACATCAGATACACAGCAGCTCCTTACCCAGAAACTCGCGGACCACACTGACACACAGATACCGATGCTGGCTTCACCAAATGCTGACACACTCTTCTAGGCATTTTATACTGTCAGGTTACATTTACCAGATACACACTCACACACACATTTATATGTACAGTATTGTCCTGCAGCATTCTGAGGGGGCATGGGAGTACAATGCGTGCACCTACAGTACACTGGGCTGCTTTGTGACGATAAAAGCCTTTTTCACAGCACACATTTTGACTTGGAGCAGGAAGAGTACAGGTGTTACTAATAAGCTTACTAAAGCTCCGACAGTGTGACAGTGAGCCTTCATGCATTACACCAGGAACCTGAAATGGAAGCAGCTAAATAGAATTCAGCCATCATTAATTTTATTATTTACACCTGTGCTTTTCCTATTTCCATGAAAACGGTCTGATGGGTTTATATGATTTAATTCACTCTTGATTGTTTTCAGCATGTCCGATTGTTGGTTGGTTGAGTCTCAGCCCAAAATAGACCCTATTTCCTTTTAGTCCAGATGTGGATATAGGACGGATCCAGGAGTTTTTTTTCCTCACTTTCTTTCAACATTGTGTTAATTTCTCAGGGAATAATGTATGGATGTTGATGAAAAAAATCAGGTGTATTTAGATGACTCTATGAGTGAGTACAATTTGACTACTGGGCCTTGGCGAAGGTATACAATCTACGCAGTGTTATTCTAATTAACTACTTAATGGATCCTGATTCCATTTTGAAATGATAAACACTAAGCTTTTTGCTCCCCTCCCTCTTGTTACTGAATTTTCCTGGATTTAGATTTGATAAAATGCTGTCAGAAGCCCAACTCTAATCCTAAACAGAAGTACATTTTTTACAATGGGCTTGAAAGGTCCATTTTGTTAGACAGTTGATTGTTTAGTCTCATTCCCAATTCATCAAATACTGACGCTTTGGTTCGCTGGCCAGCCCGACCTACCAACCCAAAGTGCTGGGAATGAGACTCAACAATGAACTATCTGACAAAGTGAACCTTTAATCAGAGCCGTTGTATACCTTTTGATCCCCATAGAGGTGAAAAGTAGTTTACAGGTTACATTTGCACCAATTGAGCCTGAAATAACCATTACAAAAGTAATTTAAGGTAGTATAATGATTGAAGTGGCGTGGGTGGCACAGGGAAAAAAGCACATATCAGTGTTGGGAAGCTATTGAGGGATCACATCATTGTTGCATCACTAGCAACTCATTATGGTTGGTCTCTCTACACTGTATTGTCTCTTCAAACTGCTTACACCAAGAGCAGGACTTAGCAATAACAAGGACTGCAGCGGGCGCTGGGCATTCAATACTGGAAACAAGTGGAAATTACCACCATAAATTAAGTTGGTGTTTTGATTTTCTTATCATTTGATAATTATTATGATTTTGCTCTCAGTAGACTTCTTCTGTTCAGGGTAATGCTCAAGTGACAAGCTCTTGTATTTCAAAAGATACAACTGTGCTCTTACTCTCTTACTCTGAGAGTGTGGCAGACTCACACACGCACACAGGCGCACGCACACGTGTGTTCAATGAGGCACATCATACAAATGTGTCATTGTAGTATCAAGGTGATTCCTTTATGCAAACGCCTTCACTTCGTGCTCTCCGTTCTATTCTATTTTGACTCTTGCCTTTAGTCCAACAGTCCAATCATCTTCTTGTATGAAAAGTTAACCCAGTGCAGTCCCTCTTTAGACATGCAGCTGATGCTTTTGCACAGAATAACTTACAGTGCAGTACAACAATTGAATTAGCTTTCGATGCCTGGTTCAATACGATGAAAAGCTGCTTCAGCAACGCTGCCGTGATCACGGAGTTATCAGAGAAAATGTTATGGAACTCATGTACTATAAACTAAGAGATAACGCAAATGAGAGAAGTTCATATAATATGCATAGGTGTTTTTTCAGGTGTGTGTAATCAGTAAGAATGATCTATTTTTTTTTAATCTGTCTTGATCTCCTCATTCCTACCTCATCCTCCCTCTCTCCTGTTGCTCAGGTAAACCCATGCTACCGTCTCACTATCAGCCACAGGTAGGCTCTGAAACACTGGAAGAGATTCTGAGTGCTTTTCTGTGTTTCCCCTCTGTGCCTCCTCTCCTTGATCTGATGGAGGGATGGAGGTGAGGAAAGAATGGAGAGAGGGAACAACAAGAGGGGGAAAAGACAAAGAATGTAAGCCCCCACAGCAGCACTTAAAGTAAGTCTGCATTATTGATGAGGAGACAAAGCGAAACATTTATTTATCATCATGGATGTGTAGAAGCTAAGACGATCCCCGCAGAGCTGAGGGAGAGAGAGAGTAAGCGAGGGGTCAAGAGACGGAGAGAGGCAATGTTGAAAGAGAGATGTCTAAGGAGGCTTGAGTGTGTTTTGTGTGTGGGTATACAGTAGAAGGTCAAGACTAAGATGTGTCCTGTGCATTTTCTCTGGTCAGCTGTGGGATTTCCTCAGGGCTGAAGGATCAAGACCAGGCCAGAGAATTATTTATGAGTCCTAAACAGGCTTCCATACTACACAGCGCGCTTAACCCCTCACTACACTAACTTTGATGTTCCAGGCTCAAGTGAGTCCCTCGACTCTTGCCATACACTGTCCTGAATGGAAAAAGAAATAAAAATGGATACAGGAGGTTTTTATGGGTTCATCTATCTGTAATATTTTTCTTTTTTGTATTCAACATTTAGTCTATTCAGTCTCAGAGTGCAGATGAGTGCCCATCACAAGCTCCCAGATCCCAAGGTGACAACTTGAAATTGCTTCTTTTGTCCAATCAACAATCCAAAAAGCAAAAATATTCCATTTAAAATTATATAAAATAGATAAAAGTCCTAAAGAGGCATTGAGACTGAACACAAAGTGAATTTTAGAGGTTACTTGATTGTAACCAAGGGTACTAGACAGACACACACTACTTCACTCCAGGCATGCAGCGCCAAATTAGTTAAAAGCATGTCTTTAATATGAATTTTTTTCTAATTGTGCTTCACAGTTGTGCTGATGCCCTGACCCCACATCAGGAGAAAAAGGAGAGACACTGGGGGAACACTCACAGCCATACACCAAACACACACGATGACTGAGCACATTGCTAGCTACTGTATATACAGCTAACGTCTCAGCAGTCAGTACAATCATTGTCTGTATTGGACAAATAAATGTGGACTGCAAAAACACTCCAATGGTCGAATTCGAATAACACAAAGCAGGAAACTGACAAGGTGTTCAATCTGAATGCATGTTTAAATTTGAGGAATTAGAACCAGTTAATGATTTGCATTTTGTGCTTGATGCATGAGGTAAACATTTCATTTCCTACTAAATTATAGTTGTTAGCACTTCACTCATTCATCTAGCAACTGCTTAAACGACTGTCTAGAAGACAAAATAGACATAAATGAGCTTTCAATTACAATCATTGAAAACAAAAACTAAAAAAACAGACTAATTGACAGCTTCCTTCCACAAGCTGTTAGATTGTTGAACTGCTGATCTGGAGCATGCGCACTGCTGCTCTGCATGAGCCTTAGTCATAGTTTTAGTTTTAAATTATTATAGTAATATATTGTGTGTATTTATTGTGTTCGTGCATGATTGATTGATTGATTGATTGATTGATTGAAAAGCAAGATTGGCGATCAGCTGATACTTTTTTCACCCCACCCCTCCATGCTTGTGCTCGTCCAAAGAAAAAAAACAAAACAACACAGGACAATGCAGCTTGGTTGCCTAGCAAGAAAAACAATCAGCTGACTGGTTTTGGAGCTAACTGTGACAGCGGTGCAGATGTTGTTGGGTTTTTTTTTTTCAGAAATGTTTATTGATTTGATTGGGAACAGAGTTAATGTGCTTTAAAAAAAACAGCTTTAATCAAAAACTGAATCGCATCATGGTCCTAAAATCGAAAGTTAAATTGAATAGTGGATTGAACATAACTACATACTTAAATACGATCCTAATCTTAACCAAAAACTACTCCTTTGTGGGTCCAGTTGTCCACACATGGGAAGTGGGTCCATGTAATGCAACTGTGTGATGCGTGTCCCCAAAACATCACTAATACAATAAAAATACACGCACATGCACTTTTAGAGATGTTGGCTTCTACACAAACAGTATTAATTTCAGGTGTCCAGTAGGTCACAGAGGAACAATTGATGAATGAACAAAGTTTGTGCTGCTTGTAGTTAAGACAACTCTAACATTAACAATAGTTACTATAGTGATTCGGCTTTGTATTAGCAGATCAAACTGTCACCTGCAGGAACACTTCACTGCACGTCAGATTAGGCACAATGTTTGGTTTAAATAAAGCACATTGTTCGGCTGTGACTGATGGATTTGCAGGGAGCTGACGTGTGAAAGTGGCTGAGCATGAATGTATGAATAGCGCAATTTTATGGACATGGCTATACATTGTGTGCGTGTTTGTGTGTGTTTGTGTGTAGGGGAGGCCGTTAGGGGATAAGCACTCAATAACAGCTGACACTGAGCTGCCCTCTGCTCTCGCTCACACAAAGGACTATGATTATATTACTATTTGACTGCCCCCCCCTCCATCCCCTCATCATACCCTATACTGCCAAGCCCTCTGTGCACTCAACGGCTAAGATAATTACCACTATTGTGTGTCACACACATACACACACTGCCATGCAAAGTGTGCCACGTGCTTGCCAGCTCCCCCATCTGTCCCTTACTCTCTCCCCCCCTTTTTTCTCTCTGTGTTCCCTCTCTCCATTTTTTCATCTGTTTTCGTTTCTGCACCCTTTGACATTAGTTATTTGGCAGGGAAGGGGAAATCCACTACAGAGGGGGGAAGATTGGTGGAATAAAGGCGTGTAATTTTTACTACTTGCATTGATTCGGCGTTGTACAGTAGGCCGTTGATCCCTTTTCAATGAAAAATCATATTGATATAGTTGTCAGCTGGTCATCCTAGTCAATGGTGTGAAATTTGCAATAGAGTGACGCATCAGTAGTGTGATGGACTTATTACTGAATATCAATATTCTTTCCGATACCTGATTGCCTATTCCACTAATTCAATTTCTCCTCTCCTCTCTCCAGCCTTGCATGTCTCCTGCATCCTTTAACCTTTCCATTCAGCCAGGAAGGAAAGGAAAAAAAACCCCTGAGACTGAGAGTATTGTGGGGGAGAATAGCGTGTGCGACAGTACTCTGATGTCCCCTTTCTTCCATTCCTTCTTCCTTTCTCTCCTCCTCCAGTTAAACTTTAATGTGTTTTCCCGCTCAAGTACTCAGGGAAACTCCTCAAAAATGGCTTTGGTTGCAGAAACACCAGAGTGGTTGTAGTGTGGCTTCTGTGTGTGTGGCAGCATTGTAAGAGAAACAGATTTAAGTGGTTAGTGGCTGGGTATGTGTGTGTGTGCGCATTTGTGTGAAGGGGGGGTCACAATATGATGTTGGAGTGGTGTTTACACGAGCGAACGAAGCCGCAGACAAATGTAGCCATTAATACGGAAACCCTTTTCCACCATTTCTCCATCTGCCTTTTCTTATCCTTCCGTCCAGTCTCCTCTACCTGCAGGAATAAACACATACCTGGAAAACACACACACACACACACACACACACACACACACACACACACACACCATCTCTCCCTCTCTCTGTGTGTGTTGAAGGTTGAGGTGACCACCTTGAGAGTGTGTAATTGTTTAATAGCCTGAGAGCTCCCATGTCTACCCCAGAGGCCTTTGCTCGCTGAAGATCGATCAAATACTCTGGCTGCCGGTGACAACTTCGGAGACACACACAGGCAGAGGGGCTAGCAGTGAGTGCTGCGGGAGAGACGGACAGAGACAGTTAAAGGAAAAGGGAAAGAGAGAGTGAGAGGAAAGAGGAGTACCTCCCTTAGCGGCTGCCATGTGGCTTTAGCCATCTGTTGGCAGAGTCTAAATTAATTAGCTCCACTCATTACTAGTTTGCAAGAGGCCTGCAGTCTAAACCAGACACCAGCTCTCCAACTTCCCTTTCTTACAATCGCTTCTTCTTACACTCTCTCTCACGACTGAAAACCTTCTTAGGTTTAAACCCTGAAAACCCACAGTGTTCGCTGTTATAATCAACATTAAAAAGGTGTAAAGTTAAAGCTGATGCTTTGACAAAATAAACCAGTTTGTACCTTTAAAAAAAAATTGGGGGCAACTTGCCAGGTTGGTCATTCTTAAGGTCTATTCAGACCAGGCACAAATTAAATTTTAGAGGCAGCAGTAACGACAACAAAAAGGCATAAGTGGTTGGTAATAACTGTAAACTTGTAATAACTGTAAATGAAAAATGTGCAAAAATTCACATTTGTTCCCAGTTATTATGAATCTTTTTCATAAATGTACAAAAATCGGTGGTGTGGGCAGTAAAAGAAAGAACTGAGATCAGTCAGAGGCTCAACCGAAGATGCACACACTCAGTCAGTGCGTCTGTTGCTAGCGAACTTACATCTACTGTCTGTACAGTTGGAATATTTGTCATTTGAGGCTGGATATTTATTTTCCTAGGACAGAGAAGGTCTCTGACTGGCTTACCCATACCTGTACATTCTTACCCTAACTGTAACCAATTATCACTCGTGCCTCAGCTCAACCAGAGCCTTTGAGTAGAGAGAGTTGAGTCATCGACAATGGACCATTCTTTCTTTAAGGCAAATGGCAGATCATGGAGCCTCTCATTAGTTCCTGGAAGTTAGCTGCACATACTAGCAGCCCAGTACTGTAAACCAATCAATCAATAAATCATATGTTAACTACGAACTACAAAACATTGTATGTATGTCTCTCCGTATTTATGCATTTACTATATTGCCCGCTTAGAACTTCTTTGAACTGTCCGATGTGACTTGTGTCGATCAGCATTTTGAACTTCCGATGTTGCGACTCTCTCTACTCTCTCTGATGCTCTGAAGCCAACAACCCCAACCAACGAAAGCAACAATAACAGCCAATCAGATGCAGAGTAGGGCCGGCCAAAATTGCGGTTTAGAACGAGTGTTCAGATCTTCAGAAATGATTCAACACACACCATTATAGAGGCTACGTAAACACACACCCCCACACACACAATCCTTTAATTTAAACCACAATACAAGTCACCTCTCTTGAAAGTGTTTGTGCTCCAAATCAACCCTTCTTTACGGTTTAGAAAGAGACATTTTTGGGGTCAGGGGCTCCATAAAAAAAGAGAAAAAGAGCTAAATGACCAGTTTTTGTGCTCCATTTTTACAGTATTGCTAGAGGTTGTTCTAAAATAAAAGCTGTGGGAAAAAATTCAAACTTGGAAAATGTAAAGACCAGATGTAAAAATAAATTGTGTCTCACTGATTTGGCAGCCGGTGGTTAGACATCCTTACAGCCTGCAGTGTTTATTGTAATAATCTGCTGTGATACGAAATTCAAAAAGCTGTACGGTGAAATCTTTCATTCAGACGGAAACAAACCCACAACCAGAAAATCTCAGTGTTGACACTAAACGGGAGACATGCTCCTGTTATCCCTCTAGACACACCTTACCTCACCCTCCCCTCCTCTCTCTCTCTCTCCCTCCTTTTCTCTCTCTCTGCCCTCTTATCCCACTTTTCCCTCTCATCCTTGGGGAGTGCTCTGTGCCACCGCAGAGACGACAGATGGGGCTCAACATCATCCAGAGAGTGAGCGAGAGGGAGAGAGAGAATAGAGGGAGGTTGCATTCATTATTTACATCACTTGGTATTGGAATATTAATGCTAAAAGCAATCGGGCAACCCTTCATTAAATTAACTGGAGATGTAGGGAAAGAGACGAGAGGGTGAGGTGGAAGGATGGGGAGCGAGCGAGGGAGGGAGGCAGAGACAGTGGGAAAGAGGAGAGAGAGAGGAGAGCACACTCTGTTAAATGGGCCCTAAAATTAGTGAAGCAAAAACACCTCCATTAAGAAAGCCTGCATCTCCCTGTTCCCTCCCTTCTTCCACTCTAACTCCTCTCTCCCCTTTTTCCCTGCTCTCTCCCTTCTTTTAAACACCTCTTTCTCTCTCGTACGCACAAAAATCACTGCTTTACCCACAAGTGCCTGCTCCGAAAACCTCTTTCAGAAATATGCATTTTCTGTGCTGTCCCTCTTAAGTGCTTGTTCAAAATTTAAACATGCTTATGGTGGCAGAATGTGTCTTTGGTCCCCGTGTGCATCTCTCTGGAGAGTACTCCTCTGTCTTTCACTCTCTCCTCGGCAACTGCTCTTTCTTCTCTGTGCTGCATCTCTCTCTCATCACTCCATCTTACCCTCCTTCTTCCTATCGGTCTTTTTGTTCTCTCTCTCAATCTATCCCTCTCTCTCTCGCATCTTCTTCCTGTCAGCAAACCCCAATATTGTTGTCACACATACAAATGTGTACACGCTGGATATGCGAGCACGCATGGGCGAACACACATCTGTACGCAGGCACACAGCCATGCACATGCATACATAAATGTACAAACTCATGCACACAGACAGTATCAGGACACATCCGCACACACACACGCAGACACTGACAGTGGCAGAATGGTTCTCTCCTGCACAGCAACACATTGCGTATATGCAGAGCCACTCTCCCTATTAGTGGAACGCTGCTATGCGCTGTTGACTTCTGGAGAGGAAAACATACAGTCATGTCCACCGGTTATCAACTGATGCCACAATTACCCACCCCTCCACCTGCCACCCGGGCTCTCAGAGAGTGCGTGTGTGTGTGTGTGTGTGTGTGTGTGCACGATGTGTGTGATTCAGAGGTGACTACTATATATGAAACTATAATGATCATAATGACACCCAAGGAATTCATGTAATTGAAAAATTAGGTCACTTCCTATTGGTGGAGGAGGATCAAAAATGGAAACTGAGGCTTCCAGATGCAAATGAGGTCCCAGCGACTCTTGTGAGGTCTTAAAAAGACAGACAGGACTAAAAGCTTAGAACTTGTTCAGACAGATACTCTGATTGATCTACTAGATAGACCACCACGACACGCCAACGGTTTACCAGCATTATCAGACAGTTCATCTACATCACGCCATCCGTCCAAGAATCAGTTCTCTGCACCCATTTATTCCTGTTCAGGATGTAGACAGACAAAGAGCAGTACAATGGGCAAGGCATTGGGTGAAAGAAGGAGTAAGGCATCAACTTTTATTCATCTACATATATATATGTAAATAAAAACTGAGTATAACAGTATCAGATTTATAAAAATGCACAGACTGAAAAAGAAGGAGCATGTATGAAAGAGTGCCTGAAGGTGAAACTGTGAGAACGCAATCCTCGGTCTGCTTCAAATAGTTTATAAACTAAATCTGGCTGGACAAGATTCTGCATGTCCATGAATGTGAACGAGACTCCCCTAAGGTTACTACAATCATAATCAACGTAAAAGCTGTGTTTTAAAAAGCAAAACCAAAGATGAGTAAAGGTCTGCTTAGGTCAGTTTAGCCATTCAGAAGACAGCTGTGGAAGTAACGCAAACAGCTGCATCACTGGAATATAGTAAAATGAGACAATGGAGAACTTGAGAAGACACAGAACAACATAATCATCCCAGTGGAGTTTCAGACCAACTAACAACGTTCATCCAACATTACAGTTTTGGTCTCGTTGAGCAACACTTCACTATCAGCCACTTGTGTACCTTGTCTCACTGCCGTTTTGAGAAGTAACATACCCTCGGGTAACATACAAAGCATTAAACTCAGCTTGTCTAAGTTGATTGCCAAATGTTTGAAGTATCTAAGACTAACCCTCTACAGTATAGACTTTAAAAATAGCTAATGCGCTCTCTTAGTTTCAATCTTGACTTGAGCTTGTGTGTGCTGCTGGTTGGTTGGTAGTTTTGGTAGTTTGGTTGTTTGGTTCATTGGTTATAAGCGCTGCTTTGTGATAGCTCCCTGATAAGTAAGCTCACTGTGATAGTAGGTAGTGCCACGGGTTCACCAAGTGTTTCCCCTTTGTAAGAAGAGTTAATTGTTGAATCTCTTGCGAATGAGACCCTTCAAATTTGAGAAAATTCTGACACAGTCACATAACTGTTAAATAATATGCTGCCTTTAGATGATATAAACTGAAAATAACCTTTATTAAATATCTTTAAAAAGATGAAGAAGAAGCTTCAGTTTAAGGCAGAGAGAACTAAATATGATATGATAGTTTATGCTGTTTCCATGGCAACAGATGCTAACCTGATGCTGGCGTGTCAGACTTCAGAGAACAGTGATATTGTGTTTTTGTTTACAGATCAGATTGTATTCGATTATGTTCGGAAATTGCAAATGTTACAGATGGTAATTGTATATAACTCAAAACAGAACCAGTCCAGACAAAAAGAAGGAATGTAAGTGGGTATATAGAGAGACAGACAAATTATATTAAAGTGAAAGTGTAATAACGTAATACAGATGATGCCAAAAGAGTTGGAAATCAGGTGACTTAAGACAATAAAATGAGTGAATCACTGAGACAGATGTAAGAAAGGTTTGGAGTCAGTTGACTGAACATAAGTGAGAGGCACAGATGTCACTGAATCCACCTTATTGGACAGATACACGCGTCGATATATAATCCATATAAGCTGTCACAACATTAAGTTAGCTACACAGCAATACAACCTACAATAAACCCTCTGAAGGTCATTTATCCTCACCTGGATGAAATATTAGCTCATTTACTGTACGACGCTCTGCTGTGGCTCTGTGTTTGTCTGAAGATGTCAGAAAGAAGGGGGATGAGAGTACGAGAAAGAATAGGGCGGTGGGGGAGCGATGGAATAAATACCCGTCTGTTTTCCCCTCAACAGAAATAAACAAGGCGTTCACTTGTCAGCCTGCAAGAGAAGGGCACAGTGTTTATGCAGAGGAAAAGAGAGATGCACACACACACACACACACACACAGATGCACACACACGAATGGCAAATCTGGAGATGGGTGCTGTTGGCGAGTGGGGACGCTTAAAGAGGGACAGAAGTCAAAAGATGTGTGTGTGTTTGTGTGTGTGTGTGTGTGTGTATTATTAAATGTGAGTAGGCCAAAATGATCATATGTACAGCAACTTGCAAGCATTTTGAAAGCCACTTTGATGACTTTGATCCCTAATATTACAAGAAAATGCATCATGAAATGTTGAAAACCTCTTCCCAAAAGAAACAAAATACTTCATTGAGCCTCTACGGTATGTTGTAAATCCTTCATGTGCACAGACAATTATATCGAGACTTTTATTTCAAAAAATGTGACTTTAAGGCTTTGTTTACGCTGCCTTCTCTTTGTGCTCATCCTGCTGCCATCTGCTCACCCGTCCAGAAGTTGCTGACGATGTAGGCTAGGTAATAATATTACTGCTGTAACGTTATGTAGCACAATAACTCCATTATCTCTGTTCATTTCATGTTGCACTGTTCAGTAGATGTTAAGTGTACTTATTATACCGCATTAATGTTGGTAAAGACTTGTTTCAGCAATAAGCTGTTCAGAAATTAGCCTTGCCAGGTGTTAAGCTAACTGGCGAGCTTGCTCTGTATTACTGTACAAATATACAGAGCATAGCAGAGACGCATGACGTGAATATGATGATACTAGAGTTGATGAAAACTCATTAAGTTTCTACAAGTGCAATAAAAGCTTCCTAACAGGAATAAATAATTTGGGGTTTTTTTCGGACTGACGCAAATGTCTCAACATTTTAGGCGTTTTTTTGAACACACCCAACCTCTGCTCCTGTGGCCCATCCGCTAACCCAAAGCAAACAACCAAGGGGAAACACTGTTACGGCCATGTAAGGAAGATATATAAACCAAGTGGTGACATGTCTATGATTTTTTGAGCCCAAGTGATGACACTTTCAAAGACTAAACTGTGTCAAAAACGGCTGCATTCGTCCTCGGAGAAGGTGGTATTGTGTTTCCCAGGACAAAAGAATAATACGTTTGGAGGGAGAAAGAGCGCCAGGACAAATCAGTTCAGTGCCTACCGTTTGTGTTTCCTTCTTATTCTTTCTTTTTTACAGCTTCTAATGTTGTATTTGGGTTATTCGAGTGTGCAAGCGACTGAGGCTATTACAATACATTTTATTTTGCAGAGAGGCTGCATCTGACATACATTGTATTTTCAACTTGGCAGCAGAGATGTAGTCAACAAGGATGAATGAGCTGTAGTGCGAGCACTCAACTGTCAATCTGTGCTCATACACAAGAGCTTTGTCCATGAGGGTGGGAGTGTGTGTCTGTGTGTTTGTGTGCGAGGCCGACTCCAGAGAGAATGTATCAAGGCTAGAATGACTTTCAACTGAAATGTATATGAGATTCAAATTACATTCTCTTTTTTCGTCTATACTCTCTCTTCCCGCACTCCTCTCCCCCTCCTTTGTCTTCTGGGAGCCTTAGTCAGCTAAGCTCAGATGTAAAAAGATTTTCTCCATCTCCCTCTCTCTCTCTCTCTCTCTCTCTCTCTCTCTCACACACACACAAACACACACACGATAAAAAAAACATAAACACACACACACATTCTTAGTCGAAGGGCATGTGGGATGTAGGTATGGATACTGTTGAAGGAATAGTTCAACATTTGACGACACATGACGCAAGTTAGATGAGAAGATCGATGCTACTTTGAAATACATCTGCTAAACATGAACTAAAGCCAGTAGCCAGTTAGCTTTGCATAGCATAAAGACTGGAAAGTTACACATCGGCATACCTAAAAGACCGAATAGGTCGATCGTCAGCGTTTCCCAAAATAACATGACCCTTGCAGCGTTACCAGCGCCACACATACCGGACCTTCATTGTACGGTCGCAGTTTGGTTAGGTTTAGGCAAAGAAACTACTTGGTTAGGTTTAGGCAAGTCTTAATATTACTACTCCTCACTATAATAATTACGACAGCCACTAGAAGTCGCTGCCTAACAACAAACTCTCTCATTTTTTTGGCCTATATGGTCGTTTTTCTGATGAGGACAGGCTCCTGAAGCTAGAGGGAAACACCTAGCTGAGCAATAATCCGGTTCGTTGATTAACATGTCATATTTAGTTTGTTTAATCTTTACATGAACTGAAAAATAAAAACAGCAAGTTGTTGTTTTACAACAGGTTATGAGCCGGACAAGTACTGTAGGAGTAAGGAGTCTTGTCTTGTTAGGAAGTTACTGTGACGTTGACCCGACTAACAACTGTTCTCTGTTTCGACCGAAGCCTGATATAGCTCTTTCCTTTGTGCCACAGTCCTCCAAAAACTATTAATAACACATCAGTGACTCACACCATTGAACTGGACAACTTGTTCCCTTCATTACCATGAACATTGGCAGTTTATTTTGAGTCAATCCCACATAGACCTCCCTGCTGCTGCTGCTTACAACCGCACCAAATCTGTGGCTACCACAAACAAATGCACTAGTTAATCTTATTTGAAAGACTCTTCTAAAGACTGCAGTGCCCAACTGTTGTAGAAAAGTACGTTTTTAAACAAGAAAATGTACATTTGTGACCAATTTTTAAGTAACGGGCTTGGGGCTGAGAGCCATAGAAAGGCTGGGGGGTTAAGTGACATTTGACATTTGTGCAGCCAAAACAAAAAATTACCATACACTGTCCTGACTTTGCTTATTCAATTTAATCTTTAATATTAAAACTTAATAATCCATGGATGACAACATTTTGAATGAACAATATTTTGGAATTTATAATAAAATGTATTTTTCATACACGTAAGTGCACTACTTCAATGTGAAGTGTTTTGTTTTTTGGTTAATAACACCTGAATGGTTTGAGATGAACATGTGTCCTCTAGGCAGTAGAAAGAGCTCATCGAGAGCTTTCACCTGATGTAGATATAACTCATTTTTGCCGAAATTGTCACTTACGATCCCTTGTTTTGGTCCTCATCCATTACTTTAGGCTAGGATGTTGAAATGTAAACTCAATAGCAAGCAAAACATCAGACATGTAATTTAGCTGTAATCATATATGTGTCGAGGAGGGATATTCACGCAAATCATAAAGCGCAGTGAGTAAGAAGTGAGCCATTAGTTCGGTGAGGATTGACTCAGAACGAGAGGAGAAAGGGGGGTAAAAAAGGAAAAAGACTGAGAATTCCTCAGAAGACATGTTTGAAACTCACATAGCTGTTTTCAAACAATGTCTCCAGCGAGACAGAGAGGAGGAACAGAAAACTTGCATTGCCCTGGGCATTGTAAAACAATGGCTATGCACATGAACAAAACAGACCAGAAGAAGAAAAAAAAAAAAAAAAAAAAAAGCCGACTGCACTTTCAAAATACCAAGAGCTTAGGTAGAGAAAGTGAGAGCGGCGCGGAGAAAATAAGTAGGTGAAGGAAGAATAGGAAGAGGGCAGGCACGCTGAAAATAGCAGAAAGGGAAGGAAAATAATGATGCAAAACAAGAGGCGGTCAGGTGGGCCTGATAAGCGCTTGAGAGGAATAAATGTCAAGTCAGGCAGTAAGAGAACCCTGGGAGGCGGAGGTAAGAGGGAAAGTGAGAACGAGAGGGTGCATTTATGATGCAAACAAACCAAATAAGGGAACACGGAGAGCAAATCTGAAGCCGTCTTAAACGGATCTGAGCTACTTGCATCATTTTGTCGCAGAGGCCAGATAAAAACATAATGAAAACTTTTAAAAAACACTATTGGCAAAATAGCCCTTACGTGTGTTACACTCCGCTGACTACTATGGGATATTGATGTGTGTGTGTGTGTGTGTGTGTGCGGAAATGTTCGTGTGCGTGCTGACACGCCGGCATATGCCTTGTGGGAGTCCTCAGGGCATCCCATACATCCCAGAGAGCCCATTGATTAGCTATTAATAAAGCATAGAGATGCCATTGCTCACAGGGGAGGTCAGCGAGGGCTCACACACACGCACACATCCACCGGGACGCACGCAGGCAGCTACACAGTTTAAATGAGGTTAGGTGAGGTTGGAGGGAAAGAGCAGGACAGGGAGACGCATCAGAACATTAAAAATGGAGAGTGTCAGAAGGGGAAAAAGAAAAACGGAGTGGGAGTGAAGAAAAAATGGAGAGCAGGTAAATTGTGCCAATCTATTTCACCTGTCTTCTGCCCACTCCCCTCGCTAGTTATTCTACCTCTATCACCCTGTCCTCCTTTCACTTTGAGGCTCTCTATCTTTCTCTCGCTGCCCCCGCCTGTGTCCATTGTGGGCTGCATGTCAGAGCTCCGTTGGCTGTCTCCATCCTCGTCTTTGATTAGCCGTGATCTATGAGCCCGATGAAAGAAATGAATAAGGAAAAGCGAGTGAAGAAGCGACGAGGTGCGAGGAGGAGTTCCTACAGCTGATGGATTCGACTTCGGTCAAGTCAGGACACATCCCGGCGAGAAAAGTGAGAGAAGACTGATGCGTCACACAGGACACATTTGCATCTCTCATTCTGCTTTATTTGCTGCAGTTTTCATCCATTTTGTTCCCGCTTTCTTCAACCCACTGCCTTCCTCCTCCTGCTCCTCCCCTTCTGTCCCTCCTCGGCTGTGCCCTCCCCTCCCACCCTCTCGCCTTCCCTAGCATGTACATCTTCAGGTCACGGGTCATTAAGTCAGCTCCAGAGGGGATGTGTCTGAACAGGATATCTCTCATATTGCCCTGCCCCCACCACACAAATACGCACATGCAAACACAAGCGCTAGATTTGCTTTCTTTCTCTATGTTTCTTTTTCATCGTTATTTCTTTATAAACACATTCACGTTGAAATGATAGACATGTCGTTAGGCCTGATGACAGATGAGACAACTCAGTGCTCCATGCTCTAATAAACTATGTCTATGACTAAATCTCTGATAGGTAGGGTAGGTGACTTTGGAGAAAGATAGTTGATTGTTGAGTCTTATTCCCAGGTCATAAAATGCAGATTCTTTGGGTAGGACCCAAAGCGTTGGTATTTGACAACCTGGGGATGAGACTTTCTCCATAAACTCCCTCCCTACCTTTTAAGTTTGGGGTCAAGAGCCAATGTGGGGCCACTCGCTATGTTGTGCAGTATATATATAATAATATAATATATTTATGGAATATATCATCCTTAAAACTACTTGATAACTCTTGAATTAACGGGGTCTTAAGATCTTTTGGTAGCTAAAAATGGAGTCACGGTCCAGAAAAGGTGGAAAAACACAATGTGTTCACTGACGATAGACAAATAGAATTAACAGTATTTTTAAACACAACATAATTTCAGAATATTAATGGTAAATAAATAAAGCCTGCATGTAACAGCAGGTCCAGTTTATTATACAGCAGAGTTTCATACAATATATGTAATTAAGGGTCCCTGCTCCAGTTCTCTATCAGCTAAGGGGTCCTCGACCAAACATTAAAGACTCCTGATGTAAATTATAAAATATCAAATGTTTAAAGGTACCATGTGGAGTTTCTGACCATTACTTGACCTTTTAAATTTTTTTTTACTAATGTGTCCATATTTTTTTTATATTGTGCACACGTTTAGTATGCAGGCGGCACAATTCACATTACGCTGTTGGTTTCACGCCATTCGGCTGATTAACAGTCGGTGGTAGTGCGAGAAGAAAGGTAATGAAGTAGAAGACGGCAAGCTAGTAAACATGAATGTAAACAGTGTAAGATTTAAAACATTAAATTAGCTCTGCAGATGTTTTATGAGGGGGAAAAATGCAGTGAACACATTTGTAAGGCCTAAACATAAAAACTTGTCCTGTTTCGTTCTTTATTTTTTTTCAATATTTCCCACAAAAGAATGAGACACTGCCCTGCACGGCATAAATACTCGGCAATTAAAGCAGATATTGTATAACATAATTCAGTTATTTTCAGATATAGCCACAGTACATAGTATCAAACAAACTTTTAAGCATTAAGCACTGAATCATTTTTAGCCAGTGAATGTTTTTTTTTTGTCTACTTCGACTGACCAACAGAACAAACCTAACTTTAGGAAAGGTCACACTGAACAAATTCACATGTTAGCTCAGGCAGATGTGACAAACTCTGTCAGACTCCAGCAAATTCATACACATGCATGCACACACACACACACACACACACTTCTCCACCATGGTTGTTGGTGCACTGTCAAACAACATTAGATGGCGGGCGGTGTCAGTGGGATAATTAGAATAACACATCCACTGTATTCTTCATTATGTGTGTCATCTTCACTTACTGCCTGTGCTTCCTCACTGACACCGCCCTCTTCCCCCAATGCACCCCCACCCCACCCCTGACACACACATACACTCTTACCCCACCCTACAAGTGACGTGCTTTTTAAGGCAAAGTCATGATCCCCATTAGTGATGGCCTCAAGTATAGATCTGATTATCTGAACCCCCACCATGTGTTTTTTTCCCTAATTAGCTCCTTGGCCTAAAGAAGAAGGATGAGGAGGAGGAGGAGGAGGAATGCAGCAGTGATACACAAAGTTGAGGCACAGCATCACTGTTTGAGGAAGAGGGTGTTGGCGAGGAGATCACGGTGGCTGATGAGTAATGCTGTGACGTCGGTTCTGCATTTGGCAAAATACCCGACAGCGATTCCGTCTGCTGGCATGAACTTACACTACCGTTGTAAGTATACATGCAGGAGGATACGAGACGAGGCGGGCGTTCATTCAGTCAGAAAGATGCAGACGTGCCGCCACGCGTTGCTGCAAACATGGCGCGCAGCGATCTCGTGCACAAACAAGGACACATACAAGTATAAAATTAAAAGCATGTCGGCCTTCAGGTCAGGAACAAACGGGAAACATTCACATGCGTGTAGCCGCGCGCACCTTGGCTGTGTGCGGTTAATGAATAACTAACTAGCAGAGAGGAAAAGGGAGCCATCTTCTCTGAGTAAGGCCAAATGAATTCGCCGAAGCGCTATGCAAATGTTCCCTGGGCTAACGAGACTGCCTGCATGATTGGAGTGCCATTGAAATTCTCCTCGTGCACAACCCTCTCTCACTTCCTACCTCCCTCCCTCCTTCAATCTCCCTCCATCTCTCCCGCCATTTCAATCTCTACACAGACCATCCATGTTCCTTTGCATGTACACTATCTATCTATCTATCTATCTATCTATCTATCTATCTATCTATCTATCTATCTATCTATCTCTAAATCATTGTTTCCTTTCAACACGCAAATCATGTCAACCACACCGATACACTGCAGCCCTATCAGCGCCTGGACAGCAGTGAATGCCCCTGTGTCTCACTCTCTCTCTCTCTCTCTCTCTCTCTCTCTCTTTCTCTCTCTCTCTCTGTCTGTCTCACCAACACACACACACACACACACACACACACACACGGTCTGCTCAAACAGAGCGCGCTCAGAGTTGCTCTGCACCTGTTCTCTCTGTAAAACATCCAAACACGAGTGCTGAATAAATAACCCAACCTAACACGAATCACTGCCAGGTTCACACACACACACACACACACACACACACACACACACACACACACACACACTCACACCGCAGCCCATAAACACACATCAATAAGTAAACACCACCTATTTCCCTTCCACAGCTACCCTGCACCCCCCCCTTCCACCAGTCACTCTGTACAAACTGCCACCATCCTAAAGACAAACACATAGATGCGTACGATGATGTGCGTTATGGTTAATGGTCAGAACAGGGATGAATAAAGGAGGTCCAAAGGAGAAAGAGAGATAGAGGAGAGAGGGTGGGTAGATGGATAGGTGGGTGGGTGGGTGGTGGGGGCATTAAGCACTTGTCAGATGCATCTTTAATGGCAGGACACAGCGGCTTTAGAGGCCTTCCTCCCTGGGGTGCTGGGGACAGCAAGAAAACAGAGCACACACACCTCTCTCTTTGTCCATCTTCCCATCCTCATATACCTACCAGCCTCATTCCATCATCCCCTCCATCCTATGCCCACTTTACCATCTGCATAATTTAGCATGTCATGCTTTTGTGCCACTTTGTCTTTTCTTTTTCTGCCGATTCTGCCATTTTTTTTGGGGGTTTTTTTTTGTTTGCGCCTATCTGTTGTTCACTTCCAGCGTTGACGGAGTGGAAGGAAAAAAGACGATGCTTTGTCACTTCCCTAATAAGTGCCTCCAGAAAAGGAAAGGGGTGAGAGAGGGATAAAGTAAGAGTGGATAGAGAGAGTGTAGGGCCTCTGCAGAGTGGCCACAAAATGGAGACTGGGACAGAAGCTGCAGCAGCTGTGGTGACGCTACACTTCACAGAGAGAGAGAGAGAGAGAGAGAGAGAGAGAGAGGGAGAGAGAGAGTGTGTGAAAGAGAAGTGGGGATTAAACAACCTCAATCAATGGATGCAAAAACACAGACGTCACACTTTTCCACACCCTCTTCACCCTCACTACTCTCCCTCCCTCTGTCTCTCTCCAACTAAATCAACCAATCAACGACTCGATGAATCCACAGGAACTTTGGAACAAGTCAGGATTAATATTAATGTCGTCTTTTTTTCTTAAAGCGGAAGCAGGTTGTGTAAAATTTAACAGTCAGATCGGGTTGAGAAAGACATATATTGCCTAGCCTGTTTTATTACAGTGAGATGACTCACGCTGTCAATATCTTCTTTAACATTTAATGAGGCACACTACTCAGCTGTCACCACTTTAATGCATTCACAGTGTGTAATGTGATGGTATTTGTGACTGTATCTAATGTCACTGTGTGTGACATTTTACAGTATTGGCTCGATGTCTGCGTTCGTTTCAACGTGAGACAAAATAACACATGCTGTATAGACCAGCTGTATATTTTTATCATGCGTTAGTCACAAGTCATGTTTTCCTTTAAACTCCCAGGAGACTGAACTGAATACACGTGGCACAAATTCATGACGAGGCCTGTGAATATCTTCAGACAATTATCCATAAGTGAGGAATTTGTAGAAAATAAAATTAACATTAGAAGTGTACACTAAAGATTATGCTTATGTGCATTATAGCCCAACTAATACCCGTTTTCTGAGTCCAATAACATTACTGATATTTGAGAATTTTGAAATATCCAATAATGATATATCAGCTTATACACACAGTAAATATATAACTTTGTAATGGTAATACTCTGGCTAAATGCCTTTTGATAAGCCTGTGATATAATCCCTGTTACTTGTCTGCTGACATATACACAGATAATGATACATCTGCAATGAGACAATAATTTCAGATACATTGGTCATGACAATTTACCTGCCTCGCTCTAATGTGTGCATGCAAACCATGCACAGAAACAGCAAAATCCTCCAATGCAGGACAGTGCACCATGAAATGTACAACATATAAAAGAGAGAGAGAGAGAGAGAGAGAGAGAGGGAGAAAGAAAGAAAGAAAGAAAGAAAGAAATTGAGGAAAAATCAAGTAAGAAAAGAAATCTAGAAAGAAATCAAGAAAGAAAGAAAGGAAGAAATCAAGTTAAATAAAAGGAAAGAAAGAAAGAAAGAAAGAAAGAATGAACGAAAGAATGAAAGAAAGAAAGAAAGAGTTTACAAAGGTTTATCTCCACATTTGGAGATGAAAGTCATTCTCCTGACAGTGACGACATGTATATCTCAGCTACCTGTCACTGAAGTGCACAGAAATATGCAGCTATGTCCTCTGTGTCTGTTTGTGTTTATGTGTGTGTCTGTGTGTGTGTGTGTGTGTGTGTGTGTGTGTGTGTGTGTGTGTGTGTGTGAACGCATGAGTGTGGCAGAGCTGAGCCGTGGTGATGCACTAATAAAAATCAGGCAGCGATGCGTCCTCACACCTTCCTCATTCCGCCCGCCGGTTCGCACCCGTTACCATGGTGACCAGATAAAACTCACACTGTTTTAAGCTCCAACTGGAGGAGGAGATGGATACTAGCAAAGTGACACACACACACATGCGCGCACGCACGCACATACACACACACACACACACAGATGAAGTTCCTTCATACACATCAGCAGTGCGTCCTCTTTCAGTTCCTTAACTGACAAGCAAACAAATGCTAATTTTCTAACCAACGGCAACACCAGCAAACCATCAATTAGAGGGAGAGACGTGGCTAGATAGAGAGATAGCAGGAGAAGGGGAGGGATGACAGGGGAGTAAAAACCAGGATAGCCAGTCAACACACAAAGCCCTCCTCTGTTTGACTGTCTGCCTGTCTATCTATCTGTCTACTCCCCCCCTCACACACACACACACACGCAGACACACACACTGCTCCATGAACGGGCCTCAACGCAAACAGATTTGGCTGTCAAATAGTGACACGACACCCAGGCAGGGTCGTCTCGCAGTGAGGCCAGCTGTCAGCAAACACCCTCCTGCCTCTTCATCAAAGCCCATTCAAACTCCGCTTTATTGACCAACACGGCCGTCTGTGTGACATGTGTCATCCTGTCAAGCCAATACCTCGGCATACACTGTCCTTAATAAATGGCGAGCCACTAGAGCATCTCGAGTGCTATCGAAAGACAGAAAGCTGTACATGCCACCAGGAGCTGATAGATGGAGTGGATGGATGGATGGATGAGGTGTGTGGTGGAGTGGAGTGGGGTGGGAGGGGCGCACATGTGCACTCGGTGTGTGAGTTTGTGTGTGTGTGTGTGGCCGTGATGCTGACACAGGCCACCAGTCTGTACCAGGGAGTGAGAGAGATAAGTGGAGGCTACGAGCCAAAGATGGACGGAAAGAAGAAGAGGAGCACTGTGTTTCTAATAAGACCTATTCATCAGGCCCGGAGAGAGAGGGAGAAGGAGAGAGAGGGAGAAACATGGAAAACAACAAAGCTCTCAAACCTTTACAAACCCAAAGTCAGAGAGTGAAATGTAGGATTATTATTTTCATTATTTAATAACCTCACAAATATTTTCTGGATGAATTGGTCAATCATTTTGTCAATAAAATATAAAACAAAACAACATTTCCACACCTGCCTGACAAATATGCAATTTTTGGAGTTGATGCCGATATTAATGAGTAATATCGATATATCAGCCAAGGTACTACACTCATTTTTTGCAGTGGTTATCAAACAGTTGTGATGGTGGCAGGATATTTTACAGATTGACAATAAACTATTGTCTAAAATGAGTGCACTTAAACAGTAAACTCCACTGGAAATGTAATGATTTTAAATCACCATAAGCATGTTTTTCTGCATTATGTTCTGTAAAAACCAAATGTTTTCATGTCGGCCCATATCGGACAAATATAAAGGCAAATAATAATATATCTGTGACAAGCCGATATCAACTGATAATTAACAGATATATCGGTCGGGCTCTAAATAATATTCAGTTTATAGTCATATAAAATAGAGAAAACCAGCAAATTGTCATACAGGAGCAGCTGGAATGAGCATATGTGAAAAACAACTAAACTCATTAACTGATCATCACAAAAACCAATCATCAAAATAGCCAGTTGAAAATTGATTAATCAATTAGCCATCAACATCTGGATATAATCAGAATTGTGTAAGAATATTCTGTAAATACACTGTATTGTATGATGGTCAGACGTTCTTTGGGCAAATCGTAGTTTTTTGGCTTTTTTATTCCAGCATGTGGACGACTTGTCCTGATCAGTTTAGCCACAGAAACGTGAATAAGTGTGTGTGTACATGCTCTTGCTTGTTCGTATGTGCATGCTTTGCCGTCAAACAGACTGGCCCGCTCTCACCGCTCTCACACGGAGGGATCTGTGACAAGAGAGAGGGGAATCCAACAGCAAGCTTTATCGATCCAGACTGGAAACCCCCCTCAGGCCACACACACACACACACACACACACACTACAGCTGTGCTGGATCAATGAGTGCTCCCGTGTGAAGGACAGAGCTATACAAAGAGGCACGCAAACACGCACACACACGCACCTCTGTACACACACTGTTGAGAGAGATGAAAGGGATGCTCGGTATCACAGAGCCAGATAAGGGGCAGAGGGAGCAATACGTATCATCTGACCTAAACAGTCTCATCTGACACCCTGCAATTTGCCGTTGCTCCACGGAGCAAATGTTAACACTGCACCGCACAAGCCTGCACACACACACACACACACACACACAGAGTGCACATACACACCACATACAGCGGCATGTAGGTGGCTTTCAAACTGACAATATTATTCTTCAGTCAAACATCGGAGGATTTGTATAGAGGATGAGATGAAGCAGAGAGAACAGCTCCAGACACAGCGCAGCGCTAGAGGTGTGGCTGCTCTCTTTTGGGCGACTGTGATGAGCAGCTAAACAGATCTATCACTCATCGAATTAGATTCGCCGAGCCCACACACACACACACACACACACACACACACCCCTCTGTCCTTCTCACACACACACACACAGCACATGTCTACTAATGTCTGATTTATCCCTGTAACGCAGCTATTAACCACAGCAGTGTCAGCCAGTGAGTGAGGAGCCAGGGAAAGGCCATTTCATCAGACTTCTTTTTGAATGATTGGACCATTTTTTTTAAGCCTTCCTCCATCTTCTCTCCCTGACAAAACAGGGGATGTCAGTGACACAATTGAATTGATTAGTATCGATTAAGAGCTGTCAACAGTCACAAACACGGCAAACGAGGAGAAAACCTTCGCTACAATAAAATCTGAAAGAAAATCACATCTTTTTTAAAGTGCTTGACATCAGCGTTTTCATTTGGGGGATTTATTCAGTCTAAAAATAACAGGAGAGATTTCTCATCTCTCTGAGGGCAAATGCTCTCCAGTCCATTGACATATTGGGATGACATGAGATCATTTGCTTTCCATTATTATCCACCACCTGATCAAACACAGCGAGCACGCACTCAGCCAAATATAACCCACGTGGTCAAACGAAGTGGAGTTTGCATTGACAGTATGTGTAAGCGGGAGAGGCACATTTGGACAGTGACAAAAGGTGGATGTGTGGATGGTTTTGTCTGCAGACTATCTGACTATCATTGGTTGAATTTTCCTACCTGGGACGATGGAGACGGTGTCTTTCTCCCAGGACACCACGCTGACGTACTCCTGGACGGCTGAGGGGATGAGGCACTTGAACACGGCGACATTACCCCGCATGGAGCGCTGGTCGGCCACACGGACAGTGTAGGGCTCCCTGAACACTGGTGTGTGGAGAAAAGAGCTGAAGTTAGTCAAATGAAGGATAGTGGTTGGTGATGATGGAGATCTCGGAAAGGGAGGATAATGCTCAACAAACCTTTGACTTTTGTTTTAACCGATGGCATGATGTTGAATGTGAAACGGACAAATCAGTTTGTTTAGAGATAAAATTAGGGCTGAATTTTGTTCCCAGGAGTCCACGATTAAAGGGACCGTCCACACCGAGAACATGATGGCAACCATAAAGGTAACAATGTTAGCATCCACACTGATGAGCGATCAGTGCGCCAAAAACACACTACGCCCTCGGGCTGTGTTGGCTGCTTATCACAATGGGTATTGACGACCTGATACTGGATATGGGTCACGATATTCCAACACTTTTACATGAGTTGTCATCTTTTAAATAGTCAACATCTATGACCCTGGCGATCAACAAGGGGGGACATCAGTCAGGACAAAACAAACTAAAGAGACCTCATCAGCCTCCACCAAACTGTTTTTGCAGTACGTCTGGTGTTAAATTATGTTTTTACAGTAAGTGTAATTTGCAGCCTATTATTACATTATATAAGCATTTATGTTGTGAACCTGATGTCCTGTAAATTCAGCTGGATTTTGATCCCGTCGATGTTTCTTTCGTTCATCAAATCGCTTTGAAAGTGATGCCAAATGATATCGTTCTTCACTGTCGTCGTTGCTATAGTTGTGGTGTGGAGTTGCTGTCTATTTATAGCTACAGTTACAGTTATTATTGGTGCGGACATTAAAGGATAAGATTCACCCAAAAAGGAGAATTCAGTCAGTACTCACCCGCATGCTGATAGAGGGTCAGGTGAAGTTTCGTAGTCCACAAAACATTTCTGGAGCTTCACAGAAAAACAGCGTTGTAGCATTCTTCTAAACAACAAAATAAGCTGGGGACTTTTTTTTTAAACGGAAAAAACTATGGAAAAATAAACATAAATTGCCTCCATACAGATTGTCCAGAGTAATCCAAATGGAAGGCCTGAGATCCAAACTGATTTGAAAAGACATTGCTAGGGATATCTAGTGATATTATTCCATAGCTTTTTCCGGTTAAAAAAAAAAAAGTCCCCATCTACTTTTATTGTTAGGGAGAATGCTGCAATGCTGTTTTGCTGTGAAGCTCCAGAAATGTTTTGTGGACTACGAAACTTCATCCGACTTTCCAACAGCGTGGGAGTGACATAATGACTGAATTTTAATTTGTAGGTGAACTTTTCCTTTAGGTGTTCAACTTAGATCATCAATCCAAAACTCAAATATGTTGAAATTATAAAGACATAAAACAAAATGATGATTGTCATTATAGGCCTGAAGAATGCCAAACCACTGGCAGATGGTTGTGAGGCTACGTCAGCAAAATGAATGTAACACTTCTCACGTTGATAAACTTCCCAGAGCCCAAGGTGACATCTTCATATTGTCCAGGACCCAGAGATGAGAACTCATTTACTAATTGTTTCAGCACTGTATAAAAGTAGCAATTCACTCTTCTTCACTACACATGTTGACACTGCACAGTTGACATCCTTCTGGCCTGTTTAACCCGTATTTAAATCAGGGGCAGGCCGCGTAAACAAACTTGTCTGGTGTTCTGTTGAACCACATTAAGCCGGCGTTCCTCTCTTCAGCTCCAGATTTGAAGTCGCACTATGATCTTAAGGAGGGCTGACACGGAGCCGCGTTGAAGGGGATCCACAGTGAGTGGCCCTTGGCCTTTTAAAGAACAACGCCACAGATGCTATGAGACGGCGAGGGGTGGAGGGATGCTCACGGCCGACGGACCTGTCACATGCAGGCGCCAGGCATCAAAAACACACCCGGTGCACATGGCATGCAGAGCACTAGGCTGTGAATCTGTGCCAGTGTACAGAAAGGATGGTGGTGATTAAGACGGGCTTAATGATGAAAACAGTAGCCTGTAGCTAACCAAATTATCTCTCCAGTTAACTCTGTCACATTTAGATTAGTGAGAAATGTGAAATGCTGAATCAGAGCATACATTTTCATTAAATAAATTAAGCAAAGTGAAATTAAATTAATGGATTATTTTGGCGAGGAGGAGAGACAGGTAGTTCAAGGGCACGCTAGCTCGACTGAATGAATTTCTGAACTGAACTGAGCTGAATGGGGCAGGCTCACCCCTCCACCCTGATCTCATTTGTGTGAAGGGCCATTTTGAAAATTTTCTCCAGCAACTTTTAACATGTACAAAAATAAGAGTGAGATGAAAAAAAGACAGGGTTGGCGTCTCAGAGAGGCTGATGTTGGGGAGTGTTCCTGGTATCACAATCTATCACTGCTATTCAACCAGGCTTCCCTTAGAAATGAGGACAGTAATGGCTTAACAATGTAAAACACACACACACACACACACACACACACAAACACAGGGAGTGGCCCCGCCCTCCCGTGTGCTCGCTCTCTCCCCCAGCTCTCCAGTGATATAATTAACGCCTAGCCTGAAGGCCAGTTTCCTTGGTCATTAATAATGCTTTATGCCAGCCGCCACTGTCACTGGAACCCAGTGGAACCAAAGCCGATGTCCTTGTCCGAATGGTGGGGAGTCTTTCACCTTAAAGTCCGAGGTTTAATCTCCCAAGTCTTTGTCTGATTCCGTCCATTGCTTTTACACTGTTCTACTTTTTCATAATTGGCTGAACCTTGGATCTTTTCTCTCCTTTTTCCTGACTTTTGAAGGAGCGTAGACTGGGGTGGATTATCTGTCAACATTGTTGAAATGTAACCTTGCCAAACACAGATGAGGCATACAACATTGGATTTTGGGACTACCAGTTGTGGTGTTACTGATGCTACTTTGTACCTCAGCTAAATGAATGGTTGCAGTAAGATGTCCTCCGGGGAGCGTATTACTTATCCCTTTGGTCACCGGACACACAGGACGCTAATGTGAGCTGAAGCCTCATTTGTAAACAAGTCAAAGCTAAAGGACAAATAATTCCAATCAAGTCTTCATTTCAATTCTTCATTCAAACAGCCGCTGCCTTTCATTGATGCCATCTACCTGCGGATCAATACCCAGGATCGACTGAGTAGCCTCGGCTGTTGAGGCCCAGCCAATTCTTTCAATCTTTTATTTACTCTCTGACTGACCCTTCTGCCTCTCGTCAATATCAGGGAAAATCCCCAATGTGCCTCTCACAGAGTGTTTAAAACCCAGTTTGACAGCTTGTAAATGTTTGGTGCAATGATGGCAGTTATCACATGTCAACTCAGCGGAGATTCAGATCCAGTCAAGGTCACCTGATGCTTGTACTTCCTCTGCTTTGACCCCTGCACTTGCTTACCTCTAAGACGGTGTTGTACCACCACTCTGCTCCCCCATTAAAACCAGTCAAAAAAGCCCTGTATGGTAACAAGCCCTTGTACACAACCATGTAACCAGCTCCAATAAGAGGCAACTGTTGTGATAGCATTGTCATTTAACACACGTTCCTCTTCCAAGATATAAAAGACACAGAGGAAAAAAAAAAAAAACATTATATATTCATCCTCTTAAGCCTTGTGACAGGATGCAAATGGTAGCCCAACTGATTTGTGTGTAAATTGCACTCCCCCTCATCGCATGCGCAGCAGAATCATTAGGATGTTACTGATGCCTGACTATATGCAGCCCGGTTGCCTAGGAACGAGCTAAAACATGGGTCTGGTGCACTGGGCGCACTGGGAGGCAAGTCTTGTATCACTGTCGCTTCAATAATTAACGACGGGGAAACCAAATACTGCATTTACTTATTCATAAAGCAAAGCAGCAAAAACACAGAGAAGGAGAGAGATAGAGATGGCGAAAATAATGAAATGCGGGAGAAATGAATGGACGCGGGTTTCATTATTGAAAGCAGTCCTTGTGTATCAGGTTCAGGGACCCTACTTACTGTATTAGTAAGGAAATGTCAGCCAGAGAAAAGATGACGAGGGCAGATGGAGGAAATAGATCTAAACACCTGCTGCCTTGGCCCGGGCCTACATAGGGTTGTGCGTTTTAGTCGGGACAAAAGGGAGACGAGGTGAGCTCATTGAACAGGTGTCCTCGTTTCATTTTATTAAGTTTGTGTGAGGAGCCAGCGGGGGCACAAAACATGAAACCCTCTGACTCAGGCTGAATATTTTTCTGGCAAAAACAACTGCAGTGACTAACTGTATGTGCGTACGGTGTACTTTCATGAGGAAACACAAGACATTTTTGACATTAAGTCCTTTCAAGATATAATATGCGAAAAAAACAACCAGACCTTTGTTATCTATTTTGTTGAGTTACGTAATTACATTATCCCAAATGTTCGTAACAATGTTAAACCAAAGAAATCATTCATTTCATTCAGGGTAATGGTGCGTTTCATTTAGTTGCCTGTCAGTGGCTTCATATCTCCTTTACCCCCTCTAGTCGGATGATATCATGACACACCCTTGAAACAGTCACAGTTTAGTTAGGTTAAGGCACCAAAACTACTTGGTTAGGTTTAGGAAAAGATCGCAGGGGTGTGTTGTGCAGTCTACAAGACTGCAAATAGACCCTTCAGGGCAAACACCATGGATCAATTGTGTTGGAGGTGGGGCAGCGTTAATTCCTAATGAAAGCAACTCAGTGGTTCATGAAGCCAAAAAAGCTCAATTTCCAGGGTATAAATATACCTGGACCTTCCACGTCGTTGGGCCTATAGAGTGTGCGCACTAGAGACTTCCACCTACCGAGCCGGTTAACTTTTGGTTTAGTGGCCCGCTAATTTGAATAGAGATTAAATGACTACAATCTTGCTGCTCTTCAGGACTTTCCAAATTTTATCGGACTGAATGGCGCAAATTATGATTTCATATCAAATCATTAGGTGGGGGTTTTGACCCTCAAAAATATTCATCCACTGTTTTACAGCTGCTTTTTTCACAATGTAAGCTTGTGGAAGAAAGTGTTTTTGGGCCCCAGTGCATCACCTGACGTTGTAATTACATAGTTTGGCCACTGGGAAATTTGGCTTGGGAAACACGGTGAATACTAGATGCAGAGAGCAAAAAAGGAAGTCAATTAACTAGCTCGATAGCCATGCTCTTGTTTGCCGTTGCCTGTATTGCTCATTCGTGATGGTGCACGATTATTGCATGATTATTCCTTATCGTTTGCAATGGTGTTTGTTTAACAATTAAGACTCCCATGATCCCACGTTACTTCACGATATAATTAATTTTGGTCTTTAGTAACTGTTTTGATTACATTACATGCGTTTGAAAGCTAAAACGATGTGTATCATAAAGGGAAAAAATGTTAAATGCATTCGGAGGAGACTCAGCTGTGAGAGGAGAGAAGAGGGAAGGCCTTATTCCTGAGGCTATACATGCTCCTAAATTGCTAGATATGTTACACACAGACAAAAAGCTTTGCTTTAGGGGTTAGGGTCCTATTCACAAAAATGGTTGTATACTGAATCTTTTTATCAATGTGGAATTGATTTTCTCTGCCTTTTTTTTTTGAAAATGCTCAGTTTGACAACCGACCGATTGGCTTCCTTTTCCGTCTGAAAGGAAGAATAAGTAGAGATGATGTGTTCATTTATGCATGGTTTAGTTTGAAACAGGTAGAAGACCCTGTCTCAATGATGTCTACAGTTACATGTGACTAAAATCAGCAACAAATATTTTTATCAAAACGTATTCCCTTACTTTGATGGTGCCACGAAATAGAACAATAATATATGTGTAGTTTTTTTTTCGAAACCAAACTCCAAGGGTCAAAGTTTAGCCAGCTTGGTAACTGGGATGTTAAAGAAAAACTAAGGAATAATACTAAAAAAAATTTAACTAAATTAACAACTATGGAAATAGTTATTTTTTCTGCTGTTCCTTCAAAACAACATAGGAAGTATATTTTTCTCCTCCGCACTGTTAATCTAAGGGAGTCACTAAAGAGAGAAAGTGAAGCAGCTATAAGGTTACACAGTATTTTACACTGCCAAATAATCTATCCCACATCAATGTATGCAGAAGCATATGGGGCTGGTACAGGATGGGAAGAATACTGCTCATACATTTTCAATTCATTCTAGCAATTTCATTTTTGAAAATATATATTTTTTAAAGACCTTGCCACTGACAACCAATGCTGTATTGTTTCATGTTTTGTTAATTTTCCATCCTTCAAAGCCTTCATTGGATTGAATTAATTTCCATATGGTCTGACAATTAAAATGGCAGACGCTTGAATGTACTTGAGTTGCATAATCCATGACAGCCGACATCAACTCTGCTGCTTTCGTCATCTTATTGTTGTGACTAATCAATCTGGACGGCAGTGTTTATTGTGATGCATTACACAACTTTAAAAAAAACTTGAGCAAGTTTAAAAAAGTCCACCAGATGATTTTGATGACATGAAGAAATTAATGGAAACAAATGACACCTCACCTGAAAAGTGAGAAAAGATTAAAAAAGCTACAACATGTACTCCAGCAGACCTAGTACACATGATTGAAGCTGCACCGAAAGCTTTTTGAGGGCCACATACATTTAATTATATGGTGATTCATTCTGTAAAAGTCCTAAAATAGTTTTTGTCTGGAAAGTAACTATTATCGAAGAGTTATTTGGTTGTCTGTCAAACCTCATTCTGGAACCTATCAAACAATTTTATCCAAAAAATAAATGCATTCAATAGATCGGTATTTTCAAAAGAAGTCTGTGAAAAAAAAAAAGAAAAAGAAAAACAGAAAACTAAATTAGTCGCACTGACAGAGCCAAAAAAAAATAAAACATATACAGGAAAACAAGCAGCCCACATAGTGATTTTCATAAATGTAGAGCTATCCAGACAGGTGCTGGTGCTATTATTGGACCACAATCAGCATGCATGGGAGAGGGTGAGAAAGAGGGAGAGGGATAGAGAGAGATGTGAAGATGTGAAGAGAGGGGAGACAGAGAGGGAGGGAGAACGAGACGGATGGCGAGGGGGAGCGGGGGTGGGGCAGATTTTTTTTTGGGGGGGGTGTCACACTGCGAGCTGTCAGCTGTCATCATTCTCCTGCGCCACCTGAGACGGGGCATGCCACACCCTAGCGCTCACGCCTCTGTCGCCGATGGCAACTGCAGGGTTGTGTATGTGTGCGAGCGTGTACGTGAGCATGTGTGTGTGTGTTGTGTAGGACTCTGGAGGTAATGAGGTGCACACACATGCACGTGAGCCCTGGTTATGGAGCTGTGGAGTTGTGGTTGCCTCAGCATTTAATTGATTAATTGTTGTAATTATTTGGGCGGGAAGGTCATCCCAACACTGAGGCTGGCTAGAAGGTCACTCTCACGCTGGAGGGACTGTCCTCCTCTGGGGACCACGCAGGCCATATGGGTGTGTTTATGAGTGTGTGTCTGCGTGCGAGAGAAGAGAATCCGGCAGCATTTTGGAGAATACATTTGTTCGTCTCCATGTGTGGTGTAGAGAACTGCTGACTGTCTCTTCATGCAGGATTGATCAACACAGTCAAAATGTCTGCCTGGCTATTACCATGACCTGAAAATCCACTTTTTTTCATGATTCTGTTCACATCTTTCCATGTCTGTAGCTGACTCTCCAAAATCTTTCCTGCCAAACACCCTGACAAAGAGCTGGCAACTAAACACCAAGAGCCAGCTTGACGAAAATGGCTGTGTGTATGTGTGTGTGTGTGTGTGTGTGTGTGTGTGTTTGTGTGTGTGTGTGTGTAGTTAGGGGACTTTCCAGTCCATGGACAGATGGAGAGACTGGGAGACAGGAGGCTTGCTGGCATGAGCTACGCACAGGCTGGTGTGCATGTGAGTGTGTGCGTCTGAATGTGCACGTGAACATACATCCGTGCAAGTCTGTTGTATACACGTGTATCCAGTGTGTATATCACATTAGGTCATATGCATGTGTTTATGATGTTTATGTGTGTGTGTGTGTGTGTGTGTGTGTGTGTGTGTGTGTGTGTGTGTGTGTGTGTGTGTGTGTGTGTGTGTGTGTGTGAGAAAGAGCAGTAACACCTTCCCTCAGTGTGTTCAGTGCCTCTCTCCAGCTTTGACCTTGGCAGGGAGTGCGGACAGGTTACAGAGCCAACTGTCTCCGTGGCTGTGTGTCTGTCTTCTGGAGGATTTTTAATACACAGGGTCAAGACACTGAGCTTTGGGACACTTCACCCCCACTGAGAGGAGTTGTTGGTTTGGGAGGCCAATATGGCTGCCGTTTGGGTGACCATCTTTACAGATGCTGCGCTGTAGCTATGTAATGCTGTCGTGATGTTTTCAAGGTGTGTAAAAGTAAGACATTTTTTCAGGTATGACCTTAAGGTTATATGAACATCAGTGTACTTGTCCTCAGGGGAATAATAGTTTTTCACAGGGTTATCTCACATTCAACTTGAGATTATTATTTTTAACGAGAGAAAGTTTGTGTTGCCAACTGAAAATGTGTAGCTTGAAAGATGAGGGGAGGGAGGGTCTTATGCAAGACAGTATTAAGTTGCATTATTGGAAATGTAGGACTCTGTGTTTTTTAAAGCCTGACCCATATTTGGGAATAAAAGTCAGGATATCTCTCCCTCGTGGGCTTCAATTTTAAAACTCTTAAAGGCATAGCATGTCATTTCTGTTAATAGGGGTCTCTCAATCAAAACAAAAAAGGAGGTTGGGATCATGGAAGTTGTCTTCGTCATTCAAACCTCCATTGCTCATGAGATTCTATCTAGGTGATTCAGGCAGAAATGTTCACAGACGAGCCATCGATTCAAGTTTTATTCAAGTTACGACTTCCTTCCTTACTCTCTGATTCTATAGAGAACAGGCGACCAAATGAAACGCAACATTATCTTGAGTAAAATTACGCATTTCTCTGGGTTTGATCATTGTTGGAAACATTAGGGATAATGTAAGTACACGACTTAACAAAATGTACAACAAAGGTCCTTTTCAGACATTTTGATGCAGAAATGTTAACATACTGTAGCTTTAATGGTAGTCCAATACTAAATTGCTAGAAAACAACTGTGAACCACAGCATCCAAGGTTTGTCCCCAGCCAGGCTGGCCAGCTTGGCCAAAAATATGATAATTGTTTTCAGCCATGCAGATTAAAACAGTAGATGTCGTTATAGGAGATTGAAATTTAAATTAGACTGGAGATTTAACCGCTGCTGCAACCTGACTCCACCTGGTCTGACTTAAGTGGGCACAAAATGTTGACACTCCCAATTTGTGGAGGCACTCCATGTCTCTCTTAATAGTGTTAGCAAGCCAATTGGAGGTGCTACTGAGCTAGCTTAGCATAGAGCCACGCCACTGGAATCCCACCATACTTAGGTGGATTTTCAAATATATATATATAATAGGCGCGGACTGGCTGAGAAGGCAGTGTTTTGATGTTACCTCCGCCTAGGAGGTTGTGTTTTCACCCTTGTCTGTTTATTTGTTGGTTGGTTGGTTTGTCAGCAGGATTACATAAAAAACTACTGAATGGATTTTCTCGGCCCAGAATAGACCCCATGTACCTTTGGTGCAGATCTGGATAAAAGGACGGATCCAGACATTTTCCTCACTTTCCTTAGCATTGCTAGATGTACATTGCAGGCTTAAGTTTAATTTACTACGAGTGAGTACAATTTGATGCAGATCCTCAATCTGGTGATCTTAAATTATGGTTAAGCAGATACGCGTGGTGTAACATTCAGAGCGATACAGGGCTATCCAGTTTAATGTTGGATTAGCTTGATTAAATTAAAGTGGATTGTTGGGCCTCGGCGGAGGTATGCGCTCTACTGAGTGACATTCTTGTTTTTAAGGGGTTAGTTCAAAGTTCTGTCAAGTTAGATTGAACTTGTACTTCATTCAAAAGACATCCAAAAGTTGGGCTAAACAAGGATAATGTCATAAATCATACAACAACTTCAAAATGCATGAGACCTAAAATGGAAGAAAAATTGCCTCATTTACTTAGTTGCATCTAGTGTGTCGAACCCTCACCTGCTTTGACGTGGATGCTGGGGCTACGGATTTTGCCCGCCTGGTTCTCAGCAGTACAGAAGTACTCGTTGTCGTGGATAATGCTGTTATAGGCGGAGGGAGAGAACGGGTAGAGCTGGAGGGTGCCGTTGGCATGCACGTGGCGGATATGGGGCACGTCGTAAATGTCGTCTCCGGCGGCCAGGTACCAGCGCAGGACGGCATGGGGGGCGCCGCCCGCAGGGCAGGGCAGGGACACCCCCACCGAGCTGGAGAAGGTCACCCGCTGCAGGGAGGCGTTCACAAAGTACAGCCGCGTAGAGACAACATCCTCACTGTTGACTGTTAGGATGACAGAAAGGGAGACAGTTAGTTAGTTGGCAAGTGTCAGAATTAAAGGAAACATTCACATCTCAGACAGGTATGAGGAGAGGGAACATGCGCAAATGTATAGTGCATCGCTGAGGAATAACTGGAATGCTTACCGTTAAAGCTACACTTAACACTCGATTTGAACCCTGAAGGAAATTGCACAGTGTAAAAACTGTAACACTTGACTGTTTTACATTATTAAAGCAATGTAAGAACACTGCTAACACAGAACGTGCACACATCCAGTAGCCTAATTATTAACTAAAAGGAGTGTTGGTTTCTATTTTCTCTAAATTGTGTTGAACTGACTGACTGCAGAGTAAGACATGGGATCCTGATCAATCAATTGCGCAGATTTGCTAACTAACTGGTTGCCAAAAAGTTGTAAAAAATGAAATGTTGGACTCATTATGGTCAGTTCAAAAATAAATTATCAAAATCGATACAGCAGAACCAGATATCACCTTTTTATTGAACACACCTTTCTTCCTTTCCAAAACCTGGTGCCTACATTACCCACAATGCAAGTCAGCCACTAAGTGACATCATTGGAGACTATTCATCAGACTAGATGCAGCTTCCTCTGGAGCCACGAAAGGTGTTTTACTGTTTTTCTGTCACGTATGGAGGAGTACTCCTCAAGACCTGTAAACACACTACAATGTGTAAAATTGGTGGCTTTACCCTTTTTAAAAAAAATAAAAAATCAAAATTAATACTTTATCTAAATATTCTTCATGAAATGTCTTGACAGTTGTATACATCATATAAAGCAGGATGTGAATATCAATAGTTCATCGAAAAATAAAGAAAAAACTAATTTCCCATTTTTTCATGTTCTATATTTGATGTGTCCGTGTGCTATATGCTCTTAAGATTCATTAAAATATTTTCCATCCATGACTCAATCCACTGGAATATAATATTTTTACGTGAGCATGACTCACTTCAATATATTACTGAAAATAGACTACCTGATCTCACACAAGCTCACACGGAAACACACGTACAGGCTGGATCTACAGGCATTCAGGTCACCTCAACCCAAACAACTTCCTCCCTGTGTGCCAAACTGCAGCCATCCATCTCATCCCATATGCATTATCCTAATATCTCTAATCTAATATATGTGTCCAGAGAGCCCTTTGGAAATCTGCCTCTCAATATGAGGACAAAACGGGTCACGTGACCTGACCCTCCCACCACCCCCATCTTTCCTGTTGATATCCTCCGTCGTTCAAAAGCAAAGCATTCACACGGGCGTGATGGCAGACTGCTGCGCTCCTCAGGCCTGCTCATGTCCGTCATATTTACTGTAGGTAGTATCTGTAGCCGTACAAGCCTGAGGAGCAGGATAACGCAGATGTCTGCTGTAAAACAATGGTTTTGTGGCACAGATGAAGAGCTGCTGCCAGATAAGTCGTCCTCGGGGAGATAGACCACCGTATATCCTCTCTCTCAAAACGCCCTCTTCCAGTTTAGAGCCGGGTAGCGAGGCGTCTTTTAAGATCTGTGTGTTTCTGTGAGTGTGTGTGTTTGCTGTGGGTGGCGGTGGCGGTGGTGGTGGTGGGTGTACAGAGGGGAGAGTAAAGAAGTGCTGAGCTCAGCTTGGCTGGAGGCCAGGGGAAGACGCTGTGCCCCGAGCCAGAGAAGTTTCTTCTCAGACAATGATACTTAATTAATCCCTTTTCCCGGATTGTGTCAACAATGCCTGGATTAGCCCTATCTCTTAAATTCGCTCTGCGCTGGGAGAAAATAGGGTGTCGGCAAAGACACATCAATGGAGATATAAAGACGCTATCAGATGTCATTTAGGCTCTAATTTCTACTGATCCTCCACATCAATGGAGATCATTAGTAACTAGCTATTAAAGGAGAAGACAGAAGCCCACTGGCTGTCTTTTTAAGATCTTAATACACGCTGAGATGGATGAACAGTTGATACAAAAGACCGTTTTTATATCTGCTCTGTCCAGTATAAATAGTAACAGGCAATGACATTAATAACATGACATGAATGGGATGAATCACATGAGAAAAGGCTCTGAAGTAAAATGCAGGGATTAGGGATAAAAACCCAAAGTGGCATAAGGTGATTTTCCTTTCTCCGTGCATCTATCTGCACCCCTCGATCTTATCTCCCTCGGTTGCTTCTTTGTGTTCCCCATCTGCCGTCATTCTTTCACCCTTACCAAGACACAAACACACTTCCCCCTTGTCTTTTCCTGCCACACTTGAGACAGGCAACGTTACGCGATTGGAATTTGTATGCCAGACGCAGAGAGTTAAACCCACATAATCTCCTCTCACATTTAACACACACACAGTCTATCCACTCTGTAATCGCACTGCTGTGGGAGGCCGGCGTCCGACTTCCCTGGTTCTCGTGTGTGCGTGGGTGTGGAGCGGAAGGAGAGATCGGGGAGCGCAATATTGTAGACAGGACACGGGTGGCTGGCCGGGGGAGAAAGGTGCTCAGGTGCAAAGGTGTTCGGATGCAGCTGAGTGAGTGAGTGTGTTTATGTGCGTGCGCGTCCGTGTGTGGTAAGGTCAAAGGGATAGAGAGGTTAATGTTAAATGACTGCCTCAGCTCTTGATGTCAAACTCAGCCGACAAGCCGAGGCTGAGGTGTGCGGGAGAGGGATGCGATCGCTGCTCGCAGCGCGGCAGAGATGCTGAGGAGGTAGAGAGTCATTGTTCTCCTGCCTACCAGCAAAAAATTGGAGCAGATCCTCTGTGTTCAAAAAAATCAGAATTCAGGTCAAGTTCAATCCATCCTACCGTTCGAATCCGTGTCAATCACTCTCACAGGCTGCGAGGCTGACTGATCTGCACTTTCAGCACCGGAGAGCGGCGCAATGTGCGGAACACACGGAAGAGTTTCCACACGGAGCAAACAAGGAGGAAACTGTTAGCAGATGATACCAGTGACAGTGACCTGCTTCTCTCTGATGACGGCTGCTATTTTTAGAAGCAGAATATTTTCATGACAAAAACAAAGTGTTGTAGCTGTAAAAGCCCTCCAAAAAGAGTAGAAGTATCACTGTAGAAGAATTTGTGCTCAGGATACTGTCACCCTTTTACATACAGGTAATCACAAAATACTGTAACTCTTCAAATTAGTGGTTCCTCACTTTTTTTGTCCAGTGCACCCAAAAAAAAACCCCTCCCAAATGGGCTGAAGTACCCCTTAATTACACCTTCGACGGCCTTCATGGAACTGGTTGATGGTGTTTTACCACAGAGAAAAAAGATTTTATCGGGCATCGCAATAAAACACATTCAGGTGAATATCCTCACATGAGTGACTTGAAATAGCTGTCTAGCTAGCTAACGCACAGCCCGATATTGATTTCCTGATTCATTTTGAAGTGCCACAAGGGGGATAACAGGACATAAGCCTGTCACCATGACTGAAGGCTCAGCTTGTCCGTTGTATCCCGCACAAAAAAAGTTACATAAGATGTTTGGAAATACTATATATTCCAAACTAAAGAATGACAGGGAGAGGAGGTGCCCACCTACAGAACCAGAGGAAGGTTTCTGACCCACGGACCAACACCTCCAATTTGCACTCCCCCCATCTGTGACCACCATCCATCTCTGCTTGCCAAACAGTTTGTGTGTCACTAAAAAGGATGTTTACTTTAAAAAAAAAAAAAAGATGTCCTGATCAAAATGTCAGGCAACATGATTCCAGTATGTTTATGTGCCATTTAAATAGCTGAAAGCATATTTTGATTATTTTCAGGATATTTTTCTTCCTGCTGCTGTCAGACTGTACAACCAGCACTGCTCCCAGTAGATCACACACATCAGGACACACTAACAAATACCAACTGTGCACTATCGATATTTCACTTGGTGTAATGTCAGTTTCAAACTATTATCTGTATAAACTGTCAGATACTGTCATTGATATTGTTTTTGCTGATTTATTTTCCTAATCTATTATTCATAGTTTTTTAATTGATGCTTATCTCTATTTGCTCTCCCCTTTGTTGCTGTAACAATGCAAATGTCACTGTGGTAGGACTAATAAAGGATTATCTAATCTAATTTTATCTTATCTTATATTATGAATCAAAGTTATTTTGACCAGGATAGTCGTCCCAAGCTGTGGTGGATCTCTGGCTGCACATTAAAGAGCAAGCCTTTCTCTAATTGTCCATGTTTACATACATACGTCTCTTTTTTTAATGCAGGTTTGGTAAGTTTTTATTCTCTACCACTTGAAATGGCAGCAGCTGGATGTGTCTACCATTTATCCATTACTTTTACCAATCGATTTCAGCTTCTATGCTCACTTGCTAACAATTTTTCATGGAGAACTTGGTCATGTTGTCAAAACTTGAAGGTTACTGAATAAAAATCAGCATCATATCAACTTGTAATCCCATCTGTGTGTTGGTATTCCACCTAAGCACAAATATGGTGATACTGTGATTTTTTTTTTATCAAATGATAATCTGTATTTATTTAATAATCTGAGCTACTCCATTATCTTTCCAGGTACTACCTTGAAACTGCAGAAGTTGGTTAAAAGTACCCATCTTAGGACATGACTATAGTTTTTAAACTAGTTTTACCTTTTTCCCCTGAAAATGAAGCAATGTCTATTTACTACCCCTCTTCAACTGGTTGTAACCAATTTAATGCAAGAGCAGTTTTTCACATGGAAAAGTGGAAGGGAAAAATTGGAGGAAAGTCCGTAGAAATAAACAGAAATTTGTGCAGCAAGAAATCTGCCCTTTCTCCTTTCCTGGCCTGTAAATCATATCAGGGCCGCTCAGATTAGTTCTGTGATCCCATTGTTGGGAAACCTCTACTTAATCTCAATATGCTCTAAAACTGGACAATCTGTTCAAAGATAAACAAACCTCACACCGTCATCTGACATCATCAAAAATGGCCTCAAACAGCAACAACAGCTAGGATGCAACAACTGAACCTCAGAGGGAAAACCTTTAAAAAGCAGCGGCTTATGATGCGATGGCTAATCGCTTTGTCCTATGGTATGAATTCAGGTCACTGAGTTCACAAACACACACACATGCACGCAAAGACACATGTGTAGCAAGCACACGGAAGCAAGCCCGAGTCTACACCGTGCGGATTAAGGCCCCCAGCGGAAAGGACCATCGTGACGATGACGACCACGTGTCTCATCGCAGTAATGGTTCAAGTTTGAAGTCAAAACATGGAAATGGAATTAGGAGGGATGAGAGAGGAAGAATGGATAAGAAGATCTGAGTAAAAGGTCCACGTTTTGTGACTTGGCAGAAGGTGTTCCCAGGCTGCAGCTGTGGATCACGTACTGTATGATAAGATACAGACCGTCATGAGGTTCTTATTGTCTTGTCCTCCCTGGAGCCTTGGCCTCTTCAGGATATCTGACAGTTGAGGTTTGCAAATGGGACAGCTATCGTCTGATTTTCATATGAAGTACAGTAATCTGCGTTAAGTAGCAGAATAAAGGACATAAACAAATTACCCTACCCAGACTTTCCATGAAATTGGAATGAGATGCAAAGAATCAATGCAATCAGTCAAATATATGTAATCAACTGTGAACGTCTCATGTAAACAACATGAAGCACAATAACCTACTTTTTCCTCTTTATTTGGGCAACATCTAGCCTCAGATGGTTATCAGAGTCCTTTCGTAGCCCCAGGCTCCCTTTCCAGCCTTTCCCCAGTGGAGAAAGACGGAGCAAAGGAGCAGCACTCATCCGATCATGAACCGTATTTTTGATTTCCTTCCTCGCATCGACTACGACGAGGAAGGTCAAAGCGATTTGGGGAGAAACACCCACAAACATCTTCCCAGTCAGCTGAACCCTTCACAATCTTCCTCCATGCTTGTTCCTTTTCTTAACCTTCACTTTTCTTTGGACTCAAATCTTTCTTTGCTGTACACTCAAATACATTTGCACTTTCTTCCTGTTCTTGCAGTGGATATGAAAATGGAGTATGAATATGTATGCTGGAGAAGCAAGGATATTGCCTATGGTGAACCGCTATGCATAATGCAGCTTTTTCTGTCTCATCTACATTCATTCAGACACGCACACACACACACACACACACACACACACACACACTGAGATTCATACCATCACGTGCATAGAAAAACAGGGCTATAAATCCCTCCCGCTCACTCTCTCCTTCAAACACACACACAAAGTCACATAAATACGTTTGAGATTGCACATATATACGTTCATAATAGCGAGTAGATTTTCCATGTGGCGAACCATGTAGCACTACAGATAACAGCACACAAAACACATTCAGGCCGAATAACAGCTGAAGCATTGAAGTCAGTGGCAATACAGCCTTTGCAGTGACGCTACAGCAAAACGGCAGAACATAAAAGGCAAAAGATACGATCATGTCTGATAGAGGGTGCTGCTCATTTACTATACAATGACTCCAGATTGAGATATGCATTAGGGTTGCATGACAATGTGTCTCTCCGCTTTTGTGTGCAGTCAGAAAGGAAATCATTTCTAACACGGTGTCATTGCGCTGTAGTGAAGACAGGAAAACTGCATGGCATGATATTAGGGATGTGAATACACTTTGCATCTGCACACACACAAACACACACACATATACAGGGGAGAGAGCAGGGTAGGTGGTGGTAAACAACCCCTATACACAGTTTGTGCAGTGTCAGTCAAATATTAGGCAGCAGCCATTTCAGCATTTGAAAATTCACATCTCCCACTTCAAAAGGATGATTTCCGCTGTTGAAGTGAGTGTCAGATTTGTAGAGATGTGGGGTTTTTTTTTCCTCCTTTCCTATTCTCCCTCAGAGACAGGGCCATAAATTGTTTGATAGTAAGCAGAGCAAGGAGAAATAGAGAAAGAGAGGCAGAGTGACAGACAGAGTTGATTGTGAGATGCTGAAGTGTGATTGTTGGATTCTTTTGTGATTTCAAGACAGGAGCCTGAATCTTTCTCCGTGCGTAATGGAGAGGGCACCGGGCTACCGGACACCACTGTTGTGCGTAAAACCTGTTGACTGAGCGGTAAACATCCGCGCGTGTGTGTGTGTGTGCGCGTGTGTGTGTGTGTGAGTGAAGGCTTAGTGCAGTCACAATGTTGTTGCTATGGACTACAGCTGTGTGATGATAAACAGATATTTGGGAACAGCTGGGATTGTTTTTTGAGAGTGGTGAGTGCGCGATCGTTAACTTATTACCAAAAAAAAAAAAACTCTCTCTTAAGCGAAAAAGAAAAATAGTAGAACTGCTTGAATAAGCCTTGAAGACAATACCACAACTAAACCATTATCTCATTGGCTAATGTGTTCATGTGTTTCAAGATCAAAAAAAATGTTCACGCTAAATATATGACTTGTTCAGATGGACATGTTCAGTGGTTTAAATGCAAAAAGCGGAGCGCCAACGCTCGACAATGAAAACAGGCTTTGCTCGCCGGAGCACAACGAGGGAGGCGAGTTAACCTGAGAGTGACATGTAGCTATTATACCCGTCTCTCTCCGAGGAAACTGACAGGTAGAGCAGGCGCAGCGGGACTCGGAGCAGGAGAAGTAAGACATATAGAGCCCCCCTTTTCGTGTTGGGATCCAATGGGACTTTTTTTGGAAACGATCGTGCGTTATTGGAGCGATGCGCAATGGATAGATTGTGGGGGAATACTATCTAAATTCTCGATTTTTGTTCACAAACAAATCCTCTCATATAACTTTGTAGGTGTTTGAAAATGATTGAGCTGTGTGTGACCTCGCTGACGCAACAGCCGAAACTTTTACGCACACCCTCGCCATCTCCAAGTTCTGACACAAATCAACTTTTATTGCTTCAAATAGACCAACATAGTCAATCTTCAACGACACGTCACACAGCCTTCTTCACACTAATCCACCCGGCTCTCACACCGTGATATAAAAAGACAGAGACAGAGGGAGAGAGGAAGTTGTTGTCTTCCATCATCCGCTGAAGCCTCAGTTGTCCAACCCAGACGCAACAATCTCTGAGAGCATCGTGCGGGTGTAGCCTAGTAGCCACCAGAGTCTGACTCATACCGCAATTACTGGGCTCCCCCTCAAAGCAATTCTCCTCTAGTCGGTATCTGTTTTGATTCCACATTTACACACAGCCCGTGGTCTGCAACGCCGCAGATGAGCGGCTCAGGCCGGCCTCGAGAACACGCAGGAGCACCTGAAAACACTCTGAACTACACCTGCAGATGGTCTGACAGCAGGTGAGACCAACACTGCACTTCATACTTCATTTGTGTATGATTATGGTCGTGAAAGTTGATGTTTTATTTCATGAAATCGAGAAAAGAAAATGGCACAAGTGATGACATTTCATCTGATCAGATAGACACACACACACACACACACACACACGCGCGCGCACAAACACACAATAATTAAATGAAAAAGGTCCTTGGTCCACAAAATGCACAAATAAAAATAAAGTGCATGCATAAAATAGACGCCAAGGTTTTCTCCATCTCTGCAGGATCAACACTGTAACACAGTCAATATCCAGTTTAATGTCGAGTGTGTGTTGCAGAGGGGCCTGTCGACCGAAACTGGATAAAACCGGAATCACATTAATTGATGAAATAATTATAGCAAGAGCTCTCACTCCATCCCCATCACTCCGCGGCATTTTTTTTTTTTTTTATTTTTTTTTTTACTTCAAATTTGCACAATCACTGTCTGAATCTCCCTAAATCCCACACCAAAGCGACTGTCGTTTTTCTGACTGTCTTAACAATATATTCATTGCTGTAATTATTTAAGCCCTTTCCAGTTTCTCAGGCCCTGTTCTGGCCTATCAGGCCTTAAAAGCAGATTCCCACGCAGCCCTCAGCTGAGTTTGTCTCAATTTTATTTCCATAAAATGACAAGCAGCCTCCCAAATCATGACAAAGAAGGATGAGTGTATCCCCCCTTCCCTCCTCCTCCTCTCCTCCCTCTATCTATCCATCTATCCATCCCTCTCCTCTCCTCTCCTCTCCTCTCCTCTCCCCCCTCCTCTCCGCACTCATGGGTGCAGGTGTGTTGATATGCAGCCAAAGCAAAGCAACAAACGGTCAGTAATAACCTTATGAATGTCGAGTTAATGGCAGAAAAAAAGAAGTGACTAAATTCTCTGGGAAAAAATATGCAGTGGTGTGATCTGAAATATATTCTCATGCTGGTGTAAAAAAGAAAAGAAAGAAAACATAAGCAGAGGAGTGTGTGCCATTCTGGGAGGCGCGGCCAAGCCAGGAAAATACGCAGTACTAATGCATATGCATGTATGATAACAGACCTACCTTTCCCCCCTTAAAATAAAGTTTATTAAAAATCACACACGTCTAAAACACACCGCGGCCACGCGAGGCATTAAGTCGCAGTGGATTCGTGCAGAATGAGCGGAACATGGCGTTGAAAAACAACAGAAAATGGAAGTTTGTTTTCCACTGCGTTATCTACATCTCTCCCATCTCAAGCACTCTTTCCGCTCCAGTGGCTGTTTGCAGCCCCCAACCCTCCTCCTCCTCCTCCTCCTCTCACCACACACACACACACACACAGACACACAGTACATCTCGTTCAGTCACGGGACAGGGCGATGTACAGTGTGTATAATCGAAATAGACCCTGTAATCCAATTACATACAACAAAAACAGCCCAGAAGTCCTCGCCGCAGCTGCAGCCTGGCAGAGGGCACTGCCAAGGCCAATGATGGAGACCAGGAGCACGAAACACACCCACCGCTCTGAACAAATGCCTCATATTCTGACAGATTTGTTACCAAATGAGGTTTTTTTACAATGAGGTGTGTTCAGCTGAAAGGCTCGTGCGTGAAGAAAATGGATGAAAATGAATTCAAAAATTATAAAATCTTGGTTCTTCATTCCCACTGTGTGTTTGTTACGAAGTGGTAGAAATTGAAATGAAACAAAAGAAAAGAAAAGAAGATTGTATGTACAACACAGGCTGACTGGATCATTCTCTCCCATCTGCAGCATTTAGAGCGAAGCCAATCAGCAGAATCTGGTGCCACAGAAAATGGTGGATGAATAATTAGACCAGGGTGATGATAACAACTGAGTCTGCACACACCGACACTCCTACATTTTTTTTTTTTTTTTTTTTATCAAAGAAAATAACAAACTGTGGGCTGATAGACGGCCTCGTCTTTTAAATATCCCAACTGGGGCACATTATCTGCAAATTAAAGGCCAGCGCTCAATACCCCCAGCAACAGTTCACACGTCTCTCATAAAATGTATTGACCCTGGCTGCCACACACACACGCGCACACACACACACACACTGGTGTTTATACTCTATTTCAGTGCTCCTTTCAAAATAAATAACTCATAAAAAGGGTGCTCTAACCCCCGAGAGACCCCCCCCCTCTCCTCCCCTCCCTCCATCCTGACGCGCGCACGCACACACACACTCACACACACGCGCACACTAACATGTAATTCGTGCTGGGACAGAAAAAGTCAGCATATACATTAAACTCCTCTGCCCTCTCGGACTTTTGCGAGTAAACAGCCTCCAGCTGTGGCCAGCATCGGCGCCAGAGGTCGCCCCGTCTATCCGTGCGCGCGCCCGCAGATCCTTATCAGCCTCTCCTTCTATTCAACAGCCTCCATATTCACGACACCTCCACATACTCATCATGCAAAATGCAAATGTCTTTCTCGTCTTCAACGAACGCACTGTGCACTTTTGGAGATCTGTGGCGGCTTTCCCCTCGCTGCGCATCCCAAATGAGGTGCACGTTGATTTTATGCACATGGTGAAGCTTTATGATCAATTTTTTTTTTTCTCAAAAAAAAAAATCATATCGGCTAATCATTGTGAGAACGGGAGAGGAATCCGAGCCCTCCTCCAGGAGGAAAATGAAGGCTTAACCAGGAGAGCATCGTTTCAAAACATAAAGAAAGAAAAAAAAGTTGCCAGTCTTCCTCCAAAAGGTGATTTAGAGTTTGATTTGACACCTCTGCCCCTCCTCTGAGGATTCCATCAATTCAACCCAACACCATTCATCATCCTGATAAGCTAATAAACACGCACGGCCAACTTGAACATCGCACTGGAGAGCGGGCGGCATGCAGATAGGCATCACTCGCAGAGACACATTTTCCAACCTACCTTCTTGCAAAGAATACAGCAGAAGTAAAGTTACAAGCCACATGCCATTAAAAGCAGTTATATTTCGCAGGAATGTTGTGCAGTCCCCCCGAGAAGAGTGCACGGCGCAGCGGTCGGCCAGGCGAGGCTCCGTGCTGGACTGGTTCTGCTGATGCTCCCCGGCGGTCTCTCCAGCCCTGGTTCCACACTCTCCAGCGCCGAGAAACGAGCCGCGGAGAAAGTACCGCCTCTGCTCCCTGTTCTCTCCTCCCCTAACCGGGACAGGCTGCTGTCGCTCCACCCCCGGTATCCTAATGATGCGCCGTGATGGAGAGGTGAGCTGTACGCACTAACGGGGGACCGAGCGGAAACCACTGGGACCTCTGGATTACGCGCACGGGATCGATGCCTTTATCCGGCAGCTCGATGGACTTCCAAAGTTTAAAACGTGCCCTCATACAAGTCATTTAAATGTTCCTTTTACGCAAGGAAGTAAAGAAAACAACAGCCGTTGGAGGAAAAAAGCCTGCGCGTATTTCCCATGCAAATCAGCTCAAGAATTTCCATATATCAGTTGTCATTGTCTGAGCAGCGGTGCGCGCAGGGAGTCAAAGTAAAATCGTCCAGATTGTGCCATTGTAAAGTTAGAAAAGAACATTTCAGAGTGTGGATTCCAGGTGAGGAGGAGGAGGAAGAGGAGGAGGAGGAGGAGGAGAAGCTGCAGCCTCCGTCTCATTCAAGGGGAGAGTGGGAATGCGCTCTGCGCTGCGCACCTGCGTGTCACTACCAACCCTCGTGGCGCTCAAGTCACTTTTATTTAACGCAAACTGAATAGTTTTGACATTAAAACACAGCAAGAGGGAGTGATCGATCATCAGCTTCATTAAAAAAGGTGTGTATCAGGCTAATGCTGTGATCGAGATGGTCGATAAATTCGATCCGTGAATCTCTCCCTTTGATTTGCTCTGTCTCACACACGCACGCACACACACACACACACACACACACACACACACACACACACACAGCCAGGGGCACAGGCAGTGCGCACACAGACGCACTGATCAGGGCCATCTTCGTTGGTTACTGACAACAGAATCACGTATTCTATTAAAAATAGAGCTTAAAATGTTCACAGACACATGGCCGGAGTCACAGACACCCCAAGATCAGAACCAACCAAGCAAAAACCTCCTTTATTCCCACAGCAATAATTCAATTAAACTAGATGCGGTAGCCACAGGGAGTCTGGGGAAATACATGGATACGTAGGGAGTGTGCAGTATACAGTATATTTGTATGGCAGTTGTTGGTGTAAAGTTATTGACATGGACTTAAAGTGCCTGCCTGTGATGACATTAATGATAGCTGCTACAGATGATCTGTGTACTTTTAATGTATTATTATGTACTGTTCTAAAAAGTACTTAAAAGTCACACTTGAGTAAAAGTAAAAGTATTTTGTTAAAATATTACAATACTACTTTAATAAAAGTCTTAATTATCTGATATTGAATGTACTTTTTACTTACTGTCAGCTTTTGAATCAGTGTTCCTTTTGATAAATTAATTTGTGTTACTGTGGCTCTGATGCAGCATGTAATCTGCAAAGTAACTAGTAACTAAAGTTATAAAATAGATGTAAACGTAGAATATTTCCCTTCAAAGTGTGGTGGAGTGGAAGTACAGACAGGCAGAAAATGGAAATACTCAATTAAAGTACCTCAAAGTTTTACATTAAAAAGTAGAAAGTAGAGTACTGGAGAAAGTGTACTTAGTTGCATTTCATTACTGTATGTGTGTTCTGTGCCTCTATAGGACGTCGGTTTTCTGAGTCCAAGTCTGTAAAAAATGGTAATAAAATCGTGAAGAATACTGAGAGGAACAGACAGAAAACGACATCAAACAAGAGGAGTGAGGAAGGAAACAACCTGGAGTGACACCAGCCTGTTTTACATGTATTTACACTGCAGCTCAGCACCTGAGCAGGAGACGGTCTAGAGTGGGAGTACCACTGTGCCAACCCATGTACTGACATGTGGGGTTCTTGTTTTGGACGCATTTGTCTTTAAAGTCACTACAAGTAACATTTATTTTGTTGTTGAGTCTGGCAGCCTCTTTTGGACAAAAGAAATATTTAAAAAAGAGTTACTGCCGTACCACCAGACTAAAGAGCAGCTTCTTTTCTCAGGCTGTGAAACTCTGACCCGGTGACAGGCATAAAGAACAACTATTTTAGTTAAACATAAATAGCTAATCTTCTCGCTGATGGTCTCTTCTGCTTATGTAGATCATAAAGAAGGATCGGTATTAAACTGAGACCAGATAGAAGTTCCTTATAGCAGCTTTAAGGACTCCCTCCACAAATGCATTCAGCCATATATAACAATTCTCCGAAGTGTGTTTCACATGGTTTCTGCAGAAAAAAACAGTACAATTACCATTATTAAAATCTTTCAAACTGCACCTAGTTATAGGTAACATATGCAGATAATTTTCATTTCACAAGTTTAACAGCTGGACACAAGATGTCTCCTACTTGGCTTCAAATCTACACGTCACACTTGCGTTTGCTGAATATTAGACCAGGATTGGCTTCCAAACTACTTGTGATGCCACAGATTATCCCTGTAGCCCCGCCTCTTAAAATCTGATTTCCACTGAGCGCGGAAAAAATTTATGCTTTGAGCAGAAAATGTGAAAACAGCCTCGTCTCGTGCATCATTTTGTACGGGGAAGCTCAAACACTCAACTGTAGTTTCTGACTCGAGGGGGACTTTAATAAAAGTTTACAGGCCATCGTACGTCACTCTTGAATCAATTATTAGGGGGAAAAAACAATCAACTGAATCATGCGGCCTCTGAGATTTCAACACCGCATGGGTTCAATGCTCCTCTGCTTTTTATCACCACTTAGTCCAACACCTGAACCGTCAACGCATGATGAGATAAACACCCGAGCGCAGCTGATTGTTGTTGTCATCCATTTCAGTCCAACCGCAGACGCTCTCCTCATTGTCCACTCAGTCGCACTACTTATCTGACAGCACACACTTTCCACTTGACATAACCTCTGCCATCACTCTCTCCGGGTCTCTCTCTGTAATATAACGTGGTGGGGGTTTTCTTTATGAGTGGCGTAACCAGAAGTAGTCCTGGTTGTGGAACAGAGCTGAGGCAAGCTGTGGCCTCTCTCTCACTCCCACTGAAGAGACGCTGTAGTGTGGCAGGCGAGGCAGCACACTCTGCCTCCACTCTCTATTATGTAACAGGTGGAAACACACACACCCACGCACCCTCTCTGTCTCTCTCAAACAGACCCACGAACGTGCACAAGCGCCGCGACGGTGACAGGGACACATTTAGAGTGGGAGCACTTCCATTATGCATTCTGTACATCCGGATGTAAAATTATTCTTATGGATGGACACATTTGCAGCTGGATGCAGCTGCGAAACCATAGTCCAGGTTTTGAAAGTGCAGCCTGGAGTGTATGAGTGATATGGGTACTCTTGGGGAACATAATCTGCCTCAGCATCGTGTGTTCTGCACCTCGACGCTCCTCTCCCAATGACAAACTGGTCACAGCACCCAACGCCTTGACACTCAAACCGAGCTCCGCCCAGCAGCAGCCCCGCACGCTAACGCACAAAGTCTCTGTCAGGACTTCAAAAGGCAGCGTGGCAAGCTGGTTAAAGGGCTGATGTGAGTCGGCCTGACAGCGCCAAGCAGGTTGTACTGTATGTCAGCCAGTGATCATCATGGGGGCTGACAGGCTGAGCTGGGCCAGCCAGGCCGCAGAAAAGGCAAGCAGCTCCCAGACAGCTCGAGCGACTGTCACCGAGGACAGGACCCAGGACAGGCTGCCACCACACCACTAAAATAAAAATAAAAAATAGAAAAACACAGTGAGGCCACGTGACTCATCTCCATCTCCATCACTCTGCTCTGTCGTTGCCTGGAGATAGGGAAGGAGATAGGAAAGGAGGGGAGTGAAAGGAAGAGAGTTTGTTGACTGAGGAGGAAAAAAACGGGTGAGCAGGGCAACAGAAAGCAGAGGGAGGGGAGGGTGAGGGGCAGACAGAGAGAGTGATGAGGCGGATAAGTTAATGTGGATGTTAATGTTAATGCTCAGACAATCAAAGCTCCCCTCAGGCCCTGACTACATGCTAGGATCATATTAGCGCTAATGTATCCAGTATTAATGCACAGCCCCCGGCCCGATGAAACCTCGGCAAGGTCAGAATTAGGAGACGAAGAGGGCACACGGTGCTGCTGCTCAGCTCTGCGCAAGGTCACCGGGATCCAAACGAGAATGAGGAGAGAGCTGCAGGAACGGGGCTGGAAGAGCTGGAGGCGAATTACCCGACGATGGGTCAAACGGAGGGGTTGTGTTCCTTTAAAGCCACATAATGGCACGCAAAGAACTGCAGTTTTTGTGAAGTGTCAGCCCTGAACATTGTCAAAACCACAACGTGCCGCAGAGCTGCTTCTCCTCAGTGGGGGCCGCCAAGCTAGCTCCGCATGCCGCCGTGTACGAACGAGCCTCTGCATTAGGCTAATATGAATCACACACCGCCGTGCTGCAGTACACTAACGGGAAAGGTGCCGACCAATGGTGTGTGTTTGCCTTTAACCAAGCACGCGTGATTGTTGTGGCAGATGTGTGAGAGTGTATCAGCACATCAGAGGATGTGTGCGTGTGTCAGCATGTGTCTACATGGCGGCAAAGTGCAGGACATATATTTCTGGCTGCTCTCCTACCCTACAGTGTGTTTGGGAGTGTTTGCTCGAGTGTGTACGTGCTTGTGTGGTTTTTGCATGAGAGTACGTGCGCGTGCACACAAGACATCAAGGGGTGTTAATTTATTCAAATGAGCTGGGGAGGATAACGAGAGGATGGGGTGAGGGGCGGAGGTGGTGTGTGTGTGTAGGGGGGCACCTTCTTCTGCTGGAGGTTCAGCTCTCCATTTCTCTCTCTCCCCCTCTCACTTGTTTTTTCACGTTTGCAAATGAGACTATTTGCATGGCTGAGGAGGAGGGAGGCGAGGGAGATGGGGGAGGAAGACGATGAGACTGGAAAAAGAGAAAGACAAAAAAAAAAAAAAATTTGGAGATGGGGAACGGTGCGATTCTGAGGCAGACAGAACGCCCGCAGACAAAAAACACACCGTGCCAGGGCGATACCACCGCTTCCAAGATGGCTGCCGCTGGAGGCGTCCTCTGTGGGACCAACCTAGAGACCCGCTGCTCTCGCTCCGCAGTGGGTGACACACAAACACACTTTCTGACTTCGACTGTGTTCCTCAAGCATAACGAGACAAATGAAATTTGAACAGCTCGGTAAAGGATTAACATTTATCTTTTGAATCTGAATACATTAAAGCGTGAGTCAGGTGGATATGGTTGTGGCTTGTACAGAGATATTGATCAGAGATATCTAGTGACACCCAGTGGTCACAATTAAAGATGTTATCATTAGAAGATCTAATGCTGACTTCTCAAAGTTTTCAAGTAGTGACTCCAATTCAAGGTCTCAGTCTAAAGATCAATAACGGCGAAAGTCTGCCCTGCAGATCAATTCCCTCTCACTTCAGGGAAATTTGATTATTCAAAGAATCTAAAGCAGCGAAGAGAGTTTCTTTTAAAATATCTGTTAACTTCGACTTAAATTAAAAAGAATTTGACAAAATAACCCACCAGACACACTTCAAACCACTGCCACAGTGCACAACACATCTTTTACTTGCTTGTTTCCTCATCATTTTTAAATAATAGGTGCCTTAGCATTGTTCCTGACAAAGACAGATTACCAACCAAACAAGTGGATTTCAGTTGGTTTTGACTAATTGCACATTTACAAGGGAATTTACACAACTGAAGTACAACATCAACTGAAGAGGGCCATGCCTCCAAATCTTGTGGCTGTGGTTCAGCAGTTGACCAGCTCCGTGTCACGATATGTCGCTGTTTTAGTTTTTCCTGATAGTGCCCATAAAGTTCATACGCCTGAGAAAGGTTTAGTCAAATTACAACGAACTAACTGACAAACATAAAACCTGGGGCCAGGCATTATTAATCCAGGACAGGAGTACAGGTTGTTTTCTTAGAGAAACGGCGATGTAAAAATTGCAGTAACTATCAAGTCCAACCAAGTACAGCAGAAAGTGCCGTTGGTTTTTCTGGTTTTTCTGGTTTTTCTGAGCTCTGGCTGCAGTTACTGTGACAGCTGTCTATTAAGACAGGGACTAGATTATTTTGTATGAGAGCATTTACATCAATTTTACAATGACGCTAAGTATATCAAGCCATTTTAATAGGTGAAACCTCACAAAATATTACTTGAGGATTGTTTCCGTTTTCCCTAATTGCTCATCTGTTTAAACTTTTTAAACATACAAACATTAAAACAAGATATAATGTGATAAGAAATTAAATTAGATTTAGATTTTCTCAGGAAGAAGACAAGAAGAGGATTGTCTTTACTGCACTTTACTGGTGCACTGCCTATGTATCTTTTTCAGCTTATACAAAGACAGGTTGAAGTATCTGCATTTTAGGGTCAAAGGTCAAATAATTGGTCATGATTTTTGATAAATGAGAAGCAGGTAGGACATGGGGAAGTCACTGGGGACCCAAAAACCCAGCCCCCTGACTTCCATTAGTCAAAACATTTTAGAGGTAGATTAATGCCATACACCAGTCCTACATACAGAAAGCACTGACAGGTGTGTTCATTCAATGCACACCTGAAGGCAGTAAGAGGGTGAGCTTGTCACAAAGTGCTGTTATTGTACACACAGTAGCGTGGCCAATGGTGGTGAGAAAAACGGCTGGGTGACAAAAAAATAAAGTAACGTAATGATACAAAACGTAGTCGATTAACATTAAAAACAGTTTACAATCAAGGTCGATGTCCTTCAAGGTACTGGTCATACTATAAAACTAATACCTAGTTGGCTATAATAACTGTGCATGTGAAGTCTGTTGTCATATATCAGCACCATACATAAATAAGGGATGAACAAATAAATAAAACTGCTGTTGACACTCAAATCCTTACAGTTCTGGTCTGTTACATCACATTAAGTCAACAATAAACTGATGCGAGAGAGGGAGAGAGTTGGCAGGTGTGCAAGGACGCTGTGGAGCTTAGCTGAGGGCAGACTTTCCATCTTGACCCTCCGTGCTTTGATCTTATCACTTTCCCACGCTTTAAAACTCCTGTACCTGTATATTACTGCCGAACCTGTTCTCCACACACACACACACACACACACACAAGCTCACACACAAACCTACACACAGTACACACTCACAACAACAAAATGCTGCTGCTGAACAACAGAGAAAAGCTTATTTAAGCCTTCAGCTTGAACAACTACAAGAATATGAAACTGAACCTAAATCATCTGTATCTTTTAAGAAACTGTGACTTGTTTGTCTGTTGACTATGATGTTATTCATCTAAACCAGGCAGCGACCACACAGAGAAGGGATCACTGATTCAAATCTGATCATATTCTGTATTTTATAATCAACAAATCCCATTAAAAAAGACCAAAGCAATGAATTGATCTGACTACTAAGCATATCTGTGCAGCCAAAGCCTGATACTGAAGCTTTTTCTGGATTAAAAAACATCAAAAAGCCACATTGTTGATCTGGATGACAACATGTTCCTTCATCACCATGAACATGGACACTGCAGATTATATTTAATTATCGGGTGAATCAAGTCCTCATCTGAAGATATAAGTAAATACAGATTTGTATCTGTGCCCTTGTTTGTTTAAAATGAACCTGACCTGCATGTTTTAAACGTTTCCCTGCCCCAACGCACCTGATTCAAATGAGTGTGTTGTTATCAGGGGACAGCAGAGCTTGATGACGAGCTGATCATTTGAATCAGGTGGGCTGAGGCAGGGAAATGACTAAAACAGGCAGGTCAGTGGGCCCCCAGGGACGGCAGTGAAATACACTGCTTTAAGTACACTTTGCTGATAATACCTACACACGTTTACTTAAGTAAAACTTAATACTTCCACTACAGAATTTCAAGCAACATGAGATGACTCAGAGAACTGCAGAGATCATCTCAACTCCAACTAAAGGTGCATTATTAAAACTGCAAACCTATTTCAGGCCTGTTAAAACTAAACACAGCCACCAACAGAGAAACAGTGTGCCGCTTCAGTGTTTCAGCCGCTTCTCATTAAGTGTTCAGGTAACACCCCGCCTTTTAAAATGTTGGTTCAAATCCATCCACGCAATAAAAACACATTTGATCCACTCTCCACCTGCAGTCGCCCTGATGTCTTCTGCCTCAGCAGTTAGTAGTCATCCGAAATGCTTATGGGAACAGTAACTTATCAGCCCTCTCACACCTGTCAAGCGTGGTCTGCATTTGTTTCTGTGTGTGCATGATGTTATCAGCTCTAGTCAACTGTGTGATAAATGGCCTCTCATGCTTACCTCAACTGCCTCAGCCCTTATGGAAAGCAGCTGACCCGAGGCTCTGAGGGGGCCAACTGGTAAAACCACCTGCTTTCACCACTTGTCCGCGGGCTGTGCTGACTTCTACAGCTCGGTCCTTCATTTTCCCACAAATTCAGCTGAAAGAGCGACGAGAGAAGAAAATACTGCTATATTATACAATACTCAGTTCTTATTTTCTTCAAAAACGCCCCAGGTATCAGGGGAACAAATACCAGCTAACCATAAATATACATAACATTCAACATAGTCTGAGTTACGCCTACTTTACCTTGGTATAACCATGACAGCATCAGTTTCAACATGGCAGTGAATGCACCACAAGGAAAAGTCAGAAAAAGGCAGATACCCACTGATAATTAACTAAGCACTCAATTTTTTTAATCACCTTAAATCACCCTCCAAAACCAAAGAGCTGAGCCCAGACAACGGTCCCCTACGTCAGATGTCGCTCAGACACACACTGCTTTCCAAACACCACTCAGATGGTAACACAATGGGAAGAACCCTGTTTGAAATATCGGAAAGAAGAAACTAAAACCCAAAGTAGATTAAAAAGAGATTATGACCGACCAGAATATCTCTCCTCTGTCAGGGAGCAGAGATAAATCCAAACCAAGCGCAGCCTCAGTGGCCAAAAAACTGGCGATTGAAAAGGGAAGACAAGAAGAATCATGGCAACCAAAAGAAAAACCAAACATATGGTCACTGTTCAACAGGTGAGGCTGAGACAGAGATGCTCCTAGTTTTAATGACTTTAACAATTCCTCCTGAGTTGTTCCTTACTTGAACTAGGGGTCTTATTTATTTTATAAACTGTGATTGTGTTGCTCTATTCTGTACATGTGGTATCTACTGCATGTCCTGGGAGAGGGATCCCTCCTCTGTGGCTCTTCTTGAGGTTTCTTCCATCCTTTTTTCCCTCCTGTTGAAAAGTTTTTCCTCACTTGAATCGAGGGTCTAAGAACAGTGTCGTGATGCAAAAATGATCTGATGTCCGTCAAAATAGTTGCAATGTGATCTTTTGACCACATTCGCGTGCATTTTGATTTGATTTTGACTGAGTTTTTATTGACGTTGATTTGCTGTATTTGAACAATTGTTTATAATATTACTGTTTAGGTGTCCAAATACTATGTTGCCTTGGCGTTTTAAATGTTTTTAATTTATTTATTTTATGTTGTTTCCATGTTAATAAAGTCATTAAATTGTTAAAAGAGAGAGAGAGAGAGAGAGAGAGAGAGAGCAGGGGGTCCTTGGGACTCTCCCGGTTGACAGCTCCTGTCTCTGCCTGTAACGACTTATTTATTCAGGGATAATTAATCAGGCGCAGTTTTGTGCGGGATGATTAATGCGCTTTGTCATCTCTGCTGCAGCGGTGAAAACACAGTGTGGTGTGCTCTGGCTGCCTCTGATGTAACGGGGACGTCCTGTTTGGAGAGCAGGGAGAGGAGCTCGGAGCTGCTGCATGATGGAGGCCTTCTCCTCAACCAAAAACACAAGACTTGCTGCCCTTATCAAGCTGGGACCACCGAGGGAGGTCTGCTGCTGCCCATCTGATATGATTCAAGAAAGTCTCCATTTTTATTCTCCTGTCTCTGTGGTGAATTTATGATGCGTCTACTTGTTTTTATTTCCTTTTCTGATGTAATCTGCAGCACTAACATCACTCAGATTGTCTGATTTATTGTTCCTGATAGCATCCGTGACCATCCATCACAACTTTTTGATTATCAAAGCTGTTTCCCACCTGCCTTCTTGTTTCTTTTCCCACAGTGCTCGGGGTCATATGACTTCCCTCCGTCAGACAGTCAGCGGCTTTCACTTCTTCACCGGCCTGTCGAGGGAAGCCGTGTCCGGGCAAGCGCTTCCTCCTGCGGCCACGCTGGTCTCATGACGCCACCTTGTGATCGTTGTTGTTACCGCAAGTCTGAGGAACCAAATGAGGTGTTCCGATAAAACCGTGGTAAAAACCTTTTGTCATAAAGCCTTAACAAATTTACCACCTTTAAGTGCACCATTTCAAATCAAGCACTGCTGAATGGATATAATATTACACAATTTTTACAGGAAAGCTTTGTTTAAAGATCCTGCAAGTAAAAATGTAAAGTGATGAAGCAAGTTTAATACATGGTAGACATACAGTGGCCTGTTTATGGCATTGAGTGATGTATTTGCTGGCCTTTTCATGGCTTTATTGATAGGACAGCATTGAGAAGTGACAGAAAGCAGGATGGCACACAACAAAGGACCACGGGTCGGACTCGAACCCTGGGCCGCTGCAGCGAGGACACAGCCTCTGCACATGAGATGCCTGCTGTACCAACTGATTTGTCATTTCAGTGCAGTGGACTTGATCCAAGCTGATCAAGTGCAGATCAACAGGTTTTGGACCCGAAAGCTGATGACAGGAGAAGCTTCAGTGATTTACTGCAGAACCTTACAAGCAGACCAGAAGGCAGGCAGGCAGGAAACAGGTCTCGATAACAAAAACTCAAATACTGAAACAGTATCTGCAGGGCTGATGAGGGAGAGTCGAAACAGGTGAGAGCGGGCAGAGTAGGCCAGTTAGATGATGAGAAGAGGGGACGGGTGTGTGGACGGGTGGGGGTATAGACCTTTTTTACAACAGCCATGTATATTGTGGTTTCTGCTTTATATCGTTGCTGTTATACCTCTAAATTGCTTGGTAAATCTAGAAGCATTATCGGCACAATACTTACATTTACTTAACTCAAGGTGGACTTTTCTATTTTAAAATAATGCTGGGTATTTTAATGAATAATGTAATAATAATCCAGAGTAGCAGTGACATCAAATAAACACAAATACATCAAGGTTATGTACACTTTATTAATACAAAAGCCTTATATTCTCACACACATAACAGCATTATAGCACATTCTGGCACTCTCCTGGTTCCCGGCTGGTTCTGCTCAGCTCAGTCCTCTCCAGCAGGCCTTGGCTGTAAACGATAAAGCCGCAGTTGTAATGGGTATCTGGGGATTAAAGCCTGCTAATATACAGTATTTTTCATTTTGTCTCATGTTCAGCTAGTCTGTCACATTTGACCTGAAAGTTTACAGAAGTTAAGTCTGTCATTTTTAATAATCTATACGACCAGCAGATGTCACTATAAAGTCATATTTTATGTCAGCTGTTTGTTTCCTTACCTTGGATTTGCCACAGTTGGTGATCTTGTTGCCTTTAGAGAGAAAAAAAAATAGATGAAGTGATTAGTTTTTCTCAAAGCTCAGAACTATTGTGCTTTTTTTTCAAACAAAGCTCCTCTGATAACAACAATGACAGAAACAGAGCTTCGAGATGGGAGCAAGAGATACATTTCAGATACACCCTTCACTCACTGAAAATGGTTTTAGAGGCACTTTTGTTTGCATTCAGCCGCTCTGTACAGCAACATACTGTATGATAGAATCTCAGCCCGTTTCACACAGCTCAGCTCTTCTGTTTCACACTGTTTTGTCTTCCGTCTGTATTTTCACTTCCTGTACCAGACTGTACCTTTTCTCTCACATAGCCTACACAGGATGTAGTTGTTGACTTACCTGCCAACAGAATGATGGAAAGGAACACAATGACCCCGGCGAAGACCAGACCTCCGACACGTAGTGTGTGGTAGTCTAAAAAGTCACATAGGACATTATCACCACAACATCACTTTCACGTATGGCAACTATTTCTGTACCCCCTCAATTCCCTCTCATTTTACAGCGTCTTAGACTTCCTCCTTCGCTTTCCTTCACACCTTTTCAACCTGTGTGTGGTTTTCTCTTCTCCTTCTATTTTCCGTTATCACATGCACATTTTACTCCCCAGCTCCTGGTACTCCTCCTATTTTGTTCCAACAGATCTGCATTTCCACCCAAGGAACTTTCCCTAAGGACTAGGAACCTTTGGAGGAACTCGTTTCCATCACCGAAACCTAAATTACCCTGAATTAAGTATCGGGGATATTATTTTAGATCATAAAAAGTCCCTGCTCTGATGTAGTACTTTCCAAAAGAACAGGAACTTAGAAGCTGAACATTTCTGATTAGTTGACTACTTGCATTTTATTTCAGCCACCATTTAAAAAAAATCTGCAGCCACAAACAATTGTTTTTTCTAATGTACTAATATGTATTTACAGAAGAAAGCATGTGACCGACAGATGCTATACACATGCAGCAGACTAATTCGCCCTATTTGAGGGTCTTTAGACAGCCAAAGGGACGCAGACAAAAATGAGAAGAAGGTTGCTGCTTGAAAAGTAGTTCCTGGTACTAAAAGTTCTGGGTACTTTCAGGAGAAATGCAGCTTAAACCTCCAACATGCCTATTGTGTTTGCCCACCTAATCTCTGTGCTGGCAGAAACACCCTTTATTCTGTTCATGCTTTCTACATTCTCTCTTTTTAGAGCGCGGGCACAAAGTAAATATTTAATTTCTTCATCTGAGCAGATATACTTTCAATGTTGCCGTTACTCACCATATACAAAGTCTGCGTCATAGTCAATGTCTGCACCTGGGGATAGACAGAAAATGGACATGGGTAGACATGGTAGTCTCTGCAACACAATACATGGACATCATAATGTAAAAAAGGCTCTTACTTCACTGTTGATAATTTTGGTTGATTTCAGATAAAATCCTTACATATTGGCCCTTTTAAGTAAACTGAGACAACCCTGACTGTGAGGATTATCAGGGGACACCTATTTTAAGTTTCATATTGTTGTTCTTCATTGCCATAGATATGTCTCTGTTGTTAGAGAGACAGTTAATAAGTCATCCATGCACTACTCAGGTACATGATTTACACACAGTTGTCAGTGGTTCTGACTCAGAATCGGAAAACCAAGAACGACTGTGACCTTGAAGGTATTATGTCACTCAAACTGTGTCATGTTAAAGTGGCTGTCTCACTCATCCCCTGTTTGTGGATAATCAGCAGTTCAGCTGCAGTGAAGCTTACCTTTAGAAGACATGATGCCTGGTCTGTGTGTGTTCAGTCGACAAAACTGGAGGGACAAAATGCAAACAGTTAACTAAAGGCTGGTGACAGCAGCAGCCGCCAGCTGGCGATCCGTCCATGTCTGCTGATTTAAATAATTCAACCAGGAGCATCTTGTTTTTATATAAAGACAATTAAAGTATTCACCAGCAGGTCTCTGTCTGAAAACTGTGGATTTGGTTTCAATAGCCCCTACATTTTAATTAGGTTAGAGGCTCGTTTAAATCGGCTTATTCACTTTAGATGAGAGGTGGTTGAAAGGCTCCGAAACTCTACACGTCCTGACAAATTGCCTCGCTGAGTTCCAGACTTAAGAGCAAAATGATTGTCTTGATCTTCACTGAGAACTTTAAGAGGCTAATGGCTATATTGATCCACTCCCCCCCTCCCCTCCCCTCCCCCACCCCATCCTTTCTTTCTCCATCCCTCACAAACACACACATACTTTTCACAAGCCCCTCTACATCTCCTGACCTATAATCATTAACTTACACAGATTAACAGACTAAAAATTTCCCTTGCTGTCTCCGTTTTGTTCGAGCGTGCCACTGTGAATTGTGTACTCGGGTGCTTTCATTTATTATGTGTCGGGGCCTTTGAGTTGCACCACTGCACATAAGGGCATAGCAGACAGTTACTCATTAATATACAACCGCTCCAATAGTCATTAACCTTGAACCTTGCACAATGTGATCCAGGTTATAGATGTGGGCAAGAAAGCGTAGTCCATCTAATAATGCAGAATTGATACCTGATGATTTTTTGGCAGATAACCACAGCACCCCTAAAGTACAGCAATGAATTCAATTAACAAGAGTACTGACAACAGAGTACTATCTGTCCTCTAAACCCACTTTTACAACACATAGTAACTGGAGCATGTGTGCTTTTATATTTTGCTTCATTAAATAATGGAGCAACTTAACTTTTCATTGCGACAATGCCAATAATTTCGATTTTACACAGAAATAAACATTATAGACATCAACTAACCCCTCAAAAAACATACATTAACATTGCAGCCACGAGAAACTTGGTCCTTTATCCCACAGTAACAGTCATTTTAAACACCTGAAGTGCACACAACAGATTGATTTGTATGCACATTTATTAGGAAAGCGAGTTATCACTCACCTGAGCTGAAGAAGGCTCTGTAATACCTCTGTCCAGGTGTGTGTGTGTGGCACAGACTGAGTCAGAGGCAGGTGCGGACCAAGCTCCCACCTCTTAGATCCACCCTCTGGCACCCCCACACACACACACAAACCACCTCTACACCCACCCACAGCCATATATCAGTCTCGCCGCTCAGTTACATATTTACCGTCTCAGTCAGTAAAGTTTGTACTCTCATGCTAATAAAGAGCGTATATCTGCCAACCTTTGGAATCATAGGAGAATGATCGACATGTTACTGGCTCTGCACTTTCATAGCTTAGTGTCAGCTCGTAACCTTGGTTTGACATTGACGGGAAATAACCAGATTGATTTCGGGGCTGCTTGTAGAATCTGATGTTCACGGATAAAAGACCCGCAAGACATTATTATGTGTGGTCAGACATACTTTTATTTACTTATACCAAAAGTACAACAGGTTGCTACACAACAAGGCCTCATGCGTAGAATAAACATAGCTTTTACTTGTACAGCGGTCGTCTTTTAAAACAGATATAATCAAAGTTGAGTTCGGTGAGCGCCTGACCTGACAGGAGATTCACAACAAAGACTGTTCATCTGGTCTCTGGCTATGATTTGGCTTACATTAGGCTACTATTAATGTAGTCTTGCACATAAATAATATCAATGTTCTCTCAAACGCTCAAACTTTGTGTCTCTCCTTTCCGAAATGTCGCACTGCTGTTCAGACCATCATGACATTTGAGTGAATGACAATGAAGAGAAAAGAAAGAGAACAGGCTTCACAGATCTGCAACACTAGTGAGTGTGTGTGGCGAAACTAATCATAGTCTGCCGGAGACTCGTTAATCCAGGCGGAGCCAGCAGTGGAGAAGAAGGCAGTGAGACAGCTGATGCAGGAGCTCCCTCCACTCTACATGTGAGACACTGTGGTGGAGGAGCTCATGCAGAGACCTGCAAACTATTCCTGTGCTCAGTCAGAGAGCTGTGGCAGTTGAGATTGTCTTAAATAAGGCTCATTACATTTACATGTAGAAATACACATGCACTTGTGATATACACATACATATACAGGATATGCACGCACATAAACACACATCGGCACGCAAACACACCCAACCATTCAAATGTAGACCTAAATAAGGAATATTTAACTGTTCATCTTATCCGTAAACTATATGTGTTAATATAGATGTACTTATATATGTATATAGTATACAATATATGTTATAATCCAAATGTGACAAACATTCATCAAGGACAATTAACAAAATAAACAACAAATTGACAAATCCTAAAACCTGAAGGCATTAAATACAAAACGATGAATAGCAGACCACACGATATTAAAAATTCTTCTGGGGCTTCAAAGACAATCTTGTGTCAAAGGTGCTACTGGCTAAGACATACAACTGGAGTGAAAGACTGTCACAGAAAGGCACAGGAAAAGGACGAGAGCACTAAGGGACTGGCACGGTCACAACTGAGCACAACGGACTAAAGATTTATGTACATGTTACACTTCTATATACCTCCTCTTACCCCGTCATACAACCAGTTACCATAATCATCAATAACTCCAATGTTTTAGTGGCTTAATATCAAATAAAACTGATCATCATTGCAGAAGGCAGTCCGGTCCAGTGGAGTGGCATCAGTTCTCTGCTGCAGTCTCGGCAGGCGCTGTAGCTGAAAGAGGTCACGGACGAGTGAGTTAGACGAAGCAGAACATTAAACTTGCATTCACACAGTCAGTTCTAGTTAAATGTTTTACTCCTTCTCCTTCTCTTTACCTTTTCTTTTACATACATGCAATCACTTGGAGGACTACGTTAACAGTTCTGCTATTGGTAAGTTGACATGTTTTACTGCTGAAATAAACTCATCAGTTTTTTCATGCTGTCCAGTGCTGCAGCACAGTATTCCCCCTCTGCCTGAAACGCTCCTGTCTCTTTATGACCCCCCCTCTTGAATACCAAGAATGCTCTGATCAGTCAGCTGCACTAAATTAAATCTTACATGCCAAACTAGCTGACCGTGAATGTGTGACATGGTGACGTAGTGTGATGTCGCAAAGTCACGGAATTTAAGGCGGGACTACTGACGAGACGTGTCAGGAGCAGGGTTTCTGTGGAAGAAAGGAGCTTTCAAGATCTTTTACATGCACAAAAATTATTTATAACACACTGAAAAAGCATAATAGGTCTCCTTTAAGACGGTGTATTGCTGAATTTATTCTAAAGGACATAATGAGTTTTCTTAATGTAAAACAGTGAATACATTTACTCAAATGTGGGGTATAATTTCAAAGTATTTTGTTTGAGCATTACTACTGTATACTTCTACTCCATTATATCTGCAACATTTTTTTAACAGCTATGGTTATTAGCTACTTATCAGATGAATTTAATATATGCATATAATAATAATAATAATAATAATAATAATAATAATAATAATAATATAAACATTAAAAACAAATATGACAACAAAATATGATGCATTATACTAAATACTTCCTAACAGCATGTACGAACTTGGTCAAATTAGCTCTAGTTTGAACATTAGAGTTATGGGTAACTCTTTTCACCAAAGAACTTTTATATTTTACTCAAAATATAATTTTACTGGCAGTGGAGTATTTTTAAACTCTGATACTGCTACTTTTATATAAGCATCTATATATATTATATATACTTCTTCCACCAGTGCCCTCCAGACCCCATTATAAAAACCACATTATGAAAATCAGACTGTGCAATTCAAACTTGATGGAGATTGGTAATATAACACTCTCAACATTTCATCAGCTTTATTCTAATAAAGCAGGAGCTGTTATAAAACTGTCTGTTTGGTGGTGCGTTCAAGGATATCGGAGCATCCTTGAACTGATTAAAAAGTGCTGCATGAATGAGTATTGTTGCTAACTTAATGAATTCTATGTTCAGTATAACAACTTTTCAAACCGGTTCGGTGACTGCAGTACCCTCAAGATATGTAGTGACATTTTGTTTAAACATTAGCTCTCCATTTACTGGTTATTCAGGATGGAGGAGCCTGATTCGGGCAAATGACCAGCAGGAATGAGCTGTGCATGTGGGAGTCAGAGAGAAACATTCAAGTTGTACTGTAGCTCTTGAGGAGGAAAATAATGTGGTCTCTTTGAGCATGGTTAAGAGATACCACAGAGCAAAATAATAGTACAATATACTACATGAAGAAGCTGATTACATGCACCACACACTGCAAGACGCAAATACTTTTTGTTGACAGCTTGTAATGAGACTGCCCCAAACTTTTGCCTCTCTTTCTTTCTTCAATCTCTGAAATAAGAAGAGTGGAACACTCAATCCTCCCACTCTATTCTACTCTATTATTCGATTTCATCATTTGTTACTTATGTACACTAATCCTGTATGTACTTGATGTGCACACAATGCTCAGACATCAGAGAATATGCTAAAGCAAGAGAATGAAATTCTTTGGTGACGACTGGTGGCTTGAACAATGTTTAGTTACATTCTATTACAAAAAGTTGGCATGGGCGACACTGTTAGGAGATCAAACCCACGAATCAAACATGTGAAAATGATCGTGCAGTTGGTTGTTGCTCTCATTTAAAAGGATGGCAACTGTGAAATCTCAGATGTTGGAGCTTCCTCCAATGCACCCACGGGGAGGGTAAAGGTGACAAACTGTGCTCTGTAATAAATTACTGATTACAAGTTGCTGTTTTTTCAAGCTGAAAGTAATGAAATTAGACTTAATATATGTCTTGGAAAATGTCAGCAGTAATTTAACAGGTATATAACTTTTATGCTCTTTGTCCGTCTGTCTATCTGTCTGTCTGTCACTCCAATCCAGTATCATCAAAGCATGTTTTGCCTCTCCTAACCATGACAAGCACACATTCATTCTTTGTCCACATCCCAGTTACCAATAATAAATACATAATAAGTGGTAAGACTTTCAAAATAAAGCTTGCTTGAGTTTCACAGTTTGGTATGTTGGTTAACAAAAGAAGTCAATGTTGACTACTGGTTTCACATGGGAAATTAACCTAGTCTCCTGTTTTAAAGTCCTGGTGTTGAACAATAAATCAACCTCATGCCTGCGTGGACTTTGCTGCTCTTTATACAACAGCGTTCCTTTGCGCCCATCATTATCGCCCCCTGTTGGCCTTCATGCACGTGTACTTTTCCCACCTAATCAAGGCGAAACATGACACTGACACAGTATCCTCTATCAGATCGATATGTCTATAACACACTCTTTGCAGGATACTGGGCTGGTCTCACACATACAGTTCAACAAGTGTGAACATGAATCACTCCCCCCTTCTCCCCTGTGCTATGGGCCCTCCCAAAGGGAAACTCTATTATGGATGTGTGTCAGGGGGTGAGCCAGAGGTGAGGGAGCTGACAGAGTTTAAATCTCACCCGTCTCACCCACGGGGACAATCAGGTTCTCCTCCTGCTTCTCCTCATCTCCGGGGGCCCTGAGGAGAGGATCCACAGGTTGTCATGGTAACCAAATCATTTCATGTTACACAGCCAAGACTTTGGGGTGTTTTTCAGTCAAAGAAAGGACACTGACATACCTGGGCTTCTGGTTGATATTGCAGCGGCATCGTCGACCTAGAAACATAAGCAATCATAAGCTGTGTTGTCCAGAGTTCTCATTAATCAGGTGCATTATCTGTGTCGCTGTTACCTGATAAAGTAATGCTGCAGTAACACAGCATGGAAATGCAATAATGATTAATTAATTCTTAATGAATTCTTCTTAATGTGCTTTTAATACTTGATTACATTGAGTGCATGTGCAGATAATATAATGCTACACAGGCTCACATAGACACACACACAGAGAGATTAACTTACTGAGGATGAGGAGAATGCCCAGTGTGAACAGCACCACGGCAAATGCCAACCCCCCAACCCTCAGGCTGTGATAGTCTGCAGAAGGAGTTCAAGTAGAAGAAGACCAGAGAAGAGACATGAGCAGGAGAAAGAGATGTAATCAATGTGACATTTATTCCAAAAGTTTCTTATATGTTGACTCAATGTGCTGATGATGGCCACTATTGAAAAGAAGAACGATTTTTCTAAACTCACCATAAACAAATGGGTCTTCAACTTTCTGTTGGTCATCTGTAAAAACAATAGAAACCACACATTCAGAACCAAGGCGTTCACATTTATCAGTCTTCTTATTCTGTGCCCCTTTTAACTGTTAATTTATGTCTCCCTCTCTCCCTCTCCTCTCTCTTTTTTTTTTTTTCACACCTCCTCTGTGTTAGTGCTCAACACCGGAGCCCCCCAGGGCTGTGTGCTCAGCCCCCTCCTGTTCACACTGTACACCCATGACTGCACTCCCAGACTTTGAGAGAACTCTATTGTGAATCTGGCAAAGATACAGTATCTGCTGCCGTACCACCAGACTACGGAGCAGCTTCATTCTTCAGGCTATTAGTTTGTTTTGTTTTTGTTTTTCTGTGATGTAGCATAAAGGGACTAAAACTCAGTTTTGCTTTGCAACGCTTGTGTTGTTAAATGATAACTAAATTGACCTTGTTCTTGTATTTGTATCTTGTATGTAAAGCTCAATAAACTTAACATAGTGGTTTTGTTTCTTAATATTAACCACAGTTTATTTGATACATTTCCCAATCCCCAACTATTCTGTAGTTGCCATCATATGATATAATCAAGGGTTTTGCAGAACCATCCAAAACTGATTTTCTTATCTGGCAATAGGATTTGAAATTGTAATAGGGCCTAGTATTGTTTACACCCACATACACTCTCATAGAAATACATTATCATCTCTCTTTCCTACCAAACAGCCACTCTCATCTCTTCAGCATCGATTACACTCTATAAAAATCTATTTCTAATCAGCACACAGACTTAATCCATACATCTGCCACTGTTCGCTGCAGTGGGGCAATCCATAAGGGTCGGATCTGATCTGGAAACCAACAGACCCATCTATATGTGGCTGTTGGGAGTGAGGTGTGACCCCTATTAGAGATTAAATCAAGGGTACTCACCCTGCTCACTGGGGTCTGATACAGCTGAGAGGCAGCAAAGAAGGGAAGTGGTTTTGGTCAGAGGGTGAAAGGAGAAAGGAGAGGGTAGAAACACAGGAAATGAGACAGGAGACCATAAGTGAGAAAATACATGAACACCATCTATCTATCTATCTATCTATCTATCTATCTATCTATGTTTACCTAACACAAGCTCTCAGTTTAACACAAAAACAGTTGGCATCACAGCACCACATCATCTATTTGTAATGTGTGACTGTGTGACCATGTGTTTACGTGTCTTACACTTAATCATACAGTATAAACAGACCTCACACACACACAGTAAGTGACTAACCAACCTACACATGAAGCCCTAAAGTACTAATTGATGTTTTGCTGCGAGCACACACCCAGTGAGAGCCTTTTCATGTAACATAACCGCCTGCCCCAACACTGCCTCCCTATGGACAATTACTGTGTGCACGGATGTGTGTGTGTGTGTCTGTGTGTGTTTCCTGACAAGGGGGGCACTTACCAGCCACACACACCAGGAGTGAAGAGAGGAAGAGCAAAATAGTTTCCATGGTAACTGTTGACATAGAGTAGGGAGGGTGAGAGAGAGAATGAAAGACAAAAAAATACAGTGAGAGGTCTGTTTTACTACTCCAGCACATATGCCCCTGCACAGTGAGACATAAACAATAACAATGAACACATGTACACACACTGTTGTATATGCACTCCACAGACTATACAGTAAGTGGTGTGTGAGAGTGGGAATCACATCACAGCACTGGCTCTATCCAAACCCCCAGAGTTTGACTGATGCCTAAGGGTATAGTTTTTATCTTGCATAGCGATCCATGTTCGGAGCCTGCTGCTTACATGTTCTCTTTTCCTGGCAGAGATTACTCCTTCCTCCCTGTGGACATCACACAACCTTGGCCTATTTTCATGTAGGTTGTTCAATGCACATAGACAACTGTGTCTCCCATGAAATGCTTTCATGTTAAGCTATATTGCTGTAATGTCGACCAGTTACGTTTTCAACCATGTTAGCTGCATGACTCCAGGGGTGGCAATGACAGCCTATCAATCTGTGGGTCCCCCACTTTGCTCCAGACAGAAATATCTCAACATCTCTTGCAGGGATTGCCATGACATTTTTTGCAGACATCTATAGTTTCCGAAGGATGAAGCCTAATGACTTTTAAGACCCCCAGTCTTTTCCTTTAGCATCACCACGAAGTTGACATTTGTGGTAATAAGTGAACACCAACGATTGGATGTATAGCAATGAAACTTGTTATACTGATTCATGTGCCCCTTAAACAACATTGGTGATCACTTCATCGGGTCAAATTTTTTATACCTACAGAGGGAACGGGTCCTCTTCAACGGAGTTTGCCATGTTGCAACGCCATATTTCTACTGTGACCCAGAACAGAAAAACCAAAATCTGAATCTAAAGGGAGCCTTTTGCATTTTTCCTGTTAATAGTGGCCACCATAGGCCGCCATAAATCCTAGACACTGAACCTGTAATCAATATCTATAAATCAAACTTATCTATGAAATATCCAAGTTTCACCTTCTATAATATGTGCTCCTGGAAACCAAAGTGTGATTAAGGTTTTATGATTACAGCATGTTTTTACTGTGCTCTTTGTAACACTTGTGTCCTCACATTTATAAATACATAATGACCAGAGCAGTTATAACTGCAGAAATACAGACCTGGTGGGAACAACAACTCATAAATCAAGATATGGCGTGGTAATTTACCATCAGTTCACTGCTGCAAACAAAGTGTTTGAACCAACAGGAGCAAACAAACAAAATGAAGGGGATGTCTGTCTGTATGTCTTTGGAAATCAGTCTGATTGAGTACACTCTGGCCCTAACGGGAAGCATTGATTGATTGATGCTTCGATACAGATAATACAAACAGGCGACAAGATTTGACAGCATTGCATTTGAAGAAGCATATCAAAGCTGCACGCAAACCATGTATCAAGCCTTCAAAGTCTAAAAGCTTTATTTACCTCAGCTTTTACCTCTGCTGTTTGAGAGTGCCACCTGGCTGTCCACCTGTCTGCCTACATGCTTTTTTTTTATTCCCATCCATCCAACTAACTGGCTCTCTGACTGACTGGGTCCATTTATGTCCATCTACCCATCGGGCTGTTTGCCTGTCAACAACTGTATCAGTGGTAGCGGACACAGTGCACTTAAATGACCACAGTCCATTATAGTCATTAACTGAGGAACCAGCTGTAGCATTTCTGCCCGGTTGCTGTTTGTATGTGTGTGCTTCACATATTCGATTTACAGACCTGAGCAACAGGTTGTAACTAGGACATTTATGAAATAATGTGACACAAGATGACAACTGAGGAACATAAGGCCTATGGCATCCATTAGATTAATGGCATCTACTCTTAGAATTATAGTAGTAGAGTAGAATTATTTAGTTTTAACGATAGTTTACTTGAGTTTATTATTTTCATTTTTAAGTTTGTTTCGCTATTTTTCAATGGAGGTCAAGTTTTGATCCTGTCTTTTGTTGGGGAATGTTTTCGATAAAAGGCTTTCTTGTTTGAATACACACATTATCGTTAAAGTTGCTGTCATTAAAGGTACAGTGTGTAATATATCGAGTATTTAGCAACATCTAGCGGTGTGATTCTAGATGGCAACACTCCCTTGCTCACCCCTCCCTTTTCGAAGACGTTGGCAAAGTATTTCTACTAATTCAAGTGATGACGTAAAGATGCGGTTAGTTGTTTAATCTCTAAAACTACAGGTTATAACAAAAAAAAAGAGAAGAAAAATAGGATCACACAAATAAATCATGTAGCCTCCGTGGATGGAGACCCGCTCCCTATATAGATATAAACGGCTCATTCTAAGGAAATGAAAACACGCTTAATAAAACATACTTATGAATAAAAGTCTGTTCTGCTAGGGGGCACTACATATTACAGACTGCACCTTTAAATGTTTAGAAATAATAGAGACAAAAATACTTTTAGTTTCAGTCGTGATGACACAGTCAAAACTGAAACCTTTGAAGTACTTCTTACAGTGTACAACTACGAAGAATATGGTGTACTCAGAGTGGAACATTTCAGTGCAGTTAAAACCAAACCCAGATATGACTGATGAGAAACGACAATATGAGTGTTTGAAGGCATGCCTGTCACATCTCTAAAGAGACATCATTTTTTCACATCAGAGGTGATGATTGATGGCTGGCCCCAAACTGTATATCACATTCAGTTCAGACACATCAATAAACGGGGATCCAGCTCAAGTACAGCGGGGGGGAAATTATTCACGCTGAGGCTGGCCTTTGCTTTTTAATGCAACCATTACAAGAAAAAAAATCCTTTATTGTGAGATCCATTTCACGTCATAACAGGATATTTAACATCTATATGTGTCTGTTTGTATTTCAGTAAGAATCCATCACCATCACCTATCCGCTCCACACCCGCACACTGCTGGGGTTGTTACATTTCCACTAATACTTAACCTAGACAAAATCGTATAGGCTAGTTACTTTGGATGCATGATATTAAGTTTTTTGAGCCGATACCAATAACCGATGACTGGTAATTTCACATTGCTGTATTTCAAAAGGGAGTTCATAACCCGTAGCTCGCGCACACCTGCTATAATTTCATTAGAGCCGATAAACAGCCAAATAAAGACATCATAAATAATGTATTTTTCTTTGAGAGAGAAAGTTTATTGAGTTGACTGTCGTGGTTTTGGTTATCAGTTTAGATGTTTCCTGTTTTGTTTTCTATTTTGTAGGGTAATGGTTTGTAATCATTTAGTTTTATGGTTTGCTGTAGTTTTGCTCTGTCAGTTTTGTTGCCTGCCTTTGATTTGTTTTGGAATACAGCTCAGGTTATCAAAGCTCGCCTTTTGTTCTTTCAGCCATCGGTCTTTGTGTCTTGCGTTTGGGTTGTTATTGCAAAAACACAACAATGAGATGTTGATTTTATGAAATAACGAGAAGGTTTGGCGATATAATAAGATAAAGTGATATGTTGTTTTACATGAAATGTTCAAATTTGGTATCTAGAGTGGAAATATCAGGAAAATGTCATAATAGTATGAAAAACTACGTGAAAATACAAGTGTCTCACTAAAACAACCAACTGAGCTGACTTCCATGAAGAGATACTGTTAAGTACATTTGACCATGAGTCATCTTGATCTCCCTCTTCAATAGCAGTATGAGTCTCCCATAACCTTTTTCTTTCTCCTCTAAACCCTCCTCCTCATTTTCAATCATCACATGCTGCCCAACTGGTGTGAAACCTCGCTATATCCGAGAGGATAATGCATAAATTGAAAAGATGGGTGGACAGATGATCAACCAAAAGTAAAAAAACTATAAATTTATGACAGAAAACTTAATTTGTAAATAGATACTTATCCACTTGCTAAATGTTCCCATACGACATCCCTGTTCCTGTTCCAGCAGTGTAAAGATAGTTCTGTCGATGTGAGACTAATGGAAAGACAGGATGTTGGAGTGAAGGATGATGCTTAGCTGGTGGATAAAGAGTGGTGTGATGCCCTGTTGTGTCTCCTCTCACTAGACGTGTTAATGGCACAGATATGACAGTAAGTGTTAATGGTTAAGGGGCCAGCTGGACAACCTCCATCGAAGATTTGGGGTTCAAGGCCAGACAATCAGTCTGACTCAGAATACATTCACTCGTCCATTCACACCTATCCCTCTTTTTAAGGACAAAGGAAGCAGACCTTTAGGCAATACAAACCTCAATTTGAAAGAGGTTCAGCTGATTATTGGCAGTAGTTATTGCAGCTTTTATTTTAGAAGTTATCAGAGAACATCATTCTTTTTGACTACAAAATACCTTGTATGTTGAGTGGTCTGCCAACCTTGATTTTATACTGTAGTTCTTTAACCCATGAACAACTATCAATATTCAGAACAGTCGCCAGAATTGTTGCCTTTTCATGCCTCTGCAAACCATGAATATGTTCAAATTTGTATGTTTTATATCAACATACAACACGTGTCATATCACATTCACATTATATTCATACAAGCGTTCATGTCAGGAGGCGGAAGGAACAAAGGTGGCGTTATAGCTGTCACCACTGTTCAAGGTGGCTTTTCAAAATTTGTAAGTCTGAAAACCCTAGATATTTCCAAGAGCCACTGGAATTATTAATGTTTTCTTTTTGTTTGTATTGTACTTTCGTATTTTGAATTGCGATCAATGCTCTGTGGTTGACAAACTATTTAATGGTGATTCTGTAGCGAAATGCCTTTCGACATACCTTTGACAATTCTGTACTGCAGTTTCGTCTTACACGATACCAACAAAATAAAACATTTTGACCGTCACGTGAAAAAAGAAATGATGAGTGATGAGACCACAAAAGAGAATATCACTTTTGTTAGGGTTCGCTAGACATCTTGTCTAAGAGGAAGTATTTTTAACCATTAGTAGGTCAGTGTCACATTTGTCCCGTGGGAATCTTTCAGAGATTTGGCACTGGCCAATGTAATGTATCACGCAGCTTTTCAGCAGCAGCCTTTCTCTCCTATGGTATGATACAGGGCACCTGAGCAGTTGGCCCTCCGTCTTTCCTTAACCTACCTCATCTGCACTATTGTTTAGCACTATTAAGTTCCAGCGCCAGGCCCATCTTTGTCTGAGAGGAGAGGATAAGAAAAGGGCAGGCAAAACAAGGGAAAAGCAGGAAAGGAGGCTGTTTTCTGTAATTTGGGAACAATGAAAGGGCAGGCTGAAAGACAGAGAGAATGGGAGACGAGCAGACATTATTTGGCAGGAGAGTACAAGGCGAAGGGCACCCAGAGGAGACACTGTCTGAGGAGTGAGTGCAGGGGAAGGGCAGTCTGTCGTATGATAGTGGCATTTCCAGTATAAAATACACAAAGCATGAAAAGGGGAGGTCAGGAAATGCAATGACAGAGGAAGGCAATCAAAGAGACAACACAACCAAAAGCAACAGGAACAATGAGAGGATAAAGTAGACCATGGCTTGGCAGCATGATCTAACCTTTTGACATCAGACTATCTGGCTTGAGGTCAGTCTGACACAAACTCCTGACATCTGAACTTCCAGTTTATTTGGTGAAATATCGAAAACATGGGCAAGGTGAGAGAAAAACTATATTCAAATGACAGATTCTGCCCACAGTTTCCATTGTATTACATGAGACCACACCCCAGCAGCCCCTTACTGTGTCTTCAGTGTGGTCATCATGTTGGACATTTGTACATTATACATATCATATGTGAATTTATGTGCAAAGTTTTAAATATTAGGTTGATTATCGTCACTTTGGAAAATTTCCCATTTCAATGTACGCTTGTGTGCAGGTTTCTGAAAGCACATCCGTCTGATGACTAACGACCCTAAGGCTTTTAAGTGTTGTAAACAAATTAAATACAGAAGTGTCCCAGTGTCTGTAACTGTCTGTAGTGTCTGTGTGTAAAAAAAAAAAGGTATTTCCTGTTTTTCGACAGTGATGAAAAAAATAATGTAGGGCAGATAAGTAGGTCACTCCACAGGTCTCCATAACCTTTGTGTGGGGGGAACAATCTGCCTCCTATATGTGCCACCATTATGATGTTACATCACGATGACAACAAAGTGCGTCGACCCATACTGTGCGTTATCACCATGGCGACTGTCTCCAAATAATGGGTTAAAATGACATGTCTTATCATATCACAAGGGCAGCCGGCTTCCAGGAGAAAGGGGTGTGGTTGTCATCACTGTCGAGTGGAAATCGCACACACTCATTTAGAAATCAACACGTCAGGTGCAGGAGATAGTGGCTTTTTGGGACAGTATGTGTTACAATATGACATGAACGCACCGCCAGCTTCCACTGACTGACTCACAATCGGCAAGATATCATCTCGACATCCGATCTGTGACGTCTGCGCCTTCATCCACTCGTGCGTCCCTCAACCTGTGGATCGTCTGACGGAGCGGAGGATTCATCCGCCTGGTGCCTTTTTTTGCGTTTTCAGTGACAGCAGCTACCCGCTTATAATAAAGGCAGTGACATCATCTGATATTTGCTTTTCGACTTACTGTTTACGAGAGCAGTCACGTCAGAGAAAATGAAATAATGATCTGCGTAATGGCTTGTATATATTTTGCCGCGCAACCAGTGAAGGTTACAGTGACCAGTGGCAGCAGACACACCCTCATTCTACAGCACTGATACACAAGAAGAAGCCTTGGGAATGGCTTAAGCATCTTCAGCAGTGTGTGAATAATGCAAACACCACACGTGTTGGCGTAATATAGCCTAATTTCACTTAGAGATGTGTGTGATTCACTGAAAATCCGACAAATTACACCATTTATTCACACTCACTACAAGCCACTGGAATAAAATTATGATAAATTCTCCATTTAAATCAATTTTACATGAGTAAAAGATAACACAAACACTATCTAAGACATCAAAATGTGCGCGCGTATCAACTTACCTCTTGTTTCACCAAACTGAAATCCACCCCACAAAAATAAATCAGCTTGTCTCACAAGGCTTTAGCTCCAGATATTCTCATCTGTCAATATGTGCTGCTCACACTGCACACATCCACCTGTCCTGTGAAAAATAGATGTGATGGATAACAGTGTGGCTCCTGGAGTGACTGCTTATCCAGTGCGTTGAACCCTCACTGTCGCTCCCTCTCCTTCTCCCTCCCTCTCTCTCTCTCTCTCTCTCTCACACACACACACCCATTACATAGACCCCCAGCATAATGCCAGGCTCGTGTATGATTGACAGCTGGTGATTTTCTTCTGCCTTCGCTATGATTAATTGACTCCATGATATCGATTCACCTTGATCTTTATTTTATATGCGATCCCACACATCAGACAAATAGAAAAACTCTGGCAAATGCACATAAATATGACATACAGAGACCACACGCATTGACATAAAAATGCAAGAAGAACAATTTCTGAACAGTTTCACAGTGTGAGTGTACTGGGAGGTTTAGGTGTGCAGACAGAGTGCCAGCTCAATAAGAGAGTCAAGGGTCACACTGCTTTCCTTCTTCACAAAGTGAATACATAAAGTGTCCTTTTTTTTTTAGCATGGTAAACAAAGGTCAGCGCTAAAAAAGCCTGGGATGTGTCCCTGAGACAAAAACACACCTCTACAATCATCAATCATTTAAAAGAGTGTCATTCTCGAACCAATCAAGGAGATCACAGTAGAGTGGACTGCGTTTCATTGGCACAGAACACAAGAGAGAAGGACCAGCCATCTTTAAAGCTTGCTTAACATGTAGGTAAACGTTAAGTATACTGTACGACTGACACACCAAGAGACAGGAGAGTAAGATCAAGAATGCAAGACTGGAGACAGTGCATTGATTAGTGTGTTTAAACAATCAGGTGCAGGTAATACACATTCTGCCGTCTGACAGAGGATGAATATGGATGATGAAGAACAGTGAGACGTCCTCATGTTCAAGTGTGAATTCTGAATAATGTTGTAGTGCCACTCCCCCGAACCAGTGTGCAACCTTTCACCCATCCGGCTTTCTGTCTATAGCATCTCCTCATCACTTGTCCGTGTGTAAACCCATCCATCTCTCTGAGAAGACTTCATAGTGCAGAGTTCACAGGGGACGTGAGGACAGTAGACCTCCAGCTGGAGACAAGGGGGCATCACGGTTTCTCTAACTGTAGGAGGGAGAGAAGAATTAAGATGGTGAGAAACAAGTAAATTACAGAAAATCATTTGGATATAAAACATTCTCTTCAATACTCATCATTGTTTTTTTGTTTTTTTACTCTGTTCTTACCTGCATATTGCTGTAGATCCATGGCAAAACACTACTGACTCTGGTGTAAACGCCAGGCTTGTTTACTTCACCACAGCCAGCCCCCCAGCTGGTGATCCCAACCAGGTACCAGCGGTTCGTCCCCTGGCACACCAGAGGTCCACCGCTGTCCCCCTGTAACATATAGTTCACACTGAGTTAAAGCAACATTATAGAACTTTTTTACCTTGAAGTCATGTTCAAAATCATTTTGATGGTACAGGGCCCCCCATCAATTGCCTAAACCTAAACAAAGTAGTTGTCTTGCCTAAACCTAACCAAGTATTTTTGTTGCCTAAACCTAATGACATATTTTTGGTGCCTTAGCATAACCAAACAGCAAACAGAAAACTGAAAAGAAACAGACAATAATAAATGAATTTAATGTGAAAATAGTAAGTCAACAGTACAATAATATGTTCCAAACAGGATACAAACCCCTGTCTGTTTTCTTTGGCTTGTTGTTTGATGAAGGCATGTTTTTAATAAGTGTTATAAGGGCTTGTCTGACGGTGAAATCAAAGGCAAATTTTCTAATTTAATTTAAGTTTTCATAATTACTGTACACCTTGCCTCTCATATTGACTGCTCACCTGACAAGAGTCTTTGCCTCCATTCAGGTCTCCAGCACAGATCATGTTCCTGGTCACGCTGCCTCGATACACAGCAGGGCTGTTACACGTTTGTCTTCCAATGAGGTCCACAGTCACCTCCATCAGATCCCTGGAGACGGTGCCTTTGATGAGGAAACAATACGTCAAAATAGTGGCAGAAAGGTAAAACTTTGCCCATATCCGCCTCAGTACAAAGAAGACAGACATTAGTCAGTCTCTGATAGATCATCCATGTTCCCTCAGGGGGTCCAGACTTTATTCTCTTGTGCTCTGCCTGCCTGTACTTATTCTGATGACTATCTGCCTGCTTTCTGACTCCTGCGATAGCTCTCTGGAGTCGTATGTTTTACTTGTTCCCAATTGTAATCCTGCCTTTTAACCTAGTAAAGACCAATTTGGGTACCAGATCCATGGTTCAGTGTTGCATGCATTCATTTATTCATTATTGCATCATGTAATTTAATAAGAACTGATAGATTGCATTACCTAAGGGAAGCTTAAGAATGAATTTCCATGCCCAAACAGAAAGATCCAGTTTCCGAATGAACAGAGGGAATAAAACATGCTAATTGTACTTCCTTACTGTCCTTTCTGTATATGTTTGCACCTTGTTATGTCTGGCAGCTTCTCTTCATGTGGAAAGCTATATTTTAATTTAAACATACGCTGACCTCATAAATCATGACATTTTTCTCTGATAGTACATTAGCTGATTTTAATAATGAAAAATAGCAATATCTGTATTGATATCATTGATCCCGACCCTCGTATTACCTGGTACCAGATGAAAATTTAATTTTGTGGGATTGCCCATCCCTGGATCCACTAAAATAAACTATAAAACTGTCATTTGTGACATTTTATGTATGCTGCTATAGGAGGCTCCATATCTCAGCTTACCTGAGCCTGCCTCAGTGGTGCCGAAACCAGAGGTCCAACATTTGGTTCCTTGGGGAAACCGCTGGCCAGAGTTTGGCAGACAAGCTGGCTGAACTTCACCTGGATAACAAAAAAAGACTTGTTTAACTTCTGCAAACCAGCAACCTTGTGTGTTCAAAAGGATATTATTGTAGACACGTGCACACACACAAACACACACAAACACACTGGGCTGGGCTAATCAGATTACCAGTATGACTGTGGATTCTGCACAGACCTTAAAAGCTCAGCATCAACAGAAACAGAAAAAACATTTCTATGGTAGTGACTGTCCTGTGTATTGTCTACTGTGTACTTTACCCGATGAAATAATGTTTTGACATTTACTATTTATTGACCAAATTCTCAGATATTAAATCACCTCTTATATAAAACTAAACAGTGTGAATCAAACGGTACATTAATGGGATATTGAAATCAGTGAGGGACTGTTAAAAGGTAAAGAAAAGATTTATTTTGAGATGTACAATTCTCCATGACATTTAACTTGGTGCTGATGTGAGGACCAAATTCTGCAGGCAGCCTCAGGTACATGTATGTAAGTAGGATGAACATACACAGAATTTTAATAAAGTAAAGCTGTGACTGACCATTGAAACCGACTTGAGATGTGAGTTTGAGCAGAGCGATGTCCTGGTCATTAGTTTGGTTGTTGTAGTTTTCGTTCAGTATGATCTTCTCAACAGAGTAGGCTACGGCAGGTAGACTGTCCAGAGACACCACTCCACTGTACACTTTCCAGTTTCTCACAGAGAAAGCTGCGGGGTTGTTTCTGCAACACAGAAAGAGGCTGTTTAGCAGAAAATCAATAGACTCGCACTGATTTGGCATTGGGGCATGGCTTGTTTCAGCCTGCAAAGACTGTGAATCTGTGTATTGTAACTTTGACATGCATCAGTTCAGCATTGTGGACTTCAGCTGAACAACGTCAGTCCTTCAATTACAGTGTATGAGTCCTGTTTTGAGAATAAATGAAAAAACATGCATTTTCTGTGTCAGTCACCTTGGGAAGCAGTGGGCAGCGGTCAGAACAAAATCAGGGGAGATCAGGACTCCTCCGCAGACGTGGGAACCTCTGAAGTGGAGCGTCAACTGCCAGGGCCACTGACCAATCGTGGCCACGCTGCCCCCAATGATCCGGGATGTAGACTGCTGCCGACCACAGTCTGGGAACAGAAGACAATGTGAGATACCAAAGAAACAGCTACAACTACATCATAGTGTGTTACTGGTTCACAAACTCTGCTTTCCAAATGAATGATTCTTTAAACCAACTAAATGAGTTAAACTTTATTATAACCATAATTAATAAATGGTACATTTATAGTTGATTAAACTGTATTTAATAGTTATTTCACTGTCAACACACAATGAAATGCTTTATGAAACATCTGTCAAGTAATTGTAAAGACTTTTAAACATCACATTTTTATAGTGTTAAAAAAAAAAACTGTGAAAAACAGTTAATTGCACTGTATATCAATGTATTCATTGCATATTTAATTCAGCCTGTTTCAGTCTGCCAACTCACGCAGAACAGATTGTTATGTAAATGTAGAACGTGTACAGTGATGATCAAGGCTCTGACCTCATCACTCCCCACAAAGAAACACCACGTTGAATGCAGCAGGGAGTGGGGAGGGATGACGATAACAGCAGTTGTTGAATGCATTATTTCATTGTTGGTTTTCTCGTTGTTGAAATTTAACCTTATCACCCCAACTCTCATATAATGAGGTCTGTAGAAAGGCAGCAAATGGGTGGATGTGTAGTCGTAGAAAGTGCACTGTGTTTGCGAGGTTGAGATAGGGAGAGACAGCTCATGTGTGACTGCGTGTGACACATGACTTTAGGAACAGATGGACGCTCCTTACCCATACACTGCAGGGAGACAGTCTCTTGGTCTGGACAGGAAGAACTGCGTCATGCCACAATGAGAAAAACATGTGAGTTAACATGAGTACATAAGGCGAACCCCTTTGCACCTTACTGCTGTTTTCTTTTTTCTAAGCCTCAAAAAGCAAATAATCAAATCACTAGAATTTACTGATTTCAGGATTATAGATTAGGCCTGAGCTATTGTATGAACATAATAGTAGTAGACTTATTTGTATACCTGACTGTTACTCGCCCCTGGATAGGTGAAGATGATTTGCTGGTTACAGTTAAACCAGCGGCCTCCTGTGACTCAATTGCTTTGGTGGCATAGGACCTGGAGAGAGAGAGAAGCGAAGTTCAGAAAGCTGAGGAGATAAACTTGCACCATACAGAGACCGTTTTGTATAAAACAATGCCTGATTGGGTCTGAAAACTCATTCTGGTTCTGTCACACTGAGACACCTCAGAGAAACCTGTGGAGAATCAATTCAGGCCTCAACACAAGGCAGCAGTTGAGCAGAAATTAGATGGATCTCAGCGGGTAAATTACAGGTTGGAGATAGAAGCTTGTTTCACTAGCAGCTGTTGAAATTGGGTCTGGCGAAATGACGAGCTCGGTGACTCCTACCTGAAGCATGAGACAGATCTGAACGATGATGAGGAATGGTAATAAATATTCTGATGTTGAAGTGCTGATCCAAAATAGTGTTCAGCACTGCTACTCACAGACCATTTTATCTGTGTTGTTTAGCTCACTTTGAGTCAGGTTAGCTTTGACAGAGTTTAAGGGATGATGTTTTACTTTCTGAATCCGAGCTGAGCGCAGATCTGGTTGGCCAAGGTTGTGTCCCAGCCACTGTAGCACACTGGTAGGAAGCGGCCATCTAGATCTGTCTTGACCTGCAGACCATTGTCTGTGCCAAACCTCACTGAGGAAGACAAAGAGAGAGACAACAGGGCACAGGCTGCTTAGATGATTAGGCTTTACACAATGTGACATTAATGTGGAGTCTTTGGCCTGTGTGCTGCTGCTGTTGCAACTACAACAATTAGATTGAAAGCAAAATCAAATATGAAATAAAAATGCTGCACTATGCAAGACTGGAAAATGCAAGCATGCTGCTGTGCAGCGGTGGAGGAAGTAATCAGATCTTTTACGTAAGTAAAAGTAGCAATACCACAGTGTGAAAGTACTGCAATCTAAATCTTAATTAAATGAGACATAATGTGCTTTTTCATTTTTTCCTTCCCTTCAGTGTTTATATGTTCTTGTGCGTGTAAAAGATCTTGAAAGTTAAAAAGGTCAATCTCTGCACCAACAGAAGCTCCTCTCTCCCACAGAAAACACTGCTCCTAAAATGCCTCGTCAGTAGTCCCGCCTTTAATTCTGTGGCTTTGTGACATCACACTATATCACCATGTCAAACTTTTGCATAATTTATACCTAGCAGTTAGTTTGGCACATACAAATTTATTTTGAACAGCTGCTGTGGTGCTGTGTCAGGCGTGAGTGAGCTGACCAATCAGAGGAGACTGGGAATTCAGGAGTGAGGCCTTAAAGAGACAGGAGCTAAGGGGGAACACAGTAATGCAGCACCAGACAGTATGAGGGAAAAGTTGCATTGTGGGTAATGTAGGCTCGCGGTTGTGAAAAGCAGTCCACTGGTCTAGCACTGCACTCCTATAACACTGTACGACTCAATATGGACAGTTTAAATACAAATGATCAAAATCGATACAGCAGAACCAGAGATATCACCTTGTTCATTCCACACATGCTTCTTCCTTTTCAAACACTGGAGCCTACATCACCCACAATGCAACGTACATGTAGCCACTGAATGACATTGCTGGAGGCAATATATCAGATTACATGCAGCTTCCTCTGGAGTCTTGTTTTAAAATACACGCCAAGATCTGCAAACACACTTTAATGTGTAAAATCTGTGGCATTATCCTTTAAGTTTCAATGATACTGAATACACTTGCTGATCATAGAATATTATCTCCATAGCAGCCTATGTAAAAGATCATCTAGCCTGTTTTTCATTTTTGAGGGTACCCTCAGTGTCTGCCCATCCTTCTTCACCATCTGTCCGTGTATTAGTTTGGTGCTGGTAAGGTCTATGTGTGTGCATATGCCCACTCACCACAGTTTGTCTCGTCGGTGCCCAGCTGGCAGTCTCTTATCGCATTACATTGGACAGTAGTGTTGGGGCAGGTGTCAAACCTTGGTGGAGGGGCATTGTCATTCATGAAATCATCATCGTCATCGTAGAGGATCCCTACTGTCGCCAACCGGGTGCCATAACGAACTGTTGTTAGGGTAGAGTGGACAGTTATGAGTGAGGGTCAGTTAACTATAGCAAGACACCTAAATTAAGTGTCACTTAATGAATATATGCAGCTATTTAAAAAAATAATTCAACACATTCAACTACTTTTAACTCATTCACAATCCAAATCAACAACATCCTGAACTAAAAAAAAGCTAAAATTAAATAATTCCTTCAAAACATACTAAATTACCGCATACTTTGCATGCAGTTACAATACTCCTAAATAAATAAGAGCAGCAAATGAATATTGATGACAATGACCAGGGATCTGCATGAATAAACACAGCATACCTCCAAGCCAGATGGCCAGTGCCAGCAGACCGAGCACCAGTAAGACTCCCCCTGACCCTCCATAACACTGGGAATTGTTCTCACAGCATCTCCTCCTCTTATGTCTGGGGGCTGGACACAAACAGTACACAGTAAACACACATTAATAATCCTCACAGCGTCTCTGTCCCCATTTGTATTGCTGGTACACCTGCCTCCATTGTATTTTCCGGAAAATGTGAGAGCTGTGGATAACACTCACGTATGCTCGAGTGTGCGACTTGCGGCACAGCCACAGGTGGTGGATACTGGGGGATGTATTGCGGAAAGGTGGGGGGTGTCAGGCCTGGACCCACGCCATACACCACCTCCTCATAGGGTTTGAGGGGGGGCTGGGTGTGCACGGCAACAGAGTAGTAAGGAGGAGGGGGCTCGTTCTGTGAGAAAAAGACAGAAAAGGAAAGTAAATGACTAACTGCTGTGAAGAAACTGTCCATTATTGTGTCATCTATTACCCTTGGAAACAAGACACCCTGCTATATTTGGAATGATATCATTACATAGAAAGACAATAGATAGGCAGGTTAATCACCTGCATATTTTTGTTGTCAAGACTGAGAACATAGCCCATTATCCTCGAGGCAATCCTAACACTATTATCACGCCAATGTTTAAATCCACACCTGGGTAACAATATGCACAAAGACGCAAGTGACGTTTCCTGGCAACAGTATCCAAAAGATAAGATTTTAACAGTTCATTTCAAAAAATGTTTATTCATGCTGCCTTCCCTGCCCTTTTTTATTCACAGCTCCCTGTAGCCATATCAGATTCGTTAGACAGTTTAATCAGAATCTTGATTTTGTAAGTTACCATCTGATCACAAATTAAAGGTAATAGGTTGAAGGAAGCAGACAAGGAAGCAGCCAATTGGCTAAAGCTCACTGTGACTGACACTGATATAAATCTAATAATAGGTTACTCACTCTCCCTGACCAAACAATAGCCTACTACAGGTGATAGCTCTGTGTATCTTTGTCTTTGTCCTACAATGACTTGCAAAAATGTGTTTTGTTCAAACCATTTCCTGCTTCCCTATGGCTGAAGTTTAGCTCATGTTAACCATGATGCTGATACAGAAAATACTTTGATAGGATAGGTCAAGTGATTAGCTGTTTGTACTGTACTTGCTAATAAAACAAACGAGTTGAAGGAATAGTTAAACATTCTTGGAAAAACACTTATTTTCTTTCTTGATGAGAATAAGATGAGATGGTTGATACCACTCTCAAGCCTTTATGCTAAAAATGTAAAACCTAGCTAGAGGTAGCTGTTGGTTAGCTTAGCGTAGCACAAGACTAGAAACAGAAAGAAAACTCTAGCACCTCTGAAGCGCATTAATTTACACGCTATATCTGGTATGTTTTATCTGGAGTGTAAAAACAACATGTTGTGGTGTTGTGTGGGATTGTTATTCATAATTTCTTGGCCAAGCACTTCCTGGTGTCTCTGGGCAGCTCGTCCTCACCAGAATAATGGCTGTGTAGGTTGTCCGTGCAAGCAGCTTAGTGCATCCTATGTTTTATGTTTGTTATTACGCACTAACCTCTAGTGGATGTGCTAAGTATGAGGGGAACAAAGGAGATACTTAGGTGACGTAGTAGCCTATAAGAGCAACAAAGGTTAGGTTGGTGGTTGGTTCAAACCAAAAGTCATCGGTGGGTTCTTTCAGCTTACGTCACAAACTGCAAAGTTTTGTTTCCTGTCTTTTTTGTTAAGTCAAGCTAATCAGCCGCTAGTATTAGCTTCATATTTACGATACAGATTTGAAGATTGTTTTGTTGTTTTCATCTAACTCTCTGTATGAAAGTAAACCAGCATTTAACCTAAAATGTCAAACTATTTCTTTACTTCTTAGGGAAATTAAGCCAATGGTTTCATGTTCTATAGTTGCAACATGTTGCCCTCGTACATTGTGCTATGTGAAATGCAACTTTGGAAGACTAAAGGATGCAGAATGTTATGTGACTAAACTTGTTTGAGCACATTGCGGCCTGAACACCTGTTTGTGCTGTCATCCAAACATTTACAGAAAGTGATACGTAAGGCAATGTTGTTTTAGGAAACCAGTGTGTAACAAGTAATTATCATTCCAACAAATCAAAAGAGAAACAGAAGATGGTAGACAGCAGGCTGATTACAGGGGATTCACCCACAATTAAGTTTTATGAGTTTGAGTTAGTACAATCAGAAGCTGCTGTTTGACATGTACATCACCTTCCACGAAGAAACTTTTGATGATCTTGATAAAAGATTCTGATATGCACAGTTTTAAGGTCGGGTTTGTTACTGCCTTTTCAATAGTCTTGTTTGGGGGTGGGGAGTCCATTGTGGAAAAAAGAAAGGAATTAATCTATTGAGGGTGCACTGAGAAGACTATAGGTGGACCTGCTACAAAAGGTGTTTCATAAGACCCATTCTATGGCATGAAGATCGTGTTTCAAAATTCGCCTACAGCCAGCATACACCTCACTTAATTGAAGCAAAGTGGCCTAGCTGAAATAGGTGGAAGAGCAGGTTCATCGTATTTCCCAGCAGAGAGTACAGTTGGATCATCTTGCATAGTTTGCCTATCGGCCATCGTCATGGAAAAAAACCATTAGGCTATCGTGGAAAAATACTGGAAAAAATGAAGAGATTAGGGGTTCAAATTGTTTAGAACGTCAATATTGGATTCAAACAATAACTGTGATATTATAAAGTTACAAAGCTACCCAACATGAGAAGGGAAACTAAAGTGTCCTGTTTTGTTTATTTACAGGGCCTAAATCAAGGCAGAGGCAAGTCAGGCCTCTGCATCTAATGTAGTGATCTGAGATTTTCTCATGTTCCTCTTTGAGTTCACAAAACTTTTGAATTTCAACCACGTAACCAACAAATGTAATACTTTAGGTGCTCATCATTAGTCAAGTCAGGTGTATCTCTATAACCCCAAATCAAAAGTTTTTGTCAGAGGATTTTACAATCCTTACCACATACTTAATTTTTTTTACATGTTTATCTTGCAATAGGCCATGAGTACAGATAGATAAAAAACACATCTATCTCCAACTTTGCAGATAAAGCCAGTGCTAAATGATCAAATGTTCCTTTCACTGTGACATCTGACACAGTGACATTACTTAAAAAACAGGAAACAGATTACCTCAAAATGACTCATTTTAAGTTGTAAATACTTTTCAGCTTAAATTTCACAATCAACATTACTTGGTAATTCTGAGATAATCAGTTTCCTGATACAAAAATATTACAGTGTTATACCTTAATTTAAAAGCTGACATTACTTCAGAACTACCAAACAAGGTGGACTATTAAATTCAATGTGTACGAGCTCAAAAGTCTCAACAGCTTTTTGCAATTGAAGATCACTTTGTCAGATTTTACAGTGTAAGTAAATAAAAGTGTTACCCTGAACCTAAAGACACAAACCATTTTAAAGAATTTGTTTAGGTAAAACCTATATTCAAACTCAAGCTTCGTACCCGCTGTCCAACAGGTAAATTGAAGCAAACAAAACATCTGATGTCAGCCTACAATCCCTACAACAAACAGCACTCTTCAAGCCTATGGAGGCCTCGCAGCTTTACAGGTCCGACCGACCTATAAACCAACACACTGAAACTCAAACAGAGCAATCAAAGAAGCAGATAAACAGAACAAGAGCCACCATTCAGAGTCTGGGGGACAGGTAAGTAATGATTAAAGAGGAATGGGAAGAAGGTTGAAGTCAGAGGGGACTTCAGCTAGAAGAATTAGTTTTTGTTGTAAGAGGAAAACAAAGGAACAACATACCGGGTCATGCTTTGCCATCGGACTCAGGTCAGCAGAGAGTGGAGAGTGGAGGTGAGAGCAGGTGGGTGGAGCTATATCACATCCAGGTGTTTACTCAGTCACAGAACAGCGGTCAGAGCATTGTGGTGCAACATTAAGCACCTCTCCTCTCTCCCTTCTACTCTACTGTGTGTTTGTCACTGACCCTCATCTGGGCCACAACAGGTAAGTCTGCCTTCCCCCCTCCCTGCCTGACACCTCCCACATCCAGCCTCCATCTTTTCCACAATTCTTCATTCTTCTCCTCACAGAGACGGGCGTGCCCAGTGCACCAGTTTCCCACCTGCCAGACCGGTTTCAGTGGCAGCCAGAGACTGTCAGAGCTCGTTTCACAGTGTGATACTCCATTATGGCTCAAATGACACCAGCTGAGCTGACAGAGCCCTGAACCAAAATGTCCTCCTGGCCACAAAGAATGACAGGAGGACTTAGCAGAGGCTGAATACTAATTTCTGTATTATTTCAGTTTAATGCATGATGTCTTACCTGTACATTTTAAATCACTATAGGCTTGTAGGCAGTGTGAAGAAATGCTGGACCAATGCTGTTTTCATTAAAGTGAGTTTACAGGTCATGGGGAGTACTACTACATACCTGGAAAAAAGTAGTATGAAGTCATTTGTGGCTCCAGAGGAAGCTGCATGTAATCTGATGAACTGCCTCCAGTGATGTCACTCAATGGCTAAGTTGCGTTGTGGGTAATGTTTGCAGCAGGTTTTAAAAATGGAGAAACGTGTGGAATAATAAAAGGCTCATTCTGATGTATGGATTTCGATCGTTTGTTTCAAACATTATGAAAACCTGGCGCCTACACTACCCACAATGCAATTTATCCACTCAGTCACATCACTGCAATATATCAGACTAAATGCAGCTTCCCCTGGAGCCACAAAAGGCTTTATACTACTTTTTTCACATAGGCAGTAGAACTCCCCCAGACCGTAGTTACCCTTACCATATGTGTGTGAATTTCAGGCCTCTACAAAACATCTTTAACTTTAACTTTCTCCACACTGACCTCTGACCTCCTGGGACCTTTTGGTGCTTACTTCTGATTTATTTTTCCCTTTTACATTTACTTTCCAAACATCCTCTGGTTCCTCTCTCAGCCACTAATGTTTCTGCTGTTTCACAGGAGAATTCCCCCTTCTTCCCTCCGTTTCTGTCACTTGAGATCCTCTAAATCTATCACCACTGTCCATTTCTGTTCCCTTCCCATTAGCATAATGTGTGGTTGAACAGTACTTGTCAGGTTCTGGTGATTCCACTTAGCTGATCTTTTGTTATGTCACCTTTTGTAAACTTCCCACTGCTTACAGTAGTTTTGCTCGTCAGTGTTAATTCTTCCTGTATCTTTCTATTATCAGGAACAATTTAGCTTTCAGGTGTTGTGTGATAACTGGATCTCTCCCTGTACTGACCTGGTGCTGTGCGCCTGCCCTTGTGTATATATAACATAGTGACAACACATAATCATGAATATAGGGCGTTGTGGTGGCCTCAAGGTGTAAGATGCATACCACATAACCAGTGGCCCAGATTTTAACCTGGCTGCGGACCTTTGCGGCATGTCATCGCCACAATCTCTCTCTTCTTTGATTCAACTTTATTGATTTTTTGATTTTTATTTGATTTGCTATATTTATTGATGGGGCAATTAATTTGCAGCTTACCCAGCCCATACACACAACTCCAAATCTCAAAGGCAAAATATTTATATGTCAGAGGCGACAGATCAACATAAATAGGTCAGTTAAAAAAAAACAAAAGGCAACAATAAATAAAAAGATTTTTTTAGAATTGAGTTTGAAATAATGTAGCAGTCATTTGAGATGACAACTGTCTGTGTTTAGCAGCTTGATAGCAGACAGAATGAAGGAACAACAAGCCAATGTCAGGCCGTCAGTGAGCGTCCGTGGCCATAGTTTGTGCAGTGTCTCCAGCACACCTGGCACTACTCAGCCGTTGCCTGCAGCTTTTCGGCCGACTGAGCATGATGAATCTGCGGTGGACCCTGTCGGTGAGTGAAATCAGTTTGATTGGCTGTTCACTTTTTAATGTTGTACTTTTGGTGTGACTTTTGGGTACAACACTGCAAAAATATAGGCACTATGTACCAAAAATATACAAACATGAATGTTAAGCAGATTGATACTTAATACCAGAGTGCTAAAATAGAGGACCTTAAAGGTCCAATTTGTAAGAAAGTTGTCAGAAAGTTGATTTTTGAGTCTCATTCACAACTTGTTAGATACTGACGCTTTAGGATTGTAAGACAGGTCGATCACATCCAAAAGCCTCAGTATTTGTTAAGTTGGGATATTGGGAAGATATTCAACGTGGAGATGTGTTCACCTTGTGCCATGACTAGAGGGTGACATTATATAGATTCACATCCCGTTTACCTATAGCCATAGGCCTCCACTCACGTAACAAGTGACTTGTTTGAAAAGTCCCCTTCTGAACAACAACAGATGATGTTTGACATTTAATTTAAGCCCCCACGGATCAGATTCACTCAACAGTTCTCTGTCTGCCTGCAAGATAGAAACCAACAGATAACACCAAAGTACAGCTCCATGGTTTCTTGTGTTTGCATTTACCAGGAACTAAAACTTAGTCACATGTAAAAGGTGTGAAACAGAAGGGGAAACTGAGGTCATATATTTAACTGTTTAAAAGAAAAGTGCTTTCTCAGAATTGAGAAGTAGTTTTTTTTTAAATTCAAGTACTGACAAATTGATAAGAGTTTGAACAAAATAAAACAAATAATCCACAAATGATTTCTTCCTGAAGATGCTGGTTTATTCCTCTTCAGTGACCCGTGTCAATGCTGTTTCAGATGGACTAATTATAAACATCCTTCAAGTGTCCCGTGAAGGATGGAAACAATGTATTTAGCAAGCAAACAAGCTCAAACCTGGACAAAGCCTGGCAGGGTTTTAATATAAACAGAAGAGATACAAAGATAGTTGGGCTTGATTCAACCGTAAACATCCCTTTAGTTCGAGGCCAGTTGTGGTATTAAATCCCTCTTGTTATTTCCCATTTATCAAAGAGAAGTATCCAGTGGACACAGGAGGAAAATCCAGAAGTGTAACGTTTTCGCCTTGTGTTTTCATATTGTATCCCCATGGCTGAATTGCCATACTGTAAGTCAATTCAGTTCAATTCAAAAAACTTTATTTGTCCCAGGGGGGCAATTCAAGGCAAGGCAGGTGGAGCAGTTATACACAACACAACACAACACTTAACAGATATACAACACAACACAGAACAGTTAAACAGTTAAAATAAAAAAATCAAATAAAAAAGAATAAGATTAAAACAGAGAAATATAAAGGTATAAATAGAATAAAAAGAGATAGGCAGTATTTACATAAGGTGCAAGTTGACGTAAGGTGCAAGTTGAAACATTAGGTGCAAGTTGACGCAAGGTGCAAGTTGAAACATTAGTTGCAAGTTGTGTTGGATGAAAATGTCATCTAAATGTCTGACAACTACTTCTGTGTAATATGACAGAAGAATCTCATATCTCAGATCTTCCTCACACCTACAACAACTCTCACATCACCCATTTCTTTGTAAAAATCTGTGGAAACTATAAAATGTAATGTAACTGTGTAAGATGTGAGGTGGAGATATGGTTCCATGGGTGCTGTGGTTTGAGATCAAGACCACAGATCGAGAGAGATATATCATTTAAAGGGCATTGCTTTCGTAATGTCACTTTAGTTAACGTGAGTTTATGACTGTAAGACATTTTAAGACCCTACATAAAAGAAACATATTAAAGCAACATGATGTAACGTTTTTACCTTAAAGTAACAGCGTCAAAATCATTTTGATGGTACCGTGTCTTGTAAAAGGGTGAATGGTGTCTCTATCACTTGTTTCTGCACTATGTCACTTCAGTGAGAGGGTAGCATCACAGCCTTACATACATGTTTACTTCAACGTACAAGTTTTCAACACATGAAGCTCAGTGTAAGTTCAATCAAGAGGACTATCTTTTCATTCACCTCTCTCCTGGCTCCCTCCATTCACCTGACATGGGCGTTTCCTCGTGTACTCTCTCCATTTAACCGACCAGATTCTGCCTCGTACACTATCAGCCAATCATGTCTCTGCTGTCAAACTTAAGCTGTCAGCTGTTATTTCAGGGGGTTACAACCCTCCTCCACCCCATCTTCCTCCAGCTCTTCATCCAGCAGCTAGGTTCTACTCACCAGAATAAACTCCCCCAGGATCTTTCTTCCTCCATCACCACCATCAGTGTCAAGACTCCATCGGGGGATTTCCTAGTCTACGTGCAGCTTCACCACCTCCACAAATATAACATTATCACGATGGAGTATGACCGCCAAAGACTTTCTCATTCTCTTTAGTACACATGGCAATACATTTTCATGTTCACTAAAAAAATGACGAGTCTCTCCTGATAGAAATAACATTGTCACAACGTAATGAGTTTTGTTTGTAGTAAGCTCCTACAATACATCTGACAAATTGTTAAAGACCTGGCATTTGTATTTACCACAGTGGTGTTGCACTTAGAAACTGTAGGGGGCTCCAAATTTCTACATAATGTAGCTTTAATTCCAGCCTCATAACCTGCATCAACGATTCCAGAGAGGTTGAAACGCCTTTTTAAACACAAATAAAACAGAATGTGATGATCGGCTTATCCTTTTTGCATTGAAAACACAATTTGTAATTTTTTACTTCATCAAATTTGTTGATTTTTTGTAAATATATGTCAATTCTGAATATGCTGAATGTTCATAAAACACCTGTTTGGAACATGCCGCAGGTTCATTGGCAACAGTTGATAGTGTCATGATTGGGTATGAAAGGGGGCATCCTCGGAAGTCTTTCACAAGGCAAGGATGTGGTGTGGTTCACCACTTTGTGAAACACAAAGGATATTACCACATGGGCTCAGGAACACATCAAGTGTGTTTGCCAGTGATTGCATTTTGGTTTTATTTACATTTAACAAAGTGTCTCAACTTTTTCCAAGTCAAGGTTGTACTAGACTCATAATGAATATACAGTAGTTAGAAAAGGACATGCTTTATGTCTATCAATAAATCAAGTAATGCTCACTTGCCTTCAAATTTCTTTAGCTTGTTTTTAAAAAAAAATGCTATTGTTTCTTTATTTTCACATATAAAAATGTTAAATAAACAATGCATAATAAGAAAGAATAGGAAGGAGAATTGCCTAAAAACCCTCCAGGAGCTTGCAATTACATTATCAATTACATTTAGATATAATAAAAGACAGATGTTGACCTGACAGCAATCCATCTCATAAACACCCATCAGTGTAAGGAATCACACTTACACATTGATTCATGCATGGAGTATGTGCATTTTTGGTTGTGCACAACAATCTTTATCACTGCTCTTTGCAAAAACCACCTGCAATGCAGACGACCGCAACTGAGGTTTGACATCTATAGACCACCACAGGAACAGATACAAATACCCCGGTCAAAGAGGCAATGCACAAACAAACTAAACAGATGCAAACAAAGATAAGACATGTGTGCTGCACACAAATTGTGTATTTTTTCATGGATTACATTATAGAAACAAAGAAATGTTATAAAGTCTCTTTTTAAAAGCACCAGGATGTCTCTCTTATCTAACTACCCTGACAAGAAAAGGGAAAGGGGAATCCCTGTATGCTTCCCTTTTCTTGTCTCTCAGCCGTGTACAGTCCAACAGTAGGTTTGTTTTTTTTCCGTCACGAGCAGGTCACTGTACATCATGAACCTGCTGAAGCGAAAAAAGGGGAAAAGAAAGGGGCAAAGAGGAAGGAAAAGGCTTGGTGAGAGAGAGACAAGAGAGCGCGCGTGAGAGAGATAGAGACGAAACTAGCAGCAGCGTCACTAATGTAGACGCTACAGGAAACGCGTCATCTGAGAGGGAGGGCAGTTGAGCAAGCCAGGGGAGAACTGTGTAAATGAAATCATCAGGGGAAAAAAACAAGCTGCCTCTTCTAATTTCCTCCACAGATCAACAGTCACGGGAGAGAACAGCTGCCTCAGGTTCGTCAACGTTTTTCAACAGGTTCATTTTAATCTGAACCATTACACAGAGAGAAAGAGAGAAGATGTTTCTACAGTCTAACTTGCCTCACTGATGACTGGATTAAGGGACTTTCTTGGCAACTGTGTGGATTATCACTAAATCCAGACAACAGAAATGGATGCGAGCAAGGGGCCACCAATTCTTGTCTTTCTGCTCATCTGTATAAGCTGTGTTACAGGTAATTAAAAACATTTATTACACTTAATATGTTTTATATAATCTTGTTTGTTTGCTTCATTAATTGTTTTTTTTAATTATTATTATTTTACATTAGTTAGTATCCTGACAAGAATTAGTGTTTATCATTTTGGAACCGTTACTGCAGGTGAAATACAGATAATCTTAAAAAACGTGTTGTGATGAAACATAAAAAATAATGTAAAAATCAAACTAAACTCTATTTTTAACATGGTTTCCCCATTGTAGACGTCAAGAGGGCAAAAAAAAGATAATTTCTTTTCCACTTGTTTCACTCTAGCAGTTGTAATTTCCAGTCTAGTTAAGAGTGGAAATGAGTAAAAATCAGTTCCTTTTGCGCAAAAACCCACAGTGTCATTACGATAAGAGAACCCATAAATGATTGCAAGATCACCATTTCTTTTTGTCAACCAGACTTCCTTTTCTCCTCGTGACCACAGCCTCTCATTTTGAGTAAAGATAACAGTTTTAGCATTTGGCTCAACATGAATAGATCAGATGTGCAATTTTTCATTGTACAAAAGTCTTCTCATTTAATCATAAAATATAAAAATGTATTTTATTTGGTAAAACTGGAATAATGAGCAGTGAATTTACATCATAATTACCTTTTTTTTTTTCCTGTTGCAGGACAGGTCATCCCTCCGCCTGAAAATCTGGAGCTGAATATTATGGATGGGGGGGTATTAGTACTTTGGAAACCTCCAGCGGATGCCCCCTCAGGCTCCACGTACAATGTACAAATGGGAAGGTGTGTTTAACTTCAAAATATCAGTTTAACACTTTCCTGTTCACAAACGTCCTGTTATTTTGCAATTCAAATATCCCAGCTTTCTCTATTTCTTTCTATACCCTTTAACTTGTTACATCTGTTCGTACACTATTCGTACACTGACTCATATCATTCACCAGAAATAACTTCTAAATGAGTCAGACTTTTTTTGAAATGTGGCTCTTAGTTAGTTTTTTATCATCCTCCAATTCCAGTTTGTGACTGATGTGTTTTCTGTCCTCAGGCACCCCGGTGAATGGGTCATGGTGGACAGCTGCACAGAGATCAAAAGGCACTACTGTGACCTTAACGGCCTTATAGAAAACCATCGTGTCTACCACAAGGTCAGAGTTCAGCTGGTTGCAGGAAACAACGTCTCTGAGTGGATCACAAAGAAAAAATTTCTCCCAAGTGAAAGTAAGCATAGAGTTGTCAGTTTGGTATGATGTCAGGGTTGCATCGTTATATGGTTAAATAATAATTTAATTTCTTACCTTTCGCTGTTCCTACAGGTGGACTGCTGCCTCCCACCTTCAGCTTGTGGGCTACATCCAGCACTCTAACAGTTTATGTTCACCAAAAACCTATTTTGAGAAAACTCTTTCCTTTTGGACCCCTCTACACCATCTACCTGGAGGAGAGAGGACCGGACGAAAAGGTGGGCATACAAAATAGGCACAAAACACACACATTAACTCGACAGCAGCTAAATTCAAATTTGTTATGTTTTAAGTCAAATGTTGCAATTGTTTACGTAAATATATACATTTCATCCTTACCTCCCTGAATCTGAACCTTACTGATCTCTATTCCACAATGTGGTCTGCTGTACAATGCCTGAACCTGCGTGACATTTTGATTCTTATCTCCACAGAATACCACAGCGATCCTGAAAGACGACACGGCAGAGGAAGACTGGATTAAGACTTTCAGTTCTCTCCGCTGGGGGAGAGAGTACTGTGTCAGCATCAAGGTGGAGGGCTCTGGAACACTCTCTGCCAGCGCTCCGTCCCCTAAACGGTGTCTGAAGCTACCGGAGCAAGGTAAGAATGTAAACGTTATAATGATGACGCACAAGCTGATTTACATGTTGAAGTAAATATTTATATTTTACTTCAACATTACAGGCTTGAAAAACAAGGAGGTATGAAAAAAAAGTCAGTTTGACATTTTGGGAGATATACGTATCAACTTTCCTGCCCACTATTTGATGAGAAGATTGATACCACACTCATGTATGTCTCCTAAATGTAGCCTAGCTTAGCTTAGCATAAAGTCAGTAAACAGCTAGACTTGCTCTATTCAAAGTTACAAAATCCACCTGCCTGTTCCTTTAAAGCCCACTATTACTCACTTGTATCTTGTTTATTCTAGTACAGTACATTACCTCCGGTAAAACTGTGTTGTTTCGGGTTTTTTTTAGCTTGTGTTCTCTTTTTCCAATCTTTGTGCTAAGTCATGCTAACTAGCTGTTGGTGTTGGTCTCATATTTACTCTACAAAAAATTAGATCTTCTCTTGGCAAGACAGCGCGTATTTCCCAAAATGTCAAAGTAATCAAGCCTAAATGTAAAGTTTGTGAGAAAGTACTATTTGTTGCAACATGATACAGGTGTAAATCTACAGCTTTGGAGAAGCCTTTCACCTCACTCCTGTTAAACTTAATCCTGTTTTTTTTTTTTTTTTTTTGTCAGAATGGATCATAATTGCAGTGGTGTCTCTATCTTTTCTGGGAGTTCTGGCCTTTATTGCCCTTGTGGCAGCCATCCTTCTATGTTACCTGAAAAGTCCAGAGAAAACACCCGCAGCGTTGGTAAGAACATTAAACTACACATTGTTTGCAGGAATTTCAGTTGTGAAATCTTGTACAATTGTGAAATCTTGTACAGTTGTGAAATCTTGTAAACAGAACCAAAAGTCGTCATAAAGATAAAAAGAAAAAGCAGATTAAACAAACAGTTGGTTGTTAATACCCCCTTACATCGTATTCTTGATTTTAGCCTCATTGTGAAAGTACTCAGTTGGTCTTAATCAACTATCTTCCTAAATGTGACTATAAAACAGTGAATAATACAACAACTTCTGTCTTCTTTCTTCTCACCCCAGAAATCCCCTATAAGTGGCTGGCGTCCACTCTCTGTTGGAGAAGGGACGATGGAGGTTGTGACAGACAAAGGATGGTTCTTGTCCAATTACAGAACAGAAGTGAAAAAGTGCGTCACACACCCCGTGACCCATGTTACGGTAACAGAGGACAATGAAGAGGAAGACAGGAGAACAAGCATGGACAGTGGGGTCAGCATGGAGTCCAACTCTGCTACAAACAGTGAGGGAAGTCCTCCAATGAGACAAGAGGACAGTGGCTGTGGGAGCTTGGGAGGACCAGAGAGCTCCACTAGCAGTCAGACTGTTTACCCCCTGCAGGAAGACACAGCCAGGAAGAGTGAGGACAGCGGGGTGGGGCTGGGCTGCCAGCTTCATTCTTCTTCTATGAATCTGGATGGACAGGACAGTGGGTCTCTAAAGGAAGTGGTTGCCGGGGGTAACTATCGCACCCAGTGCCCCTCCTCTGTGCAGATTCATGTCTGCGACGAGGAGGAGCCGTTTAAACTCCCTGACTCTGTTTTGGCCGAAGTAGTCACAGGCTACAGGGCTGCGGCTCAATCGTGCATCTGCTCAGGAGCAGGTCAGTGCACCTGGTGCCACAAACAAGGCCTTTATGAAACAGGGGTTATGAAACAATACAGATCTATGTGTATTGACAATGGACTACTGAGCGGCAAATGTGATTTTGTGGACTCTTATAAAGGAATTACATATTCAAGTTATGCTAAAAAAGCACAAATGGACACCGTCACGATGGGTGCCTTAGAAACAACTTTCATACAGCTGGGGGAGACTTTCCCTCTGCTAACAGCCTTAACACCGCTGCCTCTAGTGGAGAGAGGACAGGACTTCAATATGAACAATGTGACTCTCTCTCTGTGTGACGTACAGCTGACAACAGACTGTGGAATGTAACAACGCTATTTATAAATAAATGCTGACATAACCAGACGTGAGCTATTTTCCAAAGAGCTAAACTGGAGCTATACTGTCCCTTTTCCCCACATGACACACTGTCTGACACATGCACTGGAGGCATGAGTTAGTATTTGGGGAAAATAAATGCTGCAAAAGGGGGAAAGCAGAGCACTCAGGTTGTTTTTTGAGCAAAGGAAGGAAACGGAGGTTAGACCACACAGCTGCTGAATGGTGGCTGTTTAGAGTCTCGGGAGCGCCTAGAGCCGGAGAACACAACGCCTAAGACCTGGTTCGACCCAATCTCACGGCGTATTTTTACGCCTCACCAAACGACTGCATGCAGGAAGTGAAACTGGTGAGGGGAGCCGCTCAGAGAAACAGTTTGGCAGTTACGTGCTGTTGGATCATACCTTTTGACTTAATCCACCCTTAAAGTTTAGTTGTTGTGTGTTTTGTCACCATTTAAATGTTCGACACTTGAGTGACACTTTCAAGTAGATGAATTTCTCACGTGTCACCAATATTGTCAAATCATTTCTTAACATCTCATCATTCCAAAAACAATATCAGGTGGAGTCAAACGAAGCACAATTAAGGAGCAAATATATGTTTTTCATCATTTTCAATAACATGCAGGACATTTTGTGAAAGTTTCTTTTCAAAGATCTCTGACTCTGCAAGTGACGTTCATACTGTATGTCTAAAAGCCTTAACTGCAAGCCTGCTTCCCTGTTTAAGATATTTATGAGAAACTTCAAAAAAAATTGTCACTGTTACACTGTCAATATATGTGACTTTGTCCTTTATGTGATTAAAAGAAAACTGTCTCCCTGGAATATTCTTTGAATTTCGTACACTCACAAAAAAACCCAAACCCAACCAGTCATCAAATGATTTCAAAGAACATGACATGACTCAAAGAAACAGGCGATCGCTAGGAAAACCCTGAAGCGATGAAGTGATACCTGCCGGAAAATAAACATTACGGGTCACGTTGTTGTACGTGGGATCCCCGTATTAAAATTCTGTGCAGGAACCAGGGCAGTGGTTTCTGAGCTTCTAAATTAAGGTACAAACACTTCCTCTTTCAGGCTCGCTCGTTTTAAAAAAGTCCCGCTTCACATTGAATGCAGTCATTGTCAACAGGGCTGAGTTCTCCGATAAATGTATCTCTATATTTTCACATCAAATGTTAGGTAAAAGCAGCTCTTTATTGAGATGAAGCAGATCCTTGGCAGCGGTAGACAAATCATGGGACTTACTTCTCCATGCGCAGCATACATAACATACAAGGGAAGTGAGACAACTTTTGGTTAGACCTTTAAGGTTAGGAGAAGCATCTTTCTTTGAATTAAAAGTATCACATGTTGCTGGTTATGCAGTACGTGTCCACTGATGACCACTGAATGTAGATCATAGGTCATCGTCTTTTTATACCGTTCTACATTTTGCTGGATTAACCTGTGAGAAGGTCCTGGGGGAAACATTTTCTGTGAAGTCCCATAGTGCAAACGATAATCTGTATACTTTGCCCACTTGCAGGTTAATTAACAAATTATCGACAATAGTCTACAGATAATTTCCAGCGGTTTACATTTGGATCATAAAAGATGTTGAGCATAAAAAAAAAACTTACTCGAGCAGGTTCCAAGAATACCATTTGTAACTTGTGCACATGTGAGGAATAAATCTTAAATCAATTTAAATTGACAGCACCTGCCTTGAGATTTCCCTTCATATAAAACCAGCACAAATGAGAGTTTTGTCAGGATTAGCAAACCTTTTGGAAGACGAAATCATGGTGATGGTAGAAGAGACTGAGGCCAGGCAACGTGTTTTATTCAATGGATTAAAAAGTGGGTCTCCTGATTACACACAGCTTTAATTGATACATATCACATTGAAATACAACCTCATGCAAAGTTTGCCACTTGATCTGCATTGTCACCTGGCTTCATCTGTCATTACCTCCACCATGGAGGTTATGTGCCCAATCATGTCTATTTGTTGGGTAGTTGGTTTGTCAACAGGATTATGCAAAAATTACTGAATAGATTTCCACAAAACTTGAGGATTTTGGAGGATGGGTCTTTTTCCATGCTTTTCCCTAACATTGTGAGATAGGGCAACGTCTTTGTTGATTTCTCAGGGAATAATGCATGGAACCAGGCATATTTAGTGGGCTGGTATCTATGAGTGAGTACAATTTGATGCAGATCCAAATAAAAATCTCTTAGATTTAAATATGTTTTTTCGTAAAGGGAAGTCTTTTTCAGCTGTTATATGCGATAACAAATATGGATACAAACCTGCAACTCCACCAATGTGCAGCTGAGACGATGGGGATTCAAAAAGCTACCAACAGTAGTTAGGCTTCATTGAATTAACAGGGGCCTTGGCTATTCTAGTTTCAGTCTGTGGCACAGTGCTATAATTCATGCATGGCCAGTGATCGATGACTGTCAGTATCTCAGCACGTGGTAATGCAGATGCACAGTCATACCGAGGGGAGGAACAGACCAGGACAGCTGCAGGTAGTTAACTGAAAATTGATTTGTCACATTGTAAAAATGAAAATGGAAAAAGTCACCTATCCCATAGAGCTATACATGTGTGAATAACAACTGCAACCGCACTGTAATTTGTTGAAAAACAAAGTATGTATTTTGGAAACTGAAGTAATTTCCCCCAGATTAAAAGAAACTGGTGGAAGTTTTGTGGAGATTCACAACTGAGCATAAAAAACAAGAACAAAAGAACATAAACAAGAAGTGTTTTGTCGTACTCAGACAAAAGAAAGTGGTACTTGTGACTGCCTGGCATTGTGAGAACAGCAAGGCTTTTACATTTTTTGTGACATAAAAAGTCTATGTCCGAGCTTGAATATAATGAGATATGGGAGAAAGAGAAAAAAGTTTTTAAACATTGGACCCCAGTAAGTGGATCTTTTGTCATTGATATGTTTCTGTGCTGTTAAATATGGAATCAACACACAGAGAGGGGAGCCTAAAGTCAACTAAAATAAGATCATTTATATAAAAAAGCTTTCTAACCCCATTTTTGACGGGGTAAAAAGGTATAAAGTTGACCTTTGTTCATCTTAATGTAGGCAGAAACAGAGAATGATTTAGTTTCATTAGGGGAAAAAACAATGAGACATTAAAAATCCGCCAGCTATAGAAAGTATCAAAAAGGTAGTAGATATGCGACTTTTGAAGGAAGTCGCCTGCAGCTTACAAGAAAACTGATCCGCCTGGTTGCTGTGGTTGAGCTGTTGATATTCTGCCTTCACCTCAAACGTTGTTCTCATCAGCAGCAGAACGTGCGCATTTGTTTTTCTGTGGTGTGTTTCATGAGTGTGGGTGTGTGTCTGTGTGTGTGTGTGTGTTAACGGCAGAAGCCATGAAATGTCAAACTGACACCCTTCTTGTGACAAAGAGCAAAACTGACAGTGAAATTGCATATATCCAACTTTTTTTTTTTAATTATTTCTTTTACGACATTAAAAGGGCATTAAAGTACAACTTTGCGTACACAGTAGCATATAATATCCCTCTTTCAAGACAAAGTGGACCCGATTGTTCCCAAGACACAGCTCAGAATCAAAGCTGACCAAGAGTACAGGAACATTGTTCGAAACCATGACATCACACAAAAACTTAGAAGTACTGTAAAAAAAAAAAATAGCATGGTAAATTCCCGCCTCAGTATCCAGGTTGAAACACCAACATGAACTACAGCAGCAAAATACTGGAACAGATAAAAAACATGCTGAAAACTAGATGTGGTGCGTGGGAAACGTGGCAGACGAGGGGACTGCCTTCTTGTATGTCGGTTGGAAGAATCAACTGCCACCAAGCCTGGTGTCATTTGATGATGCCGCTGACAGAGAAGGGAGGAGAAGACTTCTTTAAGCCGACTTTTCTGCGAATAGAGAGATCAGGCACATCACCTACAGAAGCATGAAGCAGTTGTTTTTATGAGGAAATAAAACTTAGTATTCGAAAGTCCTGTGAGGGTAAATCCACTTACTTGAGCACTTTCTCTTTCAATGACGGCTCTGTAGGGGAATAAGAGGAGAAATGCATTTCTATATGACAGTACAAGACAGATTCATCACATTGTAGTCATAATGTTGGCAACCATAAGCAAGTGCATGCCAGTTTCATAAGTAAAGTATTTGAAAGGGATGCTTCACCAAAAACATTAAACCCATTTTGCTTTTATTTGAGCAGGTTTTGAGATGTCTGTCATCGGAAAATAAAAGGTTAATGAAATATTAGGAGCACATAACATAGAAAAATACTACATTTTTAGATGTATTGTCAGGATTACTCTGGATAACGCACAACTCACAATCAATTTGTTTTATGCAAACTATTTCAGCCTGCTCTAAATGGGACCAACTACCCCCCTGGTGCCTCCATGTTTGAAAAAACATAGCGAAAGTGGCCTCTTGGATGCTCCTATGGTAGATGAAACATGACAAAGTGGGCTTTTCTGCACACTGGTGCCCCAAAGCATTCAGCTGGTGCCCTTTTTTATGTTTTTATCCCTGCCCTTCAAGCATCCTGGGTAAAAAAATGCTCAAAAAAATGCATCCACTGTTTTATCCACTGACGCTTCTTTCACAATGTAAGCTTATGGGAAAAAGTCTCTTTAGGCCCCAGTGCATCACGTGACGATGTTATTACATGGTTTGGCCACTACAAAAACTGGCTTCAAAGCCTGGCGCTCGTCCTGGGGTCCTGCTCTCCGGTCCGGCAGTGTGTAGCACTGACTGGGAAGCAGAGCATTCTTTAAGTTATTTATTAACCACATACCTTTTTCTGCACTTACTTGAGTAGATTTTCAAATGGTAGTTTTCACTTTGACTTTTTAACGGGAGCAATTGTACTCTTGAGTGTAGACTTTCAGTTCTTTACCCACCCCTGCTTAAATGTCTTTTTTCAATGCTGTGTGCATGACAGTTTCCAATCACTTCCGTTGTATTTGAGAGACACATCTATGACCTGGGCCAATAAAACCATACTAATCTGCATGGCTCAATGGCTCAAACCACTAGAGCAAAGATTGAAAATATGTTTGGTTTATATTTGTTGTATTTGGTTAATTCTGACTCATTAAAGCTCCACTCACCCTTTTTCTTACAGCAATCTTTGCACTTTTTGCATTTGTACTTGCAGCAGAATTGTACAATGGCAATGGTGAAGAGGATCGCCAGGATCCCAAAGCCGACAGCGATCCCTACTGCCGTGGGGTTTACGCTGCTCCCTGCAAATATAAACACAGGGCTAATTAGATTACAGCCATTAGATTAACACATTATCACGGATCGTCTTACAAGTATTCCAGGAGCGATAAACAAGCCAACTGAAGGAGAACAAGTCTCTTAATGAATTTTGCATAGAACTGTATTCCTGACATAAATGATTACCAACTGAAATACTCATCTGTCGGGCTGCCTGGGCCTAATTGGATCAATAAATCTGTTCATTATGAATGAATATTCACTCTGATGAAATGAGATTGGGAAATCAATCTCTGGGAGAGAAGCTGGCTCTGCCTTCATTTGCTCTGGAGACACACTGAAATGATGAGTGCTGACACATGACGTAAACAGCTGAGATTTCTGTCCTTTTTCTCTTAACTGTCAGCAGCAGCAGCAGTTGGAGAAGTCTTGATTACTTAACTTTTTTCATTTGACTCATTGTTTTAAGCGATTCTTTTATATTCTATAAGTTCTATGGAAACAGCTTGTAAATTATCATCTCAGGAAACAAGTAGAGCTCAATGACTGTGTGAAATGTACAATAAGGGACCGAACAAAACATTAAAAGACACTGAATCCAAGGAAGACAGCTACATTTTGCTGAGAAACTAAAATACTAACGCTCTGACTCAGAACAAAATGCAATTCTTTGTACGTTGGGCGCCATGTTGGCTTTAAATAGAAATCTGATTAAGAATTGAAAAGACTTACCACCATTCCCCATAGCTGACTAGCCAGGCTGACCAATGTTATGACTCGTCTGTCTCCTCTCTTAACTGACCTTTCGGTGTTGAGCTCTGTCACTAACTTGCTCGACTTCACATCAGTCTTCATTAAATGGTTTGTCTTGACTGTGAAGAAAACAACACAGAGTAATCTCTAATCTTTCTCCTTTACGTACGTCTGCCCGTCCACGTCCCCATACCAGTCATTCTTTTAAACCGGTCCATCTTCTTTCCTTACCTGTCCTCCACCCTTCCTTCATTGGTAAATGTCGACAACCTGTCGTTCTCACATGAACAGCCAATCAACCCTTGTTTTAAAAATTTACACTGAGTACTTTGAAACCCTGCAGTACAACAACTTTTTCAGACATTCACCCTTTTATTTGGCTGTCTCACCAAGATCCAACAGGAAACTCAAACACAGTCAGAACCGTCAGCCACTCTCAGGACAACTATCTTGAAACTACAACATGAACTGTCCCTTCTTTGGTCACTCAGGTTGCCATTACCACAAAGGCAACCTCTCCTCAACAAATCATTAACAGACAGCCAGGTAGAAACACCTGAATTAGGTGGTGCATGGGGACTCCCTGTTGGACGACTGAGTTATTACACCTCTTCATCATCAGTGATGAAAATAAGGCTAACGAAACCAATATAAGCGTGGGCTGGAAACAGAACCAAGACATCTGACTCACGCAAGAGCACTCTGACTCACAAAAAAACACAGAGAAATACTCAAAACCTACTTACAGGAAACGTTTATCAGATGGTGTAAAAGGTTACAAATCAAATTAATTTCCATTCAGATTAAAAGTTATGCTAAAACACAGCAAACGTGACGTCAGGGAGATGTTCAGATCATGTCTGTTTAAGGTCCATCAGTCCAGACCCACTTTTGTACATCTAAATAATGTATAAAACAGGTTTGCTATCTGAATTTCTGACTGAGACCCCTCTTGGACGTCTGTGGACGTGCAACATGGGTTGAATATTTAAATGGCTATTTTAATTATGCATTCATTTCTTTAAGAGGAAGGTGGTCAGCTGGTCCCAGGTCTGCTGAAGCTCTGTTATCCTACCACATGACTCTTTTCAAAAGTCGACAATGACTGAAGCTACGGCAGGAGTATGGCTAGTGCTAACTGCCAACATTTACAGACAGAGTAACAGTGTGCAATGCAGCAGGCTGGTTGGCTGAAGTCAACATCAGACAAATGTGCTGACAGTAATGCAGTACGCACAGTATGTGATGCTTCCAAACTGCTTCTGCTTTTTGTCATATTGTAAATATTCAAGCTAACGGTGTGCATTTTAAGCAACATGTAACCTTTTTACCTTAAAATAACAGCTTCTAAATCATGTTGATGGTACAGTGTCTTGTAATAGTGTGAATGGTGTCTCTGTCTCAGCCACTCTGCCCCCCCATCACTTGTTTCTGCACTGTGTAACTTCAGTGAGAGGGTAGGATCACAGCGTTACATACATGTTTACTTCAACAACTTGTTTACTTTCAACGCATAACGTTGTGATGTCATAATGAGTTAGCCTGGCAGTTTGTTAAAGACCTGGGATTTGTATATACGACAGTGGTGTCATACTCAGAAGCTGTGGGGGGGCGCCAAATCGCACAAAATGCCAATCTCTACATAATGTTGCTTAAACTAGTCATGCTTTTTGGTGTAGTATGATGAGGAGAGTCTGAAGAGTAGAGGCCAAAGTAAGCACAGGAAAAAAGACAAAATTTTGTTTTATTTGGACATGGATGATGTGTTTCAAATACGGACAGGTGGAGGTGATGGAGTGAACACACCTGTATTTGATAGACAATGATGAAAACAAATCATATCTTTTGGGGAGGCAGTAGTGTGCGGGTGGTTTTCTTTTTCTTTTCTTTTTTTTTAATCTCACTGCTCAAGTAACTTCTTCAGTAAGTATGTTTGTAAATTTTTTGGCAACTCTACCCTCCTCTGGCTATAAGCAGATACTATCTTGCTGTCGCATGTGTAGGGTAGATTGTTTTTTCTCGAGTGTCTTCCACTCACATGGTTTTGCATAATTGAAAACATGGAATTATCCACAATCAACCACCTTATTTCTTCACATATTGGCGGGAAAGTACTGTGGTCACGTACTTATGCCAGGAATGAATTAAAGTAAAAGATCTGCATTCACTTCCATGATTAGATATGAAAGCTTTGTGTCAAAATAGAAAGTTCTGGACTTCATTTTGAAAGCTTGTCTCTTTCTTAGATTTTAATGACTGCCTGACGAACACGTAATAAGTGTATCACACCTGATGGCTGGTCTAACTCATTGTGGTGTTTTCCCTTTTAAATGATAATAACAGCATAACACATACAATGGGTGATGATTAACAATCACTATGAGCTCAAATTATGTATCTTAAGTTCTAATCTTAAAGACATGTCACGCAGTGTTATCAGTTCTGGGTGGAGGAAACTTTCCTGTTATTTAACCTGTGTGGGTGATTCACATCTTGAGATGACGATGATGAGTCTAACCGCAGAATGTGACCACGAAATGTGTTCAAGGTTTTTTACAGAAAGTTTCCTGCCTCCATTTACCAACATGTACCCGGATGGGTGACCGCAGATCGTACTGATAAACAAGACTGAGTTCTTGCACTGACAATTACTGCATTGACTGCTGATGGACCGTTGAAATCATGTGATATTCAAGTTCCCCTTTCACCCACCACATGTACAGAGTCAGCCTTTTTTTCTTCCTTTATTTATCTATCTGTATCAAACTGACTTTTCCAGATTCTAGGTGTAGATTTGAGCCTATCTCAACCTGTTGGTTAAATTAAATTCTGGTGTTGGTATAGATGCTGGAGCAAAATCTTCCATGCCCCTGACGATGGGAAGACTCTAAAAGCAAATGAGTGCAGAGAAACTGGAGTTTCTTCTCAATTACTACTTTATACATCCTAAATTCTCCTGTCCTCTATTCTTTCTCTCTCTTATCTCCTCTCCTGACTTGCAAATGCAAACATGTTTAACTAACATGTTGCACACGGTAAACATTATACCTGACAAACAACACCGTGTTTACATTGTCGCTGTGAGCATGTTAGCATGTGGATGTTAGCATTCAGCTCAACACACCACTTTATTTTATTTGTTTTGTCCACAGACCTTAATCGGGCATCAAACCGAAAACCCATCAAAGAGACCCGTTGACTTCGAGAAGCGGGAACTGGACAGTCAATAACGCTAACCATTCCAGGTTTTAGGGCTCATTCTTAAGGCTCTCTACTGTATATAAAGAGCTATTTTAGTACTTCCATGCATTTCCTGCTGCTTCCAGTTGTTCTGCGAAACTAAAATAACAACAACAGTCTTCCAGCTGTAGCTTCATATTTAACGAACAGACAGACACAAGTGTGCTATTCATTGAACAGTTCCTTAAATGTCAGACAGTCATACATGGCTAAATGTCAGCCGGATCTGTGAAAAAACAACAATGGTAAAACTGTATTACTAACAAAGTCTTATGTTTTGTTTCATAAATAATATAATATAATATATATTTCAAAGATACATTTTCACATATGTAGCCTATGCCTGTGTGTCTGTATGTTTATGAGGTGAGAGCTAACAATCAGCAGTGAGAACATTTTTTTCAGGAAATATTTTTGAGATTTCTTGTTAATATGGCGGCCATTTTCCAGGAAACAATTGTATAATATGTTACCATTACATCACACAGAGAAGTGTCACAGATCCTCTTTACAGTGATCAAGACAATAAAGTTATCGGGCAACAGAGCCCTCTGTATGATATCATCTGTCACTATGTCATGATGGATAAATTGCTACGGAACATGCCGCCTTCTAATGTTGCAAGTGATGTATTTCAGATTTCTCAGCAGACAGCACAAGTTCTTCCTTGTACTGTAAATCCATTCAATTAAAAGTGTCGGGCAGATAAGGTGGGCGTTCACTGACAATAAAACCAGTGTTTTGTGCTCCCAAAGGACAATGACACAGTGACTTGGATCCCAGTTAAAGCTCATGACACAGTTTGAATGCCTAAGATAACATGTTTTGGAATTAAATTTATAGAAAATGTACAACATTTTGGACAATTATCACAGACAATCTTGGTGACTTGTCTTTGTTTTATCCTGTCTTTTCATGTGTTTTCCCTTCTCTTTCTTCTGTCCTATATTCAGGAAGAGTCACTCGGACTCTTCTTCTTGGTTATTGTCCAAATTACATTTTTTAAATCACTCTATTTAACCTTAAATGCAACACATAACAGACTCAAACAGTACTCACTTGAAAAGAATTTAGCCTTTTGCAAGACTTTTCTTTTTCATTTGAAGCATTTCGAACAAGACTTGGTCCATTTTCAGAAACAAAAAGAAAATGGTTTTGTGTAAAACATGTTTAAGATTGTGGGTTTACCAGACGACAGCGAGACAACATACATTCTTTGGAGTCCAGGAAACATGAAATGTGAAGCTGTTAATCATTAACCAGTTATTTTTCACCTGCACTTCCCCTTACGTTTCTCGTAAATATCAAGTTTCACAAAATGCCCACCTGTGTGGACAAAACTGAGGTGGTGTGCTTGAGAGAGAGAGTGAGAGAGAGAGAGACACACACACAGACTGAGAAAGGTTGTTTGCTGTGGAAGTGGAGGACAGAGAGGTGGGGATGAAGGAACTCTGAAGGGTGTTACCTGCTGAAAGAATAAAAAGTCTTCAGGAAACGATGCTGAACTTCATACTTCGGGGATACTTTTCTCAACCAGTTTTCTCACTGATCTACAGATGCTTTTTTGACAAGGAGTGACAGCCGCTTTTACAGGTGAGGAACCGTACAGTTAAAGATGACAAATGATTTCTGTGTGTGTTTGTGTGTGTGAGAGAGAGAGAGAGAGAGAGAGAGAGAGACATGAGGGTGTTTTTTTATCACCTCTGTTTATCACATTTCCTCAGGAACAAAATCACTGCGTTGGCGTTTAGAAGAATTATCAGCACGCTATATCAGCGGTATATGATTAGTTATTTATGGAGGTGGAATCAGAAAAGAACTTTGATCCATTTCTGTTTAGATCTCCTACTAAACGTTGGTAAACCACCTTTATCAGACAGGGTGTGCATTATACTTTGAAGGAAAGCCCCAGGTCTTACAGGTGGGGGAGGCGATTCTGGAAGATTGATCCGATTGTTGAGTCTCATTCCCAGGTTGTCAGATACGCTTTGTGTCGGTATTCAGCATGAAATTCTAACCCGAAAACCTTCGTATCTGACCTTTAATTCACTGTTATCCAACACATTCTTACTTAAGTTTGATGTCAATGGTTTTTTCAGGGTGCCTCATGGTCCTGCCTTGTGTGGAATAATATGATCTAAAGTCAACCTTTAGAGGTGTTGAATTCTGCTTATAAGTTAAATTAAAATAAAATATGTGAAACTTAATAAGCTCCTTTGTAAGTAAGAGATCAGATTTGTGTTCAAAGTTGGACTACTGATATTTTTTTATGTTCAAGTGTCCTATGCTTTGTTCAAAATTGGTCGAATGAAATGCTTCAACTTCACAGAAAGATCTCTGCCGAGGTTTCTCAGTAGATTGTAGAGAATTTGAATGTCTCGCTAGCTTTTGTTTCCAAGTCAATGAGAACTAAAACCGACATTTACCAAAGATGCTGTCAGAGAAAAAGGAGTACAGTTGTTTGAAAACTCTTGCAATTAGCTCCACTTCTCTAAATTGGCACAAATTCTTAATTTCATTGTGGACACATTGTGTTAATATGTAACCTATCTGGACTATAAACTGCTTGGGAAGTAGTTGTCCTTGACCTTTACAGGCACCCGGTGTCAAAGGAAAACAACTTTAGCAGATTCGACATGTGCTTTCATTGACAAAGACATGTAGAGTAATGAATAATGACTTTCATCAGTCGGATGTGGATTGTGTGTTTGGCTGTCGCGCTGTGAGGGCTGATGGGATTATGAACAAAATGAAGCAGCGGAACAATAAAAAGCCTAGAGTCAAACAAGGGCGTACAATAGATTTATTGGATCTCTGAATTGTCCTCATCTTCTCTTTTATGGCATGTGCAAACATCTCATCAGACATTGTTCAACCATGTCAGCCAGGATAAACATTGTGACTGCACACTATTCATCTGATTTCGAGTGGAAACTCTGAGGGAAGTGTGCTGTATTATAGAGGGAATGAAAGATGAATGATTTACTATAAATACAATTGATGTTAGTACAGTCTGTAAACACACACTGTGGCCTTTTTATTAACCACATAATTTTAATCTAAAAGACACTATACTGACTTTACCTGAGATCAGTCAGGTAAACACACAAACAAAAGTCATGCACCAGATTTCATACCAGGGTGGAGCCTCTGAATGTTTTGGCTACCGCATGGCAACCTGAATATCAACAAGTTTCACAGAGGTAATATGAGTTATTAGAAACCTCAGAGGAGAAAGTTCAGAGGTGATCAGATATCCATGTTTCTATCTACATCTATCTATCTATTTTTGCATATACTGTGCACTCTGACACAGTCGCTTAGTCCATAAACCAAGTTTTATACGAGAGTAAAGGTTGGGAATGAGCATCACGGTTCACTGAATTTAATAGCCCAGGTCAGACAACACAGTCAGCTGCTGTTTCTAACAATGGCTCTTTCTCTTCAGCCAACCTTATCAGCCTTTTTTCTCACACTCCCAACTTTTTTCCCTCAGTTGTCTCTGCTCATTGTCCCATAACACGCAGTGGCTTAATTTCTAGAAGCTGTGACCTAGTGACCAGAGTGGCCATCGGGTGCATCGTTAAAAGGGTGATATAACACTTGAGTCACGTAGGACAGAAAGTTGCTGCTGGTTGAAACGTTAGGCATGTCGCATCTGGTCACAACTGGATGTGTGAGAATTTTTTTTTTTTCAGAGACTTAGGTGTGCCTACAACCGCAGCATTCTTGAGTGTTTTACAGAAACCAATTTCGGATATTTCAACTAACCCTTTGATCAGATCAAATCTATATTAAAATATATTTTTTAAATACATCACAGTCTTGGCTTAGCAACCATCTGCTGGTCTTTTTGGTCCAGACTGAAATATCTCAACTATTACTGATGGATTGCTATGATATTGGGAAATCATGTTCCCCAGAAGATGAACACCAGTGAATGTCTTCTACTAGCACCATGAGGTTGATATCTTAATTTTTTTGTGTAAACCCAATCGCCAAAGTGTTTGGCTTAAAGTACCAGTTTTGGTCGCCACGATCATGGATGGAAATGTCCCCAGGTCTCCTTAAAAGAAAACACCCGCCTGTCAAGCCACAACTTGGCTGTTAAGCAGCCTTGTTGGCTTGTTGTAACCACCATCCTCTTCCCCTTCATCTTCCAATGTGAAAGTCAGCTAATAAGCATATAATGTGAACGTGATATGCCACGTTTGCTACCAGTGTCAACCTTGAACGTATCTTTGGTTTGCAGAAAGGTTCATTGCTAACATTATATCCTGGCGACTGTGCTTGATATTTGTTCTCGTCAGGATCAATTATAATAATGTTGGAGATCCCCTTACTTTCAATTAAAATTCACTATCACCATGTCATATTTAATTTGTCCAATACCTTGCTCTAAATACCTCCAATACTAATCATCTTCCCAAAGGCCTCAGCTGTACTTTGTGTTTAACGCTAAATAGCAAGAGGTAGCACATGGTGAACGGCTATTTTCACAGTCATTGTAACCGTTTTGGATTGCTGGCATTGATATTAAAGGGGCTCTATGTAACAATCTGTAGCAATGTTTATGTATTAATCACTTTTTGACTGGGCGACATGCTAGCGGATGTGAAAAATGAGACTCGGGTCGGATTTTCCGCAACAGTCGAAAGGATGTGACAATAATTTAGAAATGGAGTCTGCCAACGCAAAACTAGCGGCACAGAAGTTCCACAGCTAAAAACACCACTTTGCTTAACATGGCTGTCGACTTTTCTAGGTCACTGAGTGTGTTTGTCTCATTCTTATTACGCTCATGCCATGAAGTGACAAGGCATGAGTCACAATTTGATGACAGATACCAACTGGCTACTGGCTCTACTGTCAAAACAGACATCCACCCCTGCCTGAGGGCACATTACTCCATTGTGAGTCTGTGTTAGTGTGTACGTGTGTCTGCACATGTGATTGCTTTTGCATGCATTTGTATCTGTGCAGATGCATGGCTGTGCGTGCATGTATGTTTGGGTAACAATTTGAGAGGCAAAGAGGCAGTGGAGGGGAGCTGAGGAGTAAAGAACACAGAGAGGGTGTGGGGGAGAGGGGATGGTGTGCTGTATGTCCAGAGGGCGTAAAAAGTTTGGAGTGGGAGGGATGTGTGGGATGGAGGAGGGACAAAAGTGGGGAAGGCGCACAGGTAGAGACAGGAGGGCTCAAGAGTCGGGTTACCTGGAATAGTTTTTGTTTTTGTTTTGTCAGCAGGGCTTGGTCATTCAAAGACAACTCTCTCTGAAACCGCGGAGCGTCGAAACACAACGCCGCCCGTTTATTACAGCCCCGGGGTTTCAAAGAGGGGCAAGTCAGGCACCCTTCAAGCCGGATTCAGTTACACAGCCAGAGAAAGAGCAAGAGGGAGGGAGTCAAACCAGGTTTGGTAGTTGGAAGTCAGTGGAGAGGACACCCAGCGGACAGCGAGTTACAGGGGAGTCTCACCTCCAGGGAGGGAGGGCAGTGCTTAGACTGTGCTCCGTGTTGGATGTGGCGCATCTGGGCCTCACCAGGAAAGACAACTGCATCATGTGGGTGAGTGCAACTTAACATACTCATGGAGGAAATGGGAAGTCATGTCACTGGTTTGCATTCGAGGGGGGAATTTGAATATTATCGCTGCATATCCCGACAATTAGTTTGTTATCACGCTGTGGTACAGAGACACGTTGTCAAACCCAGAGGCTCTCTGTGTTTGCCTACCTGTGCTCAACCAGTTTGTACAGTGATACTGGCTCATAGCAGCTATCTATTGCACGCTGGAGATGCTATCTACAAGTAAATGGTGTCATAAACAGTGGGCTGTAGTTTTAGGCAAATGTTGCCTGGTGCTTTATAAACAGATATCTTGATAAAGGTGTGTGATCAGTAGCAGATCCTGGTGCAGGTAGGTTGGGTTCATATTGATCCACTGGAACTGATTAGTTTGTTTGATTGGGGTGGAAATGACAGTTTTGACTTATTTTATCTGCACTTCAAACTAGAAAGCAAGAATTTTGAGAATGTATGTCTGCACCAGCCGCCTTATTATATGAGTGAGGACCGGCATGTGTGTGTCAGTGAGCACATCCCACTCAACATTAACTACAGTGTGCACTTCAGCTCATACATATGTGCTTGTTTGTGTTTCCGAGTATCTTACCACAGGTGGACTGCTCTGATCTAGATCTCTGTCTTCCATTAAAGCTCGTCCAACATATCACGCGTTGTTTCTCAAAAGCCCTTTTGTGCACGTTTCAGTTGAGAGGAACATAATCCAACAGAGCAGCGAGGGGAACACCTCGCTTGAACAAAAGGTTTACCATGTCAAGGCTTTTATCTGTTAAGGCTGACCCAGTTATGATTTTTCACTGGAGTCGGAGCCGTTCCCAGTAACACTGAGTTCACCACTCGAAACTGAACAGTGTCACGTTTAACACCATGGCTGTCACTGCAGAAGTAAAGCGACGTGGTAGTGCCCAGCTAATGCCACATGATTGTTTTGTAATGCTGCTGTGACATCGGTTTATATTAGTCATGGGGCCAATGATGACATTTATGTTTCCCGGTAGGCCTTATCACAACACTGTCTGTCACGCTCAGGGTTTTTTCTACCATTAGGTTGAGCCAAATAAGGTTTGGGCACAGAACAAAGGTCGTTCGGGCGCCACCTAAGACGAATGAATGTAAAATCATTGTGGAGAGCATAAAAAGTAAATGACCTCTCACGGATCTAATGTTGAAGTTAGTTCTCTTTAGCAAGTTTTGTCTTTTTCAACTTTTTGTACACAGATATGGTAATATTAATGGTCCTGAAATCATATGAAATTGCATGTTTTTCTCTTGAAGAATTTAAAATTTTCTTTTGGGAAGACACCCCAACCCCCCTGCCAAATGTGTGCACACAAGTCTTCCACAGGCTGAGGGAAAAACTTGTATTTTCATTCGTGTGTTTGTCCACTTCTGGCCGCACTTTTGACTTTCTGAAGCCATCTTTCTGGTTTTCCAGGTCCGATGGGCCTCCCATGTTTTTTTGCTGTCTCATTAATCCTGGCTTTGTTCCTGTCTGACTTATTCAGCGGAAACTTTATATCATCAGTTGATGATGACCTAGTTTCACTTGTTGTTTTTTTTTCAGCTGAGATTTTGTATCAGCGATGTGTGTGTGTGTGTCATTCTCTTGAGGGGATTTGTTTTAATCAGCATATGTTAAAATAAAAAAAACTGAGTTTACATTTGGGATGCACAATATTGGATTTTGCCAATATGTAATATGGCGATAATTTCCAACTCGATTTGGCCGATTGCTGATGTTGATGCAGATATTTTTTTCCCACCTAATTACAGAGAACACCAAGTCTCTTGTTTTAGATTGACAAAGTATTATGCCTTCTTTTATTGTGATAGCCCACTAGTAGATGAAGACATACAATTCTTTTCAAAATGTCCAAAATCACTGGGCAAGATAATTGTTGATTATGAAATGATTGGTTCATGTCATGTGCACTTTAATCTTTTGGAGACGTTGAGAAGAGACGGTATCTCAGAATCACATTGCATCCTGTTACATAAAGTGAAGAGGATACGGCGATAAAATCGTTACAACTAAGGGAAGTTGCATTTTGACTATAGGAGAGCACAACACTCATGTTACTTACCAAAATGCTGCAGGGCTTAATGCATAGAAAACTCACTTTCAGAGAACAGAAATCTGAGAGAGATTTTGCGACGAGACGTGGGGAGTAAAGAACAAAGACTCTAGGTCTCTGACGTATGCAGCTTTTCACACTTTAAGTTGGACGTGACCGTTTCTAATGCTGTCTTACATAAGGGTGTCTCAGGGAGTTTCTCAGCAAAACGGTCTCGGCCAGCAGAGCTGATTCATCGCAGCTGCCTTCAAAAAATAAACCTGCCTAACAACAATCATTGACCCTCTTTCTATTAGAGAGCTTACACTTCGCTTGTTCCAAATTTTTGACTGACAAGAGCTGTCTGTGGACATAAAACAGCTGCTTCGGCTGTTATTTTCACAGAAATTACTTTTCAAACCTCTCTTCTGTGAATTTAATTAAACTGAAGTAACTACAGCAGAAGTGAAATATGCAAATCAGGGAAAATACTGAATACTTAGAAGCAGAAGTAAAATGTCTATAACAGCATCTCATAGTGTTGCCCGTTGGCTGTTTTGCTTTGTCATTGTCCTGTCAACTCCCCATTTGGTCATCAAATATTCTGCACCAGGCTTTCTTTAACAACACAGAGTATCAACTAACAAAAATATGTTTGTACTTAAAACAATGAATGAAAAGCTGTGAGGACAGGACAAAGGAAGAGCAGCAGGTAGACAAACGTGCTCTTCAAACCGTCACTCAGCAACTATACTGTATACCTGTACATGTCTGTTACTTGAGCTACAGTATAGGATGAATTGTATTTGCCTTGGATGAATAAAAGCACACACATGCTTCAATATCTATCTGCCAAAGATTTAAAGATCTGTCAGAGCTAGTGAGTTGTGGGACCACCCGATCACCCTGATTTTGGACGACACAACTGGTGTATCCTCGTAGAACTCAATATCCCATAATCCACTGTACCCTGGATTCAGCTGAATCAACTGGTGGAGTCAAGAGATAGTATGTGACCGTATCAGTTTTGATAAGTCACTTTAAGATGTCGAAATTCAATGCATAAAACTCTTTAAAGTGGCTGTAAATACTATTTCTATAATACAATATATCAGCTAACAAGGACTCTGCGGCTCATTGCATTGTTTTTAGACAAAGCAGACATCTATTTCCAAAGACAAAGCTCTGAAACAAACAGCAGACAGACACTGTTACCCACACACTCATGAACACAGTGGAGCATTTAGCAGCTGAAGCATCAGATATTTCACTCTGGAGTTGGTATAGACCAAAACCAGAGCTAAAGAGAGTGACTGATGGACTCACATTCATTAGGATTCACTGCTGGATGTGTGAATAAGCAACTGTAGCTAACAAGTTAGCCACATCATCTTAAAAGGTAATGTGTCCACACACAAAAAAAATCAGCTAACCCATTTTAAGTTTACTCAGCCTATGTCTGTCAACTTCCAACAACTCCAAAGTAAAAATACTAAGAAGTCACATCTTGTAGTTCTGAATGTGACGTCCTGAGGGACCAGTGCTTAATGTAACGTAGTTTAAACCAGTTTAATGACACAAAATTTGAATGAAACACCTATCAGGAGTTGCATCTTTCTTATTCTGGTAGAGTCCACACACCCCAAGTGTCTAGCTATCAGTCACGACTTGTTGCTTCACTGAAGGGACCACACCGACCATTAATCTCCCAGTAAGATTGAACAAGCCGATCATAAATATTTGAGGGCAACTTCCTGATAATAAAAATGCAAATCTATATAACCTAGGCTGGCTGATCAGGTATGTGTGTGCCAGGTCTTCAGTTCTACAGATAAAGTGAAAAAGCCATCCGGGGCCGAGTTCTTCAGAGCAGTGGCCTCAGACTTAGAACCAGGACAGGCAAGAAAAGCAGAAAAAAGACACCACTCTCCAGCGACTCAGCACCATTTTGCTGCTGCAAGGCCCCAAAGAAGAGAGCAAGAGTTCATGTACTATGTCAACCACATACGAAACTCAATGGAAACTTTTTTCTAGTGAACTTAACCCACCTAGTGAAGCAGTGGGCGGCAGTGGCAACCCAACGTGGCGACACCAAAGAGCCTCCACACACATGTTGGCCTCCCTGCTGCAGGCTAACCTGCCAGGGCCAGTCCGCGATGTCAGCATCTGTGCCCCCGACAATGCGGTCCTGATTGCCCGTCTCTCCACAATCTAAGAGAAAACAAATGCATCTTGTTATTGCCAAAGATCACTGCCCGTGGTCTATTTTAAACGTATTTTTTGTCGAGATCCTTCTGTTCAGTAAAGGTCAGGTTAGACAAGTTTCTTTTCCTCCTTTTCAGAATTCAGAAACGATAAAAGATTTTTGCTACACATAATATTATTTATTATTCTTTAATCTTTGGGGGTTTTTTTCTTGTCAAATATTGGATAGGCCTCACTTGCTCATGAACGGTACATCCTCATTCATTTGATAGCTGTGGATCTTCCTGTGCTGCATCCTGTATTGGGACATAACTCATTAATTTTGTAATTTATCCTACACATCCGACACAATGCAGAATGAAATGCAATTATGCAACTGGGATACAGCTGATATCTTACTCAAGGATACATGAGTAGCATGGGGCTTGAACCTGGCTCAGTGTTTGAAGGGTGGACACCCCTCTCACTATACCATCCTGCAACATTACAGTGTGTTGTGTGTCCACAATAGACCCTGCCACACTACACCCCATGATACTGTACATTAAGAGTCTATCACTTTCATGGTGGGGTCTGTCTGGTAGATAATGGGACCTACCTGCAGCATATGGAGTGAATGACATAGGCGCATGGGTGTAACGTGACTGCTCGTAGCGGCACACGGTGTTCCATGTGTGGATGATGGGTAATCCTTTGGGGATCCTCCCGAGGATATTATAGACCCGTGTTACACATGGCTCAAGTTTTCTATGTTTTGCAGGGTAAGAGGCAGTTTATTCTCACGTGTATTTTAACGACCACGTGGAAGTAAACGCAAATAGTCACATCCAAACAGATCAGGAGAGCTTAGGACGCTTACACAATCACAGACTTACACCTCCACCTAGACACACACGCACAGTATTTTCTCTGAAGCCATGCAATGCACTCTGTTTTTCCGACATCTGTGCTCATATTGTCTTGTGTATCTTTGTCATTCTTTCCCTAGACAATTGCCCAGGTGCCTGAAGAAAGCGTTAGACCATTGAATCCCAGGCAACAAGGTAAGCTGTCGGCTGGTTTCATGTTCATATGTGTTACTGCACAGATGGATTATTTATTTATGAATAACATGTCCTTTTTTTCCTCTACTTTCCTCCATTGCTCCATTGCTACGTCTTTTTATTTTTCCTCATCGTCCCAGTGGTTCCACGGCCAGGCCGCCACAGAAAGCCCATGACGGCTCCAAAGACTCAGAAGGAGAAGGCGTCTAAGAGGAGGAGAGTGTTGCTGACTGTCCTGACAGTTGTGGTGTTGCTGGGCATACTGGTCACCGCAGGATTCTTCAGTGAGTCACAATTCTTTGACTGTAAATTCCTCCTCCAATGACAAACACGTACACCACAAGATGGTATCATGTTTCCATCCGTCATACAAGACAAACATGTTTTGCAAAGGTGTCAAATTCATGACAGAATCATCCAAGCAATCTGCCGCTCTAAACCACACTGTTCCCTTCTCGTCCAATGGGCCACTCCTTTTCCCCGCAGTTAAGAAGTTGATTGACAGCAAGTATTTCTTCTGCACGCGTTCAGTGAGATTCATCCCATTAGACCAAGCCTGTGACGGGAAAGAAGACTGTTCCGGAGGAGAGGATGAAGTTACTTGTGTGTCGAGCTTTACGGCCAACACTACCTTTCCAGGTAAAAAAAAAACCAAACAAAAAAAACCACCTGACTCTGTCTGGCTTTGTCACTGCAGATACAAAAACAAAGCATGAAAAAAACCGACTCATCTTTCCTTCCTCTCTGTGCCACTCCTCCTCCCTCCAGTGCGCCTCATGTCAGCTCAGCAAGTCCTGCAGGTGTACAGGCCTGGCTCAGGGTGGCGGAGTGTGTGCGGTGAGGACTGGACCCAGAAGCACACACAGACAGCGTGTAAACAGCTGGGATACACAAAGTGAGTTCACTGTGGATGAATAGATTGTGATGCAAATTTAATGACCGGGTTATTCAACATTAAGTCTCACATCGTCTGCCTTCTGTCTTAACAGTAACCCTCGTAGCACCAGTGTCCTTGTGAGCACTTTAATATCTTCCCTGAAGACTGGACCATTCACAGCTGTCAGGCCTGGGACTACAAACACACCCGTACATCAGGCTACCATTGACCGGTGAGGAAGGCAACAAATTCTGTCCTTAGAAAGGAAAATCAAATGCTTTTACGCTCACTATTCGAGACAATATTTGTCATTGTTACACAGACATGGGGCCTCATTACAGAAGCTTCCTAAGTAAAATCCTGAAGCCCTTATCTCATCTCAGCTTAGGACGAGATTTGGGATTTTTGGGTATTAAAAGAAACGCGTGTCCTAACTGCATGTAGGAAAAAATCGTATCTTACGATTGGCATTTAGCTCATACAGGAACATCCTAAGTGAATTTCCTGTCAGGAATCCTAAGTTAGCCAGAAGTATCCCCCATAATCATTTCGCCAGTAACTTCCCCAGTGACCTTCCCAGGAAACTTAAGGTTAAGTGGTCACTCTAAATTGTCCGTAGGTGTGAACGGAAGTGTGAATGGTTGTTTGTCAATATATGTCAACCCTGTGATGACCTGGCGACTTGTCCAGGGTGTACCCCGCCGCAGGCCCAATGTCATCATGTCATTTCTATCAGTTTAGGAGTTGCTGCTGCAATAGGAGATTCCCCTCTGAACCAGAAAGTCACCGTTGTAATAAAAAGGAAAGCATACACTTCTCCCTTCCCCTGTTAGATTCCAACCTGATCTCATCTCTGTTTGGTTAAAAAAAAAAACAACCTTCACTTTAGTTCTCTCTTTCAGCGCTCATATGGCTTTCGGGTGCTTATTCTCACAGTTTCTGTTCCCGAAAGACAAAAAAAATTCATCTTTCTCATCCCATACGAAAGTGAACACAACAGTCAGGTATTTTACTCACACAGGGCAGAACTGAAACAGACAAAGTCAAGCACGAGGGTAAAGTTAGGTCACTATTTGTGTATTTTCTTTGTTTGGCTAACTGTCTGGTACATGTCTTTTTTTTGAATATTTGATGAATGCCTTTTGGGTTTTTTTCCAACAGCAGTGTATGCAGATCTGGATCTGTGGTGTCTTTGACCTGCTCAGGTGAGTTTTATTTTTAGAGCAGCACCCACACGTCGCTGACATTGGGACTCAATTCAATTCAATTCAGCTTTATTTATAAAGCGCATTTCATGCACAAGGCAGACTCAATGTGCTTCACAACAGGTATACATAGTTATATAAAAATCAATTAGAAATCGAATAGAAAACAAGAAGAGTGCACGTGCAAGTAAACAATCATATATGTCATCTTCAGCACATTCACACTTAGACTCACACATGCACACCCACTCACACAATCACATATGGACACATGCACACACACACATACACACACAGTTCAACAGAATGCTGTTGAGAACAGATATGTTTTTAATCTGTTTTTAAAGATGGCTACTGATGTGACATGTCTAACTGTGTCAGGCAAGGTGTTCCATTTTCGTGGGGCATATACACTAAAAGACTCGTAGGTGGTGGGTGAGAGACGACGTGGTTGTGTGACCAGTTTCACAGGCCCGTACATGTCTGTGTTAACCAGCACAACTCTGTCTTAGCAACGTATGACAGAGCAGTTTACTTCACTGTTTTTGAATTCTGAAAAGGAGGAAAAGAAACTCGTCTAACTTGACCTTTACTGAACAGAAGGATCTCGACAAAAAATAAGTTTAAAAAAGACCACAGGCAGTGATCTTTGGCAATAACAAGATACATTTGTTTTCTCTTAGATTGTGGAGAGACGGGCAATCAGGACCGCATTGTCGGGGGCACAGATGCTGACATTGCGGACTGGCCCTGGCAGGTTAGCCTGCAGCAGGGAGGCCAACATGTATGTGGAGGCTCTTTGGTGTCGCCACGTTGGGTTGCCACTGCCGCCCACTGCTTCACTAGGTGGGTTAAGTTCACTAGAAAAAAGTTTCCATTGAATTTCCTTTGTGGTTGACATAGTACATGAACTCTTGCTCTCTTCTTTGGGGCCTTGCAGCAGCAAAATGGAGCTGAGTCGCTGGAGAGTGGTGTCAGGCCGGACATTCATGGGCACGCTGGGAGGCTCCTATGTGGACAGGGTCATACTGAATGGAGATTATGATCCAGCTCGAAACGACTATGATATCGCGCTGGTGAGACTCAGCAGCCCGATCTCAGTGGGAGGTGAGAGATTAATTTAATACTCATAAAGACACACAGACAGAAATCACCGCCCTCCCTGATTGGTGTGTTTTGTACTAGCATATTGTTTAAATGGCCTTGCAGACATTGTAGGTGAAGTTTAAGCGTTAACAGTCCCAGTAAGGGCAAGAAAGGATTATTATTATTATTATTATTATTATTATTCAGCATTATTCAGTAGGTTTAACTCTGCTGCCCTCTAGTGGCGCACATGCCAAACAGCAAGCTCTTCACTATAAATTCAGCTAGTTTAATCACTTTATCTGCACCGGCCAATTATTAAACGGCCAAATGAATGCACTGCCTCTTGTCTTTCAGAGAGCCGCAAGCCGGTTTGTCTACCTCCCAAAGCCTTTGGGCTTCCTGCCAGATCCAACATGGCTGTGACTGGCTGGGGATACCTCAAGGAAAACGGTGAGAAACCTACACACCACTTGTCAATCAACTGCCACCTTGTGAATAATGAAAGACAACTTCTCTGACGTTATAACTCAAATGTTGTATCCTTGTGCTTCCTTCAGGTAAAGTTTCTCCTTCACTTCAGAAGGCCTTTGTTCCTCTGATAGACCGGGCTACGTGCTCCAGCCCCTCAGTGTATGGTAGCTCCATAACCCAAAGGATGATCTGTGCGGGTTTCCTGGAGGGGAAAGTGGATGCTTGCCAGGTAACGGACCATGGACAATAATATTTTGTATTGTAATGTAATGTATTACTTTTAAAAATCGGATACATTTCAAGTTATACTTCTACAGGCCTGTGCACAACTAGATCCTGTCAGGCAAGAATAAAGCAGGGAAAACGTGTTCATTTCATGATGTTGTGTGACTCACAATGTAACCAAGTTTATTTGCGGCAAAGCAGCAATCCTTCTGTTTATTTGAATAAAAATACAGGGCTCTTATATCTTCTTTACTGTCGGTTAACAATATTTCTGGCAAGCTCACTTGTTAGATGAAAAGCAGCAGTAGTGCGCAGAATAATTCACTGCTGGCATTCTCTTTCGTATTTTGAACATTTCTCAAATTGTAACTGTGTTGTTATGAATCCCAGGGGGACAGTGGGGGTCCTTTGGTGCACTTCACCTCCTCTCAGTGGCATCTGGTAGGAGTGGTGAGCTGGGGTGTCGGCTGTGCCCGAGAGGGAAGGCCAGGTGTCTACTGCAACGTTGAAGAGATGCTCAACTGGATTCATACAGTCATTGAGGTACAGCATACTGAGAATGCAAAGTTTGTGTGACAGTAAGGTCCAGTAGCTGTATCCTAGTAGTAGTAATTCAACATGATCTACAATACAAAGCCTGCCCTTATCATTTTTACTTCATCTCTACAGAAAAACCCCTGAGCTCCTCCATCGTGACAAGCAGCCACTACAAGACCGCGGTCCAGTCCAGCTCAGACAGACTGTGAAACTACAAGAACTCTTTCGTTTCAGTGTGGTGGACAGGAGTTTTGAGAAAGAAGTAGAGAAAAGGGGAAGTTGAAGATCGATCTCAGCAGCAGTGCAGATGAACTGTTAAACACAGCCTTATGCAAAACACTGCACACACACACACTCGGCTCACACTAACTTATTTCCGGTGTGGTTTGTGTCATTTCAGGTTCTTTTCTCAGGGTACAAGTACATTAATGTTCTGTGTTGCTGGCCAGTCTGGGATGTTTTTAGCTTTTATGGTGTTTTGACGGACCCAGTTCACTGATTCTTGCCTTCTAACAGATGAAAATAGAATATTTGATCACTAGCATTGATGTAATGATTCAACATTGAGTGTACAAACTGTTTTAAGTGTGTTTAACTGTGAAGACCAGGCTGGCAGATCTCAGACATAATGTACTTGATTACTATGTGCTTTGATTTTTCAGTGTGCAATGATATAAGAGGGTTCATATGGTGATGAAAGGTAAACCTGTGCTATACTAAAGCCAACAGAGGTCAGTGTGAAGCCTCAGGTTAATATCACCAATATTGTAAAAGTGAAGCCAGGAGTTTAACGCATTTATGGTGCTGATTCAGTCTATCTTATGCAAGTCCATTTTAAAGGGCAAATGCACCTTTTTACAGCACAGACTTTCTGCCTACCACAGATTGATTTATATGAGCACTTTAAGTGGAAAGTTACTTGACCTTACTGTATGTGCAGATGATTCAAGTCAAATAATGCACTGACTTTTCATAGTGCTTCCACGTTGAGTTCAGATATCCAGCACGCCTTCAGAAAATCGGAGCGGTGGTTACTGAGTTTTCGCCTTCACAGCTAAAAGGATGGAAATGTAATTTCCTAAAATTTTAAAAGGTGAGAGACAGGCAGTGAACTATGTCAATTATGTGCACGCAGGCCAAAACCCTGTCATTATTTGCTCATTTTAAAGTCATCATTCCATTTGTAGCAAACAAATTCATCAACCTGTGTTTATTCATTCTCAAGAAAGTATAAATTGGCACTTCTGCATTAAAAAAAACATAATTTAATAGCATATTGTATTACACTGTATCATATTATGGAATAGCTGGACATGAATTACATTTCTTTTGAGGTTTAAATACAGTGTGGTGAGTGCCACGGTGATTGATAATGAGATTTGACTGTAAATATGGTGCATTTTGTTGATTTTTATATGTATGTAAATAGGTTGTAGATATAATAAAGACATTCTTCTCTAGCTCGGCTAGTGGAACAATATTTATGACACAGACTGACTTGATATTCCTGTATGTGCATGTGCTAGAAACAGGATCTCTCTCTTTGCTCTAGACTGTGTCCTCCTCCCACGCACACACACCCTCTGACCCAAGGTGAACAAAAGGAGCAACAGGAAACAGGATTTATGTAAATGGTTATATTCATTCTGGACAAAAGGTGATCCAAATGAAGCCATTTTAAATTTCATGCACAGTCAGTGGAACATACCTTAGATTGTGCAAGAAGACAGGTAGATTAATAAATCATCTGATGAATGAAAAATAACTTTATAACTTAAAGGGATAATATGTAAGGATTGGTTAAAAACATTCCTCCCAGTCCTGACCACTAGCTGCACAACTAACTGCGCTAACTAGCGAACGGCAGCTACAGTTAGAAGCAGTTGGCGGTTACTCTGGTAATGTGCTGCTCCTTATTTGCTCTGAGTATAAATTCACCAGGTGGCCAATTGTTACATATTGCACCTGTAAAATTATGGTTTGGAGAAGTTGTTTCAAATATCTGCCTTGCTATGCTGCATCTGGACAACATCTTAATTTTGTCACATCCAACACAACATGATTCTTTCACTGTTACCCACTGTATTATACTGCCCCCCTATGGTGGACAGATGTTATTTTCTGTGCGTGACCTCTTTTCTACCTTTTACCACACACCTTACATGCTTTCTATTTATAACTTGAGATGCTGGAGGGACAATTTAAATAGCAAGACAGCAGGAACATCCTATCAGACTCCAGCTCAACTGGTGCAAGGACCCTAAACATTTTGTTCAATGCAACAATTTCTATCAGATAAATGTGTTGCTCAGTGACAAAAAGGGAACAAAGCAGAATACAAAGGGCCAATACAAAATGCCAAGCGTGGAGGATCTGACTTCTTTTTTGTTGCCACATTCGATGGTGTATTTCTTTGTAGCTCTTTCAGATTTTTTCATCATTGTCCTTATGTCAACACAAGGCTATTTCTATGACAGCCACAACTTTGGAGAAAGGAGACACGGTCCATCATTTCAAAAAGAGAGGGAGACAGTTGTATGAATATGAAAAAACATTTATTTTTTCCTGAATATCAGAGAACTACAAAAGGCGATAACAAAACCCAACACGGATTAATCTCGATGTACAGTATCAGACGAACTCTACCGGTTGGTGCGTTCAGGTGGTGGCAAACGAACGAGGTTGTGAAAACTGCCCCCTCCACCTTATCCCCTCAAAGCCTTTAGCCCAGCCTTTCAGCAAAACTGACTGATTGGTTGGTTTTAAGCAACAGCAGCTGATCAACTTTAATTATCTTTTGTCAACATTAAGAAGACTCAGTGCTGGAAAAAATTAAACAAGCATTTTAATGTCCTTCAGAACAGCACAGCTTTTTTTTGGAAAATCAAGTTTTATACAATAGACACAGTTATTTCCTTGAACGATGGCTGGGGCCTTTGAATGGATTGACCTGGAGAAAGAAAAAAGATGAAAATTTAAAAAAATGATTAAAACATTGTTCAGAGGAAATAAAGTTAAGCGAGAAAAGTTTTGGCAAGCACCTATGTGATGGATTAGGTGAAATATGTTTTTGTTAGAAATTTAACAATAAAAGAGACACATGCGTTATCATTTTTCGTGATCTTGTTTTACCTCATCATCATCATCATCACTGTCATCATATGCGATTCCTCTTGACTGGCTCTGAGAGCTGGACTTAGTGAAGGATGACGATGAAGAAGCTGCTCTGTGGTACACAATAGAAAGACGCAGATATTAAAAAAATTATATATATATATATATATCATAGTTGCAAAATATATGACTGGTGGCGTGCGTTCACATATACATATACTATGAACAGTATGGACATATATTAGTCACTACTTTGTTTCACTCTTGAAGGGCTAGACTGCCCCAATGTAGCTGAAACAAACATACTTTGGAGGGGGTCGGGTAGGTTTCATTACAGGTATATCTTCATCGGAGTCATCAATGGTCAGCTGGAGATGAATAAAGAAGAAAAACAAAGTTGAAGAGAGATCACATAAATATTAAAATTAAGGTGTGTGTGTGTTGACTGTATTAATACTGTATGTATTTTCACTTGACTTACATCATCGGCCGCGTAAGATTTGGTGGCTCCGGTCCGAGATGATCTCTGGGACGGAGCCTGAAATGCTGAAGAATGAGGAACAAAGAAGAGAGACAGTTGAAGGAGGTGAAAGATTTCTGTGGATTCTCTCGGATGCCTGGCACGTTGTTGTATACAGAACGTCATCACACTCACACTCCTACCTTGCATAATACTTCTGCTTTGGGTTGTTGTTGTTGTTGAGGATTTCTGGGAACGCCCCCGAGCGGCTGGCTTTGATTCGGAGGCAGCAGCACCTGGATGGACAGATGCAGGGTTTATGATTCAACACACAACATCAATATACAGAGTCCTTTGTTGATGCTGAATTAAAGGATAACTACCGTTTTTTACAACCTGGACCTTATTTCTAGCAAACTATATGGTCATTTACTCACCCAGATAACTTTGGTGTCATTTGAAGTCGTTCGGACGAAATTAGATCCAGCGTAGCGCCGATATATCCATATAATGCGAGTAACGGGGCATCAACACACAGCCTCTATAACGCATTATCTGCCACGAAACTAGTTCATTTCACCAATATTTTGTTACGATATGCTAGTGCTATTCCCCTCTGAGTCCGGGCCCGTCCGTTATCAACATCTGTGTGTCGATGCCCCGTTACTCGCATTATATGGATATATCGGCGCTACACTGGATCTAATTTCGTCCGAACGACGCCGAATGACACCAAAGTTATCTGGGTGAGTACATGACCATATATTTTGCTGGAAATAAGGTCCAGATTGTAAAAAACGGTAGTTATCCTTTAAATGTAATTGAACTGAAACTAAACTATCTCTTTGCCATACTACCAAGCCTACACTCTTGAATAAACCTTTGGCACATCTATCTCTGGCCACTAAAAGTTCACTTCCTATTCATGTCAGATAATAACTCACCTCTCCCTCTCCCCCTTCCCCGGCTGCCCCGCCCTCTACCTCCTCGCCCTCTGCCTCGTGTGGGGGGTGGGAATAAGCCTTCATCAGAGTCCATAGCGACATCAGCAAGATCATCGGATATATCCAGGTCTCCAGCATCGCCACGCTCCAGACGGTGCGCTTTGGCTCTGCTGATAGCTTCTTTGATTTCATTCTCCTCCTCAGTCGTGTTCTTTTTTGAGTCTCTGAGTCGCTGGATCTGAAAATGTAAAAATGTATCCTCAATGATGCTACAACATCAGCTTCATCTATCTTCCTTCCAATGCTAACCCCACCCACTTACCTCTGTGTCTATATCCTGCTCTGTGGTTACTGCTCTGGCCTGGAGGTGGCGCTGTGTCTTCTCTAACTGGTAAGTGATCAGCTCCTCGATGGCGTCTTTCTCGTCTTTGTCTACATACTCCTGAATGGCTTTCCCCATGCCGTTCTCGGTCAGAAGTGACAGCTGCACTGTCTGTGAAGATATGCACACACACACAATACACAGTAGATGAAAATAAGTGTTATGACACCCTAAAATTCAAGGACTTTTAAGCACTTTTGAGGTACCTAAACCCAAAATTTCCAGAGCCTTGAAGCCTTTATCATTACACCTAACTGTTAATATGACTTCATTTGCAAAAAACGTTTTTTTTTTAAAAGTTTACACAATTCCTTTACACCAAGAAAAACACATATATATTGTCAAGTTTTTTGGTTAACATGAGTGATTGTGTCCATTAGGAACCAGATTATGTTGAAAGTCAAGTGTTTTCAAAGATTTATTCGCATACAAGATTATTTCCACACTTGAAACAGCACAACAGTTAAAACAAAGTTTTTTCCTAACTTTTAAGTTTTTGCTCGTACCCTGCCTGTAAGTATGTGACAGTGTGTGTGTGTATGTGTGTAGAGTACCTTTTCGGCCGCCTCAAAGTACTTTTTAACCAGGTCCTCCACTCTCAGCCCCTCAACTGCTGTGGTTTTCATCACTCTGCTGTAGTCAACATTGGCCTCATCTGAAAAGCAAAGATTGAAACATGTCAGAAATACTGTACACATACAGCAGATTCATAGCTGTGTATTTAGTCCATGCCAGACCTTTGATGTCCTCCTTTTTCTCACGACGTCTGACAAAGTGAACAATGTCTTTTGGGTTGGCCACGCGCTCCACAAACTTCTGGCTGAAGCGGGAAGTGTTGAACGTATCAAAGCCTCCACTGTAGTCCACCTGAGGAGGGCAATGAGGAGCATGAGTTTAGATGTAGCGTGTATGACGATAAGTGCACAGGCGGCACATGTGTCCATCTTACCCGCAGGCGGATAAGCGGCTTCTCTGGGGTGAGCGGACATCCGAGTCTTTCTCTTTCAGCGTCTTCTATCATCTCTGTCACCTACAGAATGACAGCAGAAAGAAACAGAGACAGATGTAAGAAGGCTGAGACGACTAGGCAATAGATGCTAGATGGGCTCTGTATGTTTAATGGTGACTTTAAGTGTTACCTTTGCATAGCAGAAGTTCTCCACCTTCTTTGTGACCTGCGGTGTATCAGGTGTGAAGAGGTCTTCGTGGTCAGCCAACACCACATCCTCGATGAAGAACTGACGCACCGTCTTTAAGGGGACCTTTTCCAGGTTCATCTTACGACCTTTCACCCTCAGCAGCCCTACATGCCTAGACTCACACAGACAGAGTAGATTGGCTTCATATTCACTCCAAAACACATTCAGAATAATGAGACTACCATTCACTGTGTGTGTGAGTGTGTCTATTTGTACTTCTTGGCAGCCTCTCCAGGGGACAGGGAGGTGGCTACAGAGCTGCCAGGCTGCGTCACGTAGAAGAGCTGCTGTTCATTTCTGGTTGGTGTTATCAAACACTCATGTTCATGACCCCACACCACCAAGTCAAGGAAGTCATCCAGGAACTGTTCAGGGATGTAGTTAGTGGGTCCATGCTTACTCCTAAAAAAAAAACAGACAGAAAATACATAAAAATGAAATGTACAGTGGAAACATACAATGACAAACTAGGCCTGGGTTTGTGAGCTAACGAAGTAAAGATTTACTAATCCCAATGCATAGAAAATAGAGTTGCAACAATTCATTGATAAGCTGTCAATTATTAGATTACTCTACAACTATTTTGATAATTGATTAATCAGATTGAGTCATTTTCTTAAGAGAAAACTTCAAAATTCTCTGATTCAAGCTTCTTAAATGTGTTTTCTGGTTTCTTTACTACTCTATGACAGAAAATGTAATATATTTATATATATATATATATATATATATATTATATATACACTTTCTAGACCATTTAACAAACTGATTACATGAAAATAATCGACAGCCCTTGTGTAAAAATTGGCATCCTTTTATTCACCCTCTCTGGAAGTCCCTCCCTGCACACATCTTCTATTCTTTAAACTTAATCTGAGATACAGAAGCATTTGTATGACATCTGACGGTCTGTCATGTCTTAACATTTGGTGCAATATGAAAAACAGCTTTTCCCTCTTAACGGATTACACAACATACACATGGATGCACACACCTGTTCTGGTGGATGGCGAAGAGGTTAAACCATTCATCTTGGTCTTCTTTGGGGCGAAGCATCATTACCTGGTTGTTGACAAACATCCTGTACAGGCGCTCATCTGGGATAGAGCCTATAAACACACACAAACACACACAGAATTTAGACAGATACTACAATTCCCATTTCTTCTTAATCCTAGAAAAAAAAATATTTTCACACTTACCAAGACCATATAAGGCTAGCTTGGTGTTGCCTTTCTGCATGAGGATGGGACTAATCTCTATCCTCTCCACTGAATGAGAGTGTCCAAAGTGATTGACAAGTCCAGAAGCACTTAGCAGATCTATTGCACACAAACCTTCAGCCTAGAAGAAAATAAAAAGAAAAGACATGCGCAAATGCAAATACTTGCATATTAGGATCTTCTCTCGTGTCTAATCATTTTTTTCATGCGGGAGGAAACTCACCCCAGTTGGGTCATCATGGTTACCGTGAATACTGAATACAGGAATAGAGATGTTCAAGTTTTCATCCTGATAGTTAACCCACGGGAACCTACAACACATCAACACATATATTACAATATTAGTCTAACATTCATTCAACAAGAAGACAATGTTTTGTGAGAATGACCACACAAGCACAGGAGACACTGACTGGGTGGTGTTGAAGTTGACAGTCTGATCACTGAGAAGGTTGAAAGTTACGGGCGTGTCTCCCATGCAGTATTTTCTCAGCATAGTGATGGAGCTGTGAAGGCACCGGCGTGACGGCTTGTTGTCGTGGAACAAATCACCACCCAGCAGGATGAAATCTACCTGCAAACAAAAAGGTAAGCAGATGACCGACTCTGGCTCCGACGCTCGCACACATACACCATGTCAACTTGCACGTACCTGATTTGTCTTGGCACATTTCAGGATCTCATCTAGTGTGTTATAGGAGTCACTGCCACGGATAGCATCCTTCTCGAGGTAGCCCAGGTGAATATCTGTAGCGATCAGGATCTTGAAGGTATCCTCATCATCTCTAAATCCACCAAAAAGACACACAGCTCATACATTAGATTATTCTTCAGACTGCCCTGTGCATTACTTAGATATAAAGATTATGTATTAGTTATTGGGAGATTCAACCAACGAGTATAATCACATTATATTTGGTTTTATAGTTATAATTTAAACAGACTCACAAGGTGCTCTCGGAGGACATGATGGTGTGGGAAATTACAGATGTGTTTACACCTCACAGGTAATCAGCAGAAGGCTTCACTGCAGAAAAATGACATGTTATTTTGCTTTACATTTCAGAGATGTGACAGCTGAAGTTACACATGTGCATAACAGTTTCTAACTAATACAAAAAGCATCAACGAGCATTACGTCACATTTAAGGAGACATTAAAATGCACCGTGTTTGATATATTTTGTGATAGCTGGTGTAGCTAGCTAGCTAATAAACGGTTTGTAAAGTAGTAGCTAGCTAACAGAAACTTCTAACGACATGATAAGCATGATACAGCGAGGATAGTGAGGTAACGTTAGCTTTCATGTTTGCTAGAAAACCTTTCAGAGCAAATGCGACACGAACTAAGCCTGTGTTTACATATCGACTGGGTCTAATTTACGATTAATATCTCAATGAAACGTTAGGTAGTTACTATTTGTTATGGGTAATATAAACTACAACGTGGGGGAAACATCGCAACCCACCTCCTCCGGAATTGGTAAACTTGCCCTGAAGAAGTCCCGGCAAGTCTTGCACACGCTCTCCCCGCCCCTCACTGGTGGCTCAGAGTTATTGTAGTTTCTTCCTGAGGCACCAACGTTCTAAACTCGAGAGTCTCCGCGGAGGAAAAACTACATTTCCGGTAAGCAGATGATGAGCGTTCGCTTTATGCACAGAGGCGCGCCGGACCTGATGTATCTGAAGCACACATTTAATATGTATGTGCGCGGCGTCTGACGGGCCAGGCTGGTATAGATATCACACAAACCCATCAGAACCCTTGCTTATTTGTCTTGACAAGTGATGTTTTTCTCTTCACAACACATATTAGCACTGGCAGCTCCAGAAACGGGGCTTAGCTAGCAAACTGTCAGCCGTAATTAAAAAAAACTCGGTTGTAGTTTTACTTTAAGCTAATATTACCGTATTTTTGCATATTTTGCTGCCTGGTTCAGCACAAGCGAAGCGGACTGGATTGGCTGCACTTCAATGGAGACGCTGTCAAAAACAGCCGCTGCTGATGCTACGCGGGAGAAGGTAGTTTACTAGATGCTGCCTGATTTAACTTAAAAGGAAGATTGAAAGCTGTTCACCACAGTTTGTATAAGCAATAAGAAAAATGTAGCTTGACTGTGCGGAAAAGCTACCTAGCAGCAGTTGCTACAACTCAGACCAGCTGATGTTGCAGACCTGGAAAGTCTGCTGAAGTTTCCCCTTTATCTGTTTTATTTGACTTGAGCAGGATAAATAACTCATGTTGTGACTTTAAGTTGAGTTTGAGCATGAATTTGAAGTTTTAGCTCATATTTATTTGACTTTCTGTGCCTCATTTGCTGATTATTTTTCATGATGAGATGCCAACCACAACCACAATATCTCCAAAGCTCATATATTATAGATATCAGTTTTGAAAATAAGTGCAATACTCCCCAGATATTGTGGATACTGTTCAATAATATTTCTATTTTTCTGCAGAAGCTCTGTCCACCACCACCCAGCCGAGTAGTGTCTGACAGCCTGTCACTCCCATCTTATAAAGACTATCCTGCTCACCGTCCCTTCATCAACACACTTGTGCATCACACCCCCCAAACACGCACACATCAGTCCTGTCGCCCATCATCACCCAGCAAGGCATTCCCAGAGACCAGCAGTGCAGGTAACTTTAATTTGTGTATGTGTGTGCGGGTGTTTTCCCTTTACGAAGTTTCCATTGAGGTATTGTGGTGTTTCAGCGCTCCATGGTTACAGCATGTGCAACATGATGCCGCACTACTTGAATGTCTCAGCTACACTGACATCTATTCATTCAAGTTCAGATCCCATCCTCCTATTCCTCCATCCCAATTTGAAAACCATATCGTATTACGCCATGACTATAATCACAGCATTAATATGTTTGAAATCTATCAGTATATCCCCATTTGCATCACATTCTTGTATCCCTCACACACAATTTGTGTGTGTGCATGTGTAGCGATCCTATCCGCCTTGAGGAACCTCCAGGAGAAGCTCAGGAGGCTGGAGTTGGAGAAAGGACATGCACAGCTCAGTCTGCGCACTATGGGGAAAGATGCATCACGCACACATCTGCAGAGCGATAAAGTCACACAGAGACACTTTAACGGTCAGACAGACACTGAAAGAGGGAAAGGTGGCCAGTCCGACTGCAATCAAGGTGAGTGTAGGAATAAGATGTAGTAGCTCATGTTACTTATATTTCCTCTTTATATCTTATTCCCTGGTATCTCTTTGTCTGATCCACAGTGTTGATCACCCACCTGGCTGCTGCAGAGTCTTGCTGTGTGACGCTGGAGCGACAGCTGGATCACATGAGGAGGATGTTGCGCAGTGCCAAGGCAGACAGGACCAGCCTGCTCCAACAGCAGGTTAACTTAATGTCATAGGCTGTGATATGCCAGGACTCTTCACAAAAATGCACTTAAAAGCATGACATGCATGAATGTTTTTGAGTCAAAGCCTCTCTTGTGTGGCTGAGTAGATTTTGTAGGGCTGTATTAATTGTTTTCCACACTTTCAGGTTTCCATGGAGACAGCCAAGTCAGCCGATCAACAGTGTGACACGGTGTCTGAGCATGCCCAATTGGAGAAGCTGGAGCGACTGGAGCAGGAGTATCTCCGGCTGACACGCACACAAAACAACGCCGAGGTAAACACAGAGACACAGTTTCTACAAAGACCAAAGGACACTATTTCTTCAAGCTTAGTCACAGCCTGTCTGTCTGCAAATAAAACAAACAATACAGTACATTATCCAAAAATGTTGGGTTGTGGTTTCCGATTTGGGAGCCAGGACTGCCACATGGGTTTCTAAGATGCATCTTGAGGGGGTCAAGATCATTAAAGGGGCAAAAGAACAAAATAACACATACTTGTTTGACAGATTTATTTATTTATTTTTTAAATTTTCTTACATTTTTTGCTTTTATCTCTTCAGGCCTCAGTTTGAAATGAAAGGCTCTTTTTGGTTAATCAGGCTGCAATGCATGTCCACACTAAAGCCATAACCTGTGACAAGGAGGCACAAACCAAATCCTGTAGGTTAAAAACCACTGATGTAGCTCTGGTTCCTCAGATAAGTTCAGAAGTTACAAGCCTGGCTGTCATTGTAGACTCTGATTTAAACACGGGCTTATGCACAGTATGGTCTCACTTAACCAGAATTATGTTGAAAAGCTAATTTATGGTTTAACCTCAAGAAAAAAACCTAAATTCCATTATTATTATTATCACCACAATAATAATCTTATGTCTGAATGTGTCAGATGAAGATTCGGCAGCTGGAGATGAAGCTACAGGAGGAGGAGCATCAGAGAAAGCTTGTCCAGGTTCAGGCCCATCAGGTAACAAGGCTCTAATTTGTATTTCTCTTTAGCTACACTAGCTTTCACTCACTGTTGACAGCTTGTACTGTGTCTTATATATCTGTCCATTTTTATACCACACTGCATGCTTATGCTACATGTAAATGATGAAATGTCCACAGAGTTATGCTTAAAACGTTTGTGCGTGTGTTCCTCAGCTACAGACGGGTTTAGAAGCAAACAGGATATTGCTGCAGTCAGTGTCACCTTGTCTGTCTGGCAGACAGTCCAGAGAGAGGAAGTCCAATTCAAAGGTAAAGACCTTCACAGGGGTGATTTAAGGATTTACTTCTGTACGAGTGTGCTGAGGATGTTTCTTTTCCTCCTCTTAAGTAGATGTTTGAACTAATATGACAGCTGCAGTCGAGTGCTTTTTACAGTGTTGGTACATCTGTGAATTTCATGTTGAATCAAGTGCGAAGGAATACAAATGCATTCGTTTGGATATCCAGTTAAATTCTTAAAATAGTACAGAAATGCATGGAAGTTCAATGTCTCTGCTTTTTTTTTTCTTAAAAAAAAAAAATCCCAGATCAGTACGCTTCCTCCGCTTGGTGACGTTATGAAATTAATAATTTTGCATTTTCTAGTGTATCTAACTGTCGTTTATGTTGCTTTTCTCTTTCCAGAAATCTTCACCACAGCAGTCGTCCTACACAGAACCACACTATAGACTGAGCCTCAGAGATGTACCCTTTGTTGCTGGAACGGTAGTATGGGCACATATTCCTTTGTGGTTTTAGCATTGGAATAAAATTACATGTAGTTTTTAACGCTGCTCCTTCATTACACTGGCTCTCTCTTTGACTCTCCTGCATTACTCTCAGTCGGTCGGCTGCAGCCACTCGGTCCGAGCAAACGTCCAGTCAGTCTTGTCTCTCCTGAAGCGACACCAGCCACACCTCTGCAACAGCCGCGTCCTCTCTAACAGCGCAAACGGCTGCGAGACAGGTAGTCGCAGGCTTTCGGACACTTCCTCTTCTTCCTCCTCCGCTAGTGGTGAGGAGCTATCAGAGCTGCTGCAAGCGCTACAGGAGGAGCTGCGACTCATGAGCTTGTGAGTGAAGCTGCATCAGAGCTGTATCAGGAGTGAATTGCTTTGAATAGTATTAAACTTGATTGTGTGTGTCTCGCAGGGAGCAGGACGAGTTGACGAGACAGGTGGAGGCCTGTGTCTCTGAACGGGAGAGAAAAGAACTTCAGAGGGAGCAGGAGAGGCTGCTGGTGAAAATGGAAAGGAAAGGAGAGCAGATCAGTAAGCTCTACAAACACAAAACACAGGTAGGTCCTCACACAAAAAGTATCTGCAAAAGCAAGATTTTATGTTGTGACTCCTGTCCTTTATTCATTCTTGTCTCTCCTTTAGATAAAGAAGTTAAGAAAGGAGGCTCATTCTAGGCCCAACAGTGGGAACGAGGTGAGGGTGACTACCACAGTGTCCACCAGAGGTCGCTCCGCTGGAGCTGTCAAAGTCAGACCAGGAGAGAGAAGCAAGAAGAACCTGAGGCTGCTGAGGGACATGAAGGCTCTGCAGACCTCATTACGGACCTGAAACTGAAGCCTACCAGGACTTGAACACAGCAAGTTAGGTTCATCTTGTTGGTGCTATCTACCTACCTGTGGCCATTATTTCACCTTCAGCACAACCACTGACTGAAGATCACTACAGAATTAAAGCTGTAACTAAGTGTCTACTCATGAACATATGACCTGTGTTATTTTGAGAACATTTTTTATTTATTCACAGTATTAGGAACATTGTAATGCATCTAAATTACTGTGTCTAGGTCTCCACCTGTCCACCCAAACTGCATTTGATCAAAACAATTTGTTGTCTGATTCGTCATCTGAGTGTAAAATGACTGTTCAGAATATTTGAAAGAAAGAGAAGGCTTTAAATTATAAATGACTTATTCGTTAGAAAAACCATTAAAGACATTAATTAATAAATATTTGTTCATGCAGCATGTTGGCTCAAACTTGCGCTTGTTTTTTTATTTTGAGATTCAAGTCTTCCACCAGCAGGGGGCGTGAAAGATCCAAAGATTGCTGTAAAATGTATTTGAAATGTTCTGTTTCATTTAGTTTTTCATATAGTTTACAACAAAATTTACAGTAATGGACAACCTGGCCTTAAATGAGTCCCAGGGAAAAAATATAAATGATTTTTTTATTATCATTTTTTTAGGAGGCCAGAATCTCATGGTACGTAAACATTCCTGGGTTGCTCTACAGCTACAACTATCCAATTCCATAAATATTCATACAGTTGATTGGTAGTGTAAAGAAGCTGAAGTGATGAAATAGTTTAATGATGTGTTGAAGGACCTAAAAAAAATTATTGTGTACTATTTGGTTAAAACGACCGAATCGCCTCTATTGATTGATTGATGTGTCATATTGAGTGTATGTGCACACGTGTTGTTTGTTATGATTCAGAGTATTTGTAATTACTTTTACAGATTTATGTGGCCGATTTTAATATTTTTTTGACCAATCATGGGTAACTTATTTTCGAGTGAAGACGTGTTTCTCTGAGAAATAAAACATTTATGTTTGCATATGGCTGTTCTCTTTGTTTCTTAATGATTAGTTGTTATTTTGGGGGCCTTGTCTTGTGTCTGAGCTGCTCCCCTCTTTGACTTATCTGTCTTTGACGCTGGCACTCATGACGTCAGTAGACATCAGACTAGAACAAGATCATATTGACCTTAAAACAAATTACATTACACTATTTCAGACTAAATATAGCTCTATCATATCTACAAGTAAACTGTAGTTCATCTTAAAATAAAGGAATACTGCTGAAATTATTATAACTTAGATTTTATATCTTCTTATAATATTTAATGAGTTATTAAAGTGATGTGGAGTCTTTTTATTCCCTCAATATAAACTTTGTTGTTAATACTCCAAAGACCACAAACCTTCATTGTCTTTTCTGAGCTGAACTTCTGAACTTTGTTTATGCAAAAATGAAACGTGCAAAAAAACAAAAGATGTGCCTCTGGGCTTCCGTATATCAAATTATTAATACATATTTAGATTTATTCAGAAAACTAGTAGATGCTGTTGTCACACAAACTGTAGCCTAGCAAAAATAGTCTGGACGCAGTCTCTGTGCAACCAAACAACATTTTATTTAATTGGCATTATTAATTGGGATGTGAAACATGCGCGCCTCCAGTCCCAGGCTGGTTTCAGCAGCAGCTCCAGTGCGTCTGTCTCCATACAGCTGCAGCCTGTCGCCTTTATGTTTGGACTTACTGCGGATAGACAGAGCGATGTGACGAGGACACCGTGAAGGGAAAAGTGGCTGGTGGATAAGCTGTGCTTTCGACTAGTCAAAGATATGGTATGCTGCTTTTGGTTTCTTTGTTGTTTCTGTCTTTCTTTTGTTTTTTTCTTCCTAACTTTCTTCTCCAGACCTTTTACGCGACAGCCCGTTGTACATTGATGTCTTTGTCCTCGACAGTATGGATTCATCAACACCTGTTTGAGATCGATGGTAGTTGAAAAGTTTGGTGAGGAGACGTGGGTCAAGCTCAGGTAAAATAAAGATTTCTGTTTACTGTATTTACAGATTTGTTTAAAGGGCTACTCCAAAGCTGCTGATGACTTTGGGCAGCCAGTAATGATGCTTTACTTTAAAGCTTTACTTTTCAAAGCAACATTTCCTCGTTATGATGAATATTAATAAAAAGGGAGGGAGATTAATAGTATGTCTTCTTCTCTTGACAAACAATAAATCCACTCTCTTCCCAAAACCATCACCATCATGTACAGGGATGAAGCCGGAGTCCAGGATACCTTCCTGACATACGAGGTCTATAAAGATGAGATCAGCATGCAGTTAGTAGCAAAAGCCTGCAAGCTTCTAGGTAAATAAATCACCATGTGTGTCATCTTGTTTTGTTTCCATCTTTAAAATCATATTTATTGTTTAATTTTATATGGTAAATAAATGAAGATGTGTATTTTTTATTTTTGTTTTGTGCAGGAGTGCAGCCAGAGGTCGTCTTGAGGCAGTTTGGAGAATATTTCTTTGAGTTTTGCAAACGATCGGGCTACGACCACATGCTGCGGACTCTAGGAGGGAATTTATTTGAATTCACTGAGAATCTGGATGCGCTTCACAGTTATCTCGGCCTCTCCTACAAGGTGCCTGCTCCCATACCAGTTCATTCTTTCTTATTCTGAGGAGAACGCTGATTTGTCCTCTATTTATCTTTATTCTTTTAGGAAATGAATGCACCATCTTTCCGGGTGGAGAGGAACCCTGATGGTACCATGCTCCTCCACTATTATTCAGACCGCAGAGGACTCTGCCACATTGTCCCTGGTGATTAAAAACACCTCCTCTGGAATAAATGCCAGTTTCATCAATGAGCTTTTGTATTATTCTCATCATTTTGCCACCATTTGATTGGCTTTCAGATCAATGAAATTGACGTGCACACCCATTTTCTTTCACAGGTATAATTGGAGCTGTCGCTAAAGATTTCTTCAACAGTGAGATTACGATGGAGATCGTCAACCAGCTGGAGGAGCTGGAGAGAACTGGGAAGAAGGAGCATGTGGTTTTTCTTGTGACGCAGTGGCCGGCTGTGGCTGCCCGGACCAGCAGAACTGGGTCTTTTCCAAGAACCCAATCCCTTCAGCCTTTGGCCAACCGACGTAACGCCCTAATCTGGGTTCAAGAGGTTAGCTTCATAATACCTGAAGTATAGTGTGGACAAAATAAGCCATAACAATAAATATATCAACTTTGTCATCTCTGTGTCCTCAGCCTCTTCACCAAAAGAGGTCCAGTATCAGTTTCTCTGCACACAGGAGTCACTGGGAGACAATCAGAGGGCTGGTTCACCTCGGGAAAGGTACGGGACAGACATACAAACATACATACAAACCTTGGAACAACAGGTTGAGTCACAAACCTGCAGGTGGCTGTAGATGTGTATCTTTATTTGCAAAGTTAGACCATTTGTCTTACAGGTAAACTGTTGAGGGGCTTTCAGCCGGTGTACCCTACAACCCTTAACATTGATTTGAAGACTTTCTGCCATGCTTTCCCTTTCCACATAGTCTTTGATGAGCAGGTACAGTATATTTAACAGGCTACTAGAAGGATACCTTCATGAGTAACTGGGTCATAATAAATTAACTGGAGTGATCCTGGTGGTGTCTGAGGCAGCTGGTGGTGCACCAGGCAGGGGTGAACCTCCAGAAGATCGTCCCTGGGCTCCAGACGATGAGCATCCACCTGGACCTGTTCTTCAGCATTGTGCATCCCGAAGTCACCTTCAACATCTCCAGCATCAGGAAGTTCATCAACAGCCACTTTGTCCTGCAGACACGCAGGGACATGATGCCTGAAGCGTGGAAGGACAGGCCCATGCTGCAGCTCCGAGGTAGAGGGGGAAAAAATCTAAAACTATATATTGTCTCCCCTAAGCAGATAGAAAAAGCATTACCGTTTGCTCCACGCAGGTCAGATGATCTGGATGCCCTCTCTAGACTGTATGCTCTACCAGGCTTCTCCTCTGCTGAGAAGCCTTCAGGAGCTGGAGGAGAGGGACATGCACATTTCTGACATCGCGCCCCACGACGTCACCCGCGACCTCATCCTGCTCAACCAGCAGCGACTGGCTGAAATGGAGCTGTCCAGTCAGTTGGAGAGGAAGAAAGAGGAGCTCCGCCTCCTGTCGCAGCACCTGGAGGAGGAGAGGAGGAAGACGGAGAACTTGCTGTACGCCATGCTGCCCAAGCATGTGGCCAACCAGCTGAAGGAGGGCAAGACGGTGGAAGCAGGTGAAGGGAATGAAAGTGCTATGAATGTATAATAATCACAATGTTTGTGTGTGTCTGATGTGACTTCTGTGTCTTTGTTTATCCTTTAGGAGAATTTAAAGAGTGCACCATATTGTTCAGTGACGTGGTGACGTTCACTAACATCTGCTCCCTTTGTGAACCCATTCAAATTGTCCTCATGCTGAACTCCATGTACCTCAGATTCGACCGGCTCACAACTGTGCACAATGTTTACAAGGTACACACAACAAATTGAACATTTTTGACACGGATGTTAAAGTAACAATCATGTGTAAGTTTGTTTTTGAGTCATGTCTTGGCTGTACTTATTTGGTGTTTCCCAGGTTGAGACCATAGGGGACGCCTACATGGTGGTAGGTGGGGTGCCCATACCTGTCTCCAGCCATGCTGAGAGGGTGGCCAACTTTGCCCTGGGTATGATCTTGGCTGCAAGGGAGGTTATCAACCCTGTGACGAGAGGACCCATTCAGGTGCGAGAATGTTTGTATTCCATTTATCAAAGACACAGTGGTGGAAACTGGTAACTAAGTACTCAAATACTGTGTTCAAATACAAATTGGTGTGTGTATTTCCATTTTTTAATGCTTTATACTTCTACCAACATATTTCAGAGGGAAATATTGTACACTCAAAAAAGAAGTTTGACTAAAACAGTGACTTCAAGTATTTTTATTACATGCACTACATTTTTTACATCTCAATCTTCATCATTCATCTTCATGAAAAGTTTTTCTATCATGTAAACATAAATAAATAAATACATAAATAAATAAACCAAAAAAAATGTTCCATTCAATGAGTTCCTTTGAACTTATTATGGCGGGTGGTTAGGAGGTCGACCGGTGACCTGGTATAATTAAGGAGGAGCCATCAACACCAGATGAACGAGTCTCGCGATAGATACACACCGGTATTTACTTCCTGCTTTGAGCGACCGCGCGACACACAAACACAAGAGGGATCTGCCTGCACTAGTGATTTGAAACTTTGAAACTCACAGCAGGATGTAAATACCGGTGTGTATCTATCTATTCTTTCTCCCTGAAGTTTTAACAACAGGTGACAAAATGAAACGCATCGTTAAATTGAACAAACTTTTATATTTCTGTGGGTTTCAACATTGTTGAAAAAAATGTAGGATCACGTAAATACACAACTCAACAAAATATGTAGCAAGGGTCTCATCATTTTTAATGCAGAAATGTTACATAATCTATCTAGATATATCTTTTATGCATGAAATGTCTTAAGTTCTCTCCCGTCCTAACGCAGCATCTGTTAAATGGCTTGTTGTATTTCTGCAGATCCGAGTGGGTCTCCACACTGGTCCTGTTCTGGCAGGTGTAGTTGGGGAAAAGATGCCTCGCTACTGTCTGTTCGGGGACACAGTCAACACTGCATCTCGCATGGAGAGTCACGGCCTCCCTGACAAGATCCACCTGAGTCCCACCGTCTACCAGTGAGGACGCACATATTCATGCGCTCACCCCAAAATATGTGATATCCTCTGTCTGATTTCCATATCCTACATTTCCAAATGTTTCCCAGGGCTTTGGAGAATAAAACCTTTGTTATCCAGAAGCGAGGGGAGATTGAGGTGAAGGGGAAGGGCAGAATGACCACTTACTTTCTTGAGAGGAACATAGGAGTCAGCGAGCAGCAGATTATGGGAGTCTCAGAGCGAGCGACTGGAGCCAGACAGCAGGACAGCCAGATGAGCTTCCAGCCAGGTCTGTTTGCTGTCTTACTTCTATATCTCGAGATTTACCTTTAAATTTATTATTTTTCATTTAATTGGCAGTTGTGTGGTTTTTAACTGTCCTGCATACACATCAATGTCTTCTTTCCCCCTTTCTTCCTCTGCTGTAGCTTTTCAGACTCAGCGCAGGGATGACCTTTGCTTGATCCCTATGAAATATGAAGACAGCCCGAGTGAACCCCTGCTATCATCACATATGTCTGAGCCCCAGAGCTGCCCAGCCATCAAGCCCCGGGACTCGGAGAGCTACGGAAGCCTGCACACTGACGATCAATCACAGGATGGAGATCTAGACCAGTTAAAAGATACAGATACATTTGGCCAAACAGAAGTGAAATTCACAGAAAAACACATGGACGGCTTAGGCAGTGACAGACAAGTGAACACAGAGGAACAACGCTTGATTAAAGCCGCTGAAAAAAATCAAAGCAAACACACAGGAACCAGGTTCTGTGTGGTCCTGTGAGCTGGTTATTATCTGCTGAATGGCTAAATGACTAGAAATGATTTATCAAACAAGGTGCAATGTATTTAATGTGCCAACAGCTTTTTTTGTACATCATTCTTACGTCAGATTGCTAGATTCTAGGCAGTGTCTATGTTTCCCTTTTGTAAATATGTCATACTTCGCATGTAGTAGATCAAATGTTATATAAAAGTTTAAGTTGACAGCGTATGATTTGCTTGTAGCTCATGAATCTGTCTCACATACTGAATGATAAAAGCATTTCCCCTGTCACTGATTGACTCCCAATAAATCTTATGAGCGCAGAAGGTAAAAAAAACATTCAGTTAAGTGACTTTTCATTTGTTTTCATGCACTACAAAGACAAATTAACGTGCCCACCCTTGTTCACCTGATGCACTTAAACAAATGTGTGCACTCAGTTAAGTTGAAAAAAAAGAAAAAAGAAAGAAAGCAGCATCTGAACACACACTGCTCACAAAACTCAGATCAAACTGTCAAATTAGGCAGTGCTGATCAAATATAAATCAAGATTGTGTTCAAGACTCTTTAGCTGTAAAACGAGAAAGCTCATGACGAGTCAGCCACCATTTTGTGTCCATTGAAACAGAGGCTCACATATCTTGGATCAAGCAGTAAAATGAGGCAGTGCTGATTTAAAAGTGAATCAATATTAGCAAAATCTGCAGCATCTCCTAGTGGTAAACTGCGCTCTGAGTAAAAGTTTGAAGCTCATTTCCTGTCACTTTATTTTGTAGTGTGGAAAAGTAACAAAAAACATTTAAGATAATGTCTTTCTCAGTGTGCAGGCTCCCAAATTTCAGCTAAAAACAATAAATCAAATCTCAATTTTAAAAGCTTACTTTTTTAACAAGTGTGAGCATCTTTATCTCAAGGTGGAAATGCAGCTGTATATCTAGTCTTATAAATACATAAATGTGATATTAGTGTATTATTTAGTTTTTCAAATGACCCACATTAAGGATAAGAGTGAATAAAGGGAGTACAATATCATTTCATTGTACAATCCTGCTTGTATGACGATAAATAAATTGATCTTGCATCTTGAGTTCATCACAGGTAATAGCTTACTTTAATTTTCACATTAGTATGCCAAACACTGGTATATTCACAAGAAGCCTTCCATGCATGAAAGCAGACAGTACAGTGTGTGACATGGTCTTCCACTCTTTAGTAACACTGTCAACAAACATGTCACATGTTTAAACACACATGCGCCCCCCCTGACAACCCATTTAAGTTTACACTGTGAAAGGAAACAAAGATGAATAAATAATGAGCTTGATGTTTCTCACGAGGCCTGAGTCAGTGACCACAAGTGTCCGTAAAAGAGCTGTCACCTGCGGGTGTGTGTCTCGCTCCAGAAACGACACCCCGGGCAGAGAGAGGAGTCCAGACATCTGATCCACGCTGCAGAGGGCTCCATGTCTCATCACCGCTGACCGGGCCTGGATCGCCATGGCCGGATGAAAAGCACACCGGTAACCAGAGTCCTCTGTTTGTGTGGTCAGGTGTGATAAAATCGGTCTGCTGGCTCACGCAGTAAGAGCTCAATCTACACTGACCTAAAAGAAGAGGCTGAATGAGGCCACAGAGGTTCAGTTCATGAGTGCATTTTGTCTCGAGTCCACAGCCAGTGTCTTTAAGAAAAAGTTCTGCCTCCTATCTCAAGATTCTGTCTCAGTAATTGAGGCCAGCTCTGTGATTTTAGGCTCCTCCTGGTGTTTGGTTAGTACAGGCCGGTTGGTGTAAATGTCATCCACAGGAAGAAGGAATGTAACAGTTTTTACTTTAGCCCTAAAAAGGTCAAAGAAAGCACAGGAGTTATATGTCTACAAAGCTGCAACATGGCTTCAATTATACTATAAACTTTATTCAAGCACGACATGCTCGTCTTCACCTGTTTTTGTGTACATATTCCTGCAGGGAGTGCCTGTTAGTAACTTTCCCCACATCTCCTCTGGATGAGTCACCGAAGAGGCTGTTCCCATGCTGGATTTCTTCTTGTAGTCTCCCCCATCCGGAGTCAGTCCGCTGGGCCCGGTCGGTCGCTGCCTCTCTCATGGTCACCCCTGACAGGTTGGAGTTTATGGAGTACCTTCTGACAGTCATGACAGTGTTCTCTGTGGAATAACACGAACATGATGAGTTGGGATGGATTCACTTCCACAGTGCAGAGATGGATATGTAAAGAAAACACAGAGGGGATTTTGATGCAGAATTTATCTTTCCATGATAATTTTAAAAAATGTCAGAACTTAAATAAAGAAGCAATGGTGGAAACAGTAAAGTTCATAAGTTGATCATATGTTTTGTATGTCAAAGTAAATATAGTTAAATAACTGTATTCTCCTCCACTGACCTGTAGTGGAGTAGCAAGTACAATATGCTCAAAACTGACATAACAAAAAAAAAATGCAAGATTTTCTTCAGTGTTGTAAAATGGACTCCAAGGTCATACTTAAGTGTAAAGATATTGTGTAAAGCATTTGATATTAAACGTACTTCAGTGTCAAAACTGATTATCAGAATCAGTTTTTTGTTTTGCTTTTTTGGCATCTGACTGCATATAAAATACATTTATTTAAAAATGTGCTGCTTTAGCTCTGGTGCAGCATGTAATCACATGTATCACAGAAAAAAAAGTGGAGTTAAAAGTACAATATTTGTCTCCAAAATGTAGTGGAGTGAGAGTGGCCTGATAATACCTGAAAATTGTACTTAAGTACTAAAGTGAATGTACTTAGTTACATTCCATCACTGGTTTTCTTGTTTTTGCTTTTTCTGTGAATAAACAGTGCACTTCTGTAAAAAATCTTAAGCGGCTGTCGAGTTGCATTATGGGAATTGTGGTCTCCAGTGTTTTTGAAGTTTGACCAATGCTGATGACTCAAATCAGGATATCTCGGCTCTTTCTCCTTATATTCTTTAACTTTCTTCCTTTTTAATCTGTCTTTCTGTTGGACATCCAACTCTATGAAAGCGTGATGTTAAACTGGTGAACTGTTCCTTTAAAATGCTCTTCCCCATCACTTAATACATGAGTTTCAACAGTTGCCTGAAATAAAAAATGATTTATGTCTAAAGATAAAACCGCATATTACAATCAGATGTATTACCAGTTACCAGATGTGCTGGATAAAATGATTTTTGAAACAGAAACATAAGAGTTGTGCAGTAGCAGGCCTTTTCTCTCACCTTTGTATTGACCCTCCAGTGCCGGCGCAGACGCGTTCCTCCTCAGGTTCACATACGGGTTTTCCACCACCCCCTGCCGCTGCTCTGCTGCTGAGGACACCGGGCTGCCTTCCCCCGGCACGGCCCCAAACGCCCGCTGCCCGTAGTCTCCCCTCAGCTCTCGGTTCTCCGCCTCCAGCTTCTTGATCTCATCGCGCATCTCCATGATGACCTGCGCCAGGCTGCGGGTGCTCTCCATGGTGCTGCTGCTGCGCTGCCAGTACCACGGCTTCCCAAACACCGGCGGGGAGTCGTGCAGGAGAAGCTCACCGTGCTGCTGGGGCTTTAACATGCTGCTCCTGAGGTCCTCCTGCTGGGTGCCTCTCTCTGTTGTGTTGCGCCTCAATCTCAGTCCAGATCTTGTTCTGGGGAGATTATGTCGCCTTTCACCACTTATACAGCTGAAAGGGCTCCGGTGATCAGCCAGCAGCGCACAATGGATGTTTTATTAATCAGCACCCGGCGTCCAGTTTCAGGAAAACCAAGCAGGGGTCGGAAATGAAATGCGCCCTGCACAAGAGCTTGAATAGCGGGAGACCTACTAAACCTGCAGGAGCACTGAAATAACTCGTTTCTGACAAGTTTCTGGTGCTGGAACATGTGTAGCTGCTTCATGTCTTAGATTTGTGTGCTCAGATTTTTTTTTGGCACCTCACTTTTCATCTTGTAATGCTCTTGTCCCTGTTGGGATTACAATATCCTGCCTCTGAAATATTAATTACATCTGTCAGCAAAGATAAATCTTAGAAGGAAACTGAGAAATGGCCAGCTTTAAGTGTTTTTTTTTCTGATTGCAATGCAGAAGATTGTTTATATAAGACGGAGCATTTAAGGTGAAACTGACTGATTGCACAAGTTTAGATTTGATTCATGTCTTTTAAATGAAAACATATATGATTTACTGGCCCATGACAGATACGAGACATGTGGGTTGTTTGGCCTCAAATTGAAACCTGTTCAATATGTGGTCCTCGTGAATATGTATGTTTTTATAAATTCAGAGGTCAGGGGGTTAACCCAATGATGACAGGCAGTCTTGGAAAAAGAAACACATGAAAACAAAACAGGCGTTTGATAAATAATAAGAGAAGGAATCACTGCAGCAGACATCAAATACAGGCAGGCTGCACACAAAGGAGGAAATTACAGATAATTACACTCAATGGGGCTTTCACAGCTGGGATTGTGTGGTCAGGTGCTGCGACGGAGCTCATGTGGCCACAGGTTGTAACCCATTATTAATAGACCCGACTGTCTCTGAGCGCACCTGTAGCTTGGCTGAAAATACATGCTTTAAAATAAGCTAAAATCTGAAGTATTATCAGGAATATCTGGGAAGGTTTGAGACATTTTGTCGCCTGTGACCTGGACTGAACGGAGCTGGCTCGGAGCAACCTGACCCCGCCAGCAGAGTCTAGGCCACTGGGGAGGAGACAGGTACACAGAAGCCAGTCTGTGGAGGAGAGAAACCCAATCAGCCCCCTCTTTCTGGTTCACAAAATAGGCTACAGAGGAGGGAGGGAGGCGAGAGGGAAATACCTGATTGGCTGAGAGGAAGGGAGTTTGTGAAGAGGAGGCAGGAGGTCAGTGAAACTCAATCTGCTGCACCTCAGGTGTGTGACCACAGAGAGAGTGAAGAGACAGAGATATAAAATGTGTCAGGCAGAGATAAAGAAAGACACTGAGAGAGAGAGGGTGAGAGAGAAACAGAGGACTGCATGCTGGCTTTTGCCACCAGCTCAATGTTCAGGGCCACTTAACCTCTTTTTATGTGCAGTGCCACAAACCCCGGCTTAGCATCAATAAATAAACAAGCACTCGGCTGCACTCTCTCTCTCTGCATGGTCGGTAATTATACCCAACTATTGGAAAAACTGACGACAGATCTCATGGAAAACTGGTCTGTCGGACCACATGCTGAACTTGAATGTCATTTCCCCCTTTCAATTAAAGGGGCACTATGTAGTTTTGGAGAAGAAATTCAAAATGTTTAATATTTATAATATTAATGAGGTAGAAATACAAACTCAGACATTTTTATTCATTTATTTTTTTCTGAATAAACAAGCTGATCTCAGGGGAAAATAAGGTGAAATTAGAAAGGTGGCAGGGTCCGCCAAATATAAACAAAGTAAAACAGTAGGAGATTGTGTTGCCCTTTAAGGTCAGTTTGTTTATTCAGTTTATTCAGTCATGAAAACAAAGAGAGTTTGTTTATTTAGGCATAAAAACACATTCAATGAAGATCTTTCTCTTCTGATTAAAATTTCCTTTTCTGTTTTTCTGTGTGCTGAAAAGGCTTAAAAAGGCATTTTATCATAAAGTTTCTGCAAGTTTCTCCTTTATTCCACTGGTCATGTATGTATACTTTTTGAAACAGATGCTCAGACTTAAAGGAGCCTGAAAAGATCTATAAATCCACACTTCTGCAACTTCTTTATCCCCATAGATATCCAAATAACAAGGTAAGTTGCCCTACATTACAGTTTGCAGTTACTACAAACAAAACTGACATACAACAGACTAAACCAACAATCATTTCAGTATCAGCGAGCAGTTACACCTGAAATACTGCATGTAAGGAAGTGTCAGAAATCTGAACTAAACAATGGCTTGTTAAAGGGGTAGTTGATCAAAAATGCTTGTGCACGTCCTTTTGCAGAGTGATGCAGTTTGTGGGTGTAGTTCCTTTATGAAACTGCTCAAAACAGGGTCTGTGGATTATTCTGAGTAATCGTCTCATGATTTCTGGAAGGAGACATTGCTGTTGTGTTTCTTTAAATGTATTTTTTGGCGCTTTGAGCACCACAAACCGAGTGCCATCTACTTCCATTATATTTGAGAGAAGCCAGACATATCTATGGCGGATATCTCCAAAACTCTGCAACTAAATCCTAAATAATGTAGTTGGAAAAATAGCACTACAGATAAAAGGATTTTGGGGTGAACTGTCCCTTTAATTTTTCATATCAAACCCTGCTTACAACAAAGACCACCAAAGGAAACATTCAGCAAAATCATTTAATTGAATGGATGAAAACTCATGAAATTGTGTCTCTGTTGTCAATTAAATCCAATTCATTCTCTTTATTAATTTCCAGAAGGCAGCTCAGCTCTCAGCGCACTAGTAAAATATTCTGGTTGGGGTGCGAGGGGGGGCGTCAGTTGTGGTTGCAGTAAAATATAGAGTCAACAATGAAGATGCAAACACAAAGGAAAGCAGAGCTCCGGGGTAGACACAGCGGAGACAGTCTGAGTCCAAACACCAGACAGACACATAGCAGTGATGATGAGAGCCTCCAGGCTCCATCAGATCTGAGCAAACTGCTCACATTTGGATTCATTTGGATGCTGACTTTGCTCTGACCCGTCTGACTTTGACAAAGAAAATCAATGATCTGAAACAAAGGATTGCTGCTGTTGGAGTCTTTCCTTTCATTTCAGTGAAGCAACAATAATCCTGCCTCTCTGGGTTGAGAATGTGTTGAAACTCCCACTGCTGTGCTCGTACCGTGTAGTGTCTACAGTACCTTTAATGAGCTAAATGAATGATATTTTCTCTGACGATGAAATATTTTCAAAATTTCATAGAACTGCCTCGTGTGACAGTGATAGTGGAGAGGTTGACCTTAAGCCAAATGTCTTTCTTCTGGTCGAAACAGCCGTGACCTCTTTTATCTGAAGGCTTTGATGCAGCAGACCCTTTTCATGTTTTGCACTGGCCCTTTAAAGCTCAGTACCACTGCATATTATTTCACAACTCTGTTGACATTTACTCCTTGAAGAAAATGTGATAGCAGACAATACAGAGCACAACTGAAGAGTACTGCACATGACAAATGGTGGGTAAACCTCTACTGACCTTCCTTTGTCTCATTGTTTAAAGGGTAAATCCACCAATTTTACACATTTGAGTGTGTTTAGAGGTCTTGAGGAGTACTACAGCCTATGTGACGAAAAAGAGAAAAAAAGTAGTATAAAGCCTTTTGTGGCTCCAGAGGAAGCTGCATGCAATCTGATAAACTGCCTCCAGTGATGTCACTCAGTGCCGAAGTTGCATTGTGGGTAATGTAGGAACATTTTTTTGAAAGGAAGAAGAATTTGTGGAAGAGGTGATATATTTGGTTTTGTTGTATCTAACAGTTTTATAGGAGTGCAGATCTGCTTTTTATAACCTGCCGTCTACATTACCCACAATGCAACTTAGCCAGTGAGTGACATCACTTGAGGGACTTCATCAGATAACATGCAACTTCCTCTGGAGCCAAAAAATGCTTTATAGCTCTTTTTTCACATATGCAGTAGTACTCCCCTGTAGACCCGTAAATACACTTTAATGTGTAAAATGTCTACTGTATGATATGCGTTACATTTGGGAACATTCTTTCCATTAGGAGATGATGGATTTAAAGATTTATATAGTGTCTTGTGCACCAAGGCAAAAAGTGTTTTCTTCTTTGTTTTTGATTTTGCTCATTACACATTTCCATCTATTGTGCAGGTGAAGGACCTCACAATTATATATAATTCGCTGCTGCCGGGCTCAGTCAATAGACAGAATATGAGCGGCTGCTGTGCACAGCTGCAGCTAAGGCACAATTTCATTTTAGAAAGGCTCTTTTACCTCATTCAACATGATTGGAAACCTGGGTACATGCGATTAGCATACTGAGAGACATGAACTTTGTCATCTGAAAGTAAGGTGTAACATCTCATAAAACAATAGAAGAAGAGAAGACAGTGGATGAGGAAATAAGTAAAAGTAAAATGAAGTCTGGACATAAACAAAATTTTATTTAAATGTTATACATAAAACTTTAGTTTTTGTTCTTTTTTTAAATTCAGCTAAACAAATATTTATATATCGTATATTTTATAAAAAGAAACATTTCAAACATTTTAAATATTAATATTTCTTATTTACAATTCAAAACAGTACAGGAAATAATGACAGTAACAATGCAATTTCAATCATAAAAATGTTACAAAACATAATTTTTTTTGTTTCCGTTTGAAAATCGGCAAGCTGATATTTTCCAGAACGTTAGCAAGGATACAAAGTAGCAATGTGGAGCTGCTCTACATTCAAACAGGAACTGGAGGTGCGTTCAACTCTTCAGATGCTTCGTTATTCAAAGACCTGTAATCCAAATCTTTTTCTTTTTTTTTCACATTAGTCTTCTTGAAGTTTGAAGTACAATGATATTCCACAGAAAAAAATGTAAAAATTGTCATCAAAATGCACCAGAAAGCTGTTTTTTACATACACAGCTGAACGCACCTCGAGCTCAGTAAGGTCACTGTTCGCTAAAGGGACGGGGTTGTTGAGAGAAGGCGCATGTTGTGTGGTTGTGTGTTGGTTCACGTGTGTGTGAACATATGCACTGTGTGTGTTTGTGTCTGTCAGTGTGTAAGCTGATGAATCAGTCGGCAGGGCGGGGAGGGGCGGATCCATTTCTCACATGGACCGAGTCTCTAAAACCAAAACAAACAGTAGCTAACAGTCCAGCAGCCTGGCCTCTACTGCAGATAGTTCTCAACGACAGGACTACAGACTATCACGACCACAGTCTACACACTTCTTCTTCCCTTGTTTTCTCTACACTCGCCATCAGTCACAGTTCCACTACCCTGCTGCGCCCTGCAGCAGGAAACAACTACAGTCAGAAACAAGCAAATGAGCCACGCTGAGGCTCAAACTGGCACTTCAAAGCCAATTTCGAGGGGGAAAAATGTCCTTCCAGGGCACAAAGAGTTTCCTGTGAGTCTATTGGCCGTTCAGTAGGCGCTGTGCCGCTCCGTTCCTGGTTGTCTTGTGTGAGGAATCTGGACAAGAGCAAGAATAAAAAAAGCTTGCATTGGAACGGGAAGATTTAAAAAGGAGGCAAGTGTCAAGACTAGCAGGTTTGGATAGATGGAGATCGGCTGAGAAAGCAAGCAGCAATGTGACATGATGTCGTTCATGAGGGAATCTGATGACATGACATACCAGTCTTAGAAAGAGTGGACAGAGAGCTGTTAGAGAGAGATGAGGTGCTGGCAGCGAGAACACGTTTTTGTAGCTGTAATGAGAGGAAAAGTTCAAAAACAAATGGAGAGGAAGTACGAAGCAGTAACAGAAACTGATGACCATGAAAAATACTTCACAAAATAATGCAAAGGAGAGGAAGATGCAACTGAATAGGAACAAAAGCAACAGTGTGGTAATAACACAAGTCTGGACTCTTATTGGTCATTGCAAAGTGAGACCTGCTCATTCATGATGCCAGACAGCTCGGTCAGCATGTCCCGGTAGTGAGCTCTCATCTCCTCCTGGTACTCCAGCTGGTCCTCCTTGATCAGACGCTCGTTCACATCCAACGCCTGACCACAGGCTTCTGCAAACTGCCTGCAGGGGGCAGACAAAGCAGCACTGGTTGTTAATGCTGTGGACTGCCATTGAATGGAGGATTGTTTTCAAAAAGGCAAAAACTATGAGGCTCTGACAATTTCAAAACATAAACAGGTTTCACTGATGGGAGCTTTGACATTGGAAGAGTTTACTTTTGCATTAGATTGTTGCATTTATAAATCCGAATGTGCAATAAGACCAAAATCAAATAGGAACTGTGCTTTATGAAGGTTTTCCTGTGATTTTTTTGGCAGTTGCTTCTGACTTTTGTGGATCATTTTCTTTATTTTATTCCATTTTTCTATGATTTTTTGCCGAAATCTTGATTTCCTGATGTTTTTTTATTGATTTTTATTCACATTCACATTTGCTGTTGCATCCTGGGAACTACATATGTGTTAAACTGCATCTCCAACGTGCACTTGCTTGACATCTAATAAAACAGCTCTTGATTTTTAAATTCTTAGTGGTCAAAAGCGTTCAGGGCTTCTATTGTTCCCCGACACTGAGAGTATAAAATGCCATAATTCAAACATTCATGAAAATATAAATAAATATATAAGATGTATATATATGTATGTATATATATATATATATATATATATATATATATATCGAATCGAATCCTACCTGAAGATCTCCTTCAGCAGTTTGACCTGGTTGTCCGGGTATTTCTTGGCATTCTTCTCCTCTAAAAACGCCCTGGCATAAGCCATAGGCCCTGCATTCACCTGGAAGAGGAAGAGCAGGTCAGACAAAACAAGGCATCAAAAATTCACCCCAAAAATCTGTATTTTGGCGTTATCCCCACCTTGACACTGACGCTGCCCTGCAGTTTCAGCTGCAGCCGGATCATGTCCACCTCCTCCATGTTGCAGAGCTGGTTGAGCTCTGAGACTTTACGTGACATCTCGTCGATGGCTACCTCGATCGGGTTCATCTCCGTGCTCTGCTGCTCCACCACCTGGATGCGCTTCTTAAGGTAGGGGAAGCTGGAACTCGCTGAGGAGAGAGAAATAACCAGCAACCAGTCAGACAAACTTTATAGTTCCCTTCCAATCTGACGTAAGGACAGAAACTAACACTTACTGGTCAGGATGGTGCGTCTCTTGCACTGCTCCTCCACGTCTCCGTGTTTCTTCCCTGACAGAGTGAACGGCGTCTCAAACACAAAGCGGTTGATGTTGTGATGTCTCTCAAAATCTGTCCTCTTGTCCTGTTGTTCTTTCTCATCGAAGTAGGGCACCACATACGTCACCTGGATGTAGGCAAACTTTGGGTCCAGGTCTTTAGGATTTACCTGTTTTTAAAGGAGGAAGCAAGCAAAATATTACCCAGCTATCTTCTTTTAATGTCTTAAAAAACAACGTCAACTCTTATAAGTCTGTCAGTTACCTTGTTGGAGTCCTGGATCATCTTGACGTTATCAGCTCCAAACTTGTCCGAGTAGAGTTTGAGTAATCTCTGGGAGATTTCCGACAGCCCCGTCAACTTCGGCTCTTTGTAGATGAACTCTTTGCTCTCCTCCTCCTCAAAGAAACCCTACCGCAACACACACACACAAACAAACACATTCACACACTAATCAGCAAAACCTGCTACGTGCATACAGTAGGTGTCTGTCTGATCAGTCTGATTTTACGTCATCCCCTGGTGGTTTCTTGTACACACAGGCCATCACATGTGTTAGAACAACTCAGCCCTAACAGGGTGCCAGTGTTAGGTTCTGGATGGGAGAGTTCAGAGGTCATTTTCGAAACAGCTTTGGAGTCAAACGTCAAAAGTGAATGAGGTTTATTAAGTAGCGTCTTTCTGTCCTGTTTTAAACCAGCTCTTTTTAATGTGTAGGGAGGAAACAACTTCATCGTCAGAGATTACGGGAGGTAAAATGGACCACGGCAAGCTTGACACAAACCCTTCAAAGGGTGAGAGCAGCAGATGTTAATAGTGGTAGAAGGGGAGGAGAGGCAAAAGTGGTTAGCTCTGAGGAAAATGGAAAATCAAAGACGTACAAAACTTACCGCAATCTTGATATAGAATATAATAAAAAAGGAAGAAAAGAGAGACAGAGAAATTAAGGACACTGACTCAGTGAAGAAAAAAAAAATCTGGTCTCCTTATCTTTCCATCTCCAAGCCTCACTGACAATGAGGGTCTTTCTCCTCCTTTTCCCAGAAGATTTAATATTCTCATTATCAACTTTTTAAACTCTTTCTTCACCTCACATCACCTGAAATCTCTGAATGGAATTATTATCCTCTCATTAACAAACAGGAAACTGTGTCAAGGATCCAGGCTCTTAAAAACGAAGCCGAACCGCATAATGCTTCTCCGTGGATAATTCAGGGATTCAAAGATACACCAGGGAACAAGTCACCTGTTATATTAAATATGCTTTTAGTGTTTCTAAAGAGTACGGTCACCCAAATTAAAAAAACAAAGTTCAACAACATTCTCCTCTTGGCTTCTAGCCATAGTTTTGGCTTTATTTGCAGAGGAATGGAGATCCTGGCCTTGACTTCTGCAGCCTTTGCTTGAAACACACAAAGCACTGAGAAATGACATTGGAAAAACGACAGAGCAAAGATTCTTTGCAGAAATTGTTTCCTATTTAAAAGATGTGATTTTGTTTAGTCCCAAAGTAAAAGAAAAAAAGTGGGTTGTGGAGTAGGACATGTTTGCCTAGTCATAGTTCTCTTGAACAGCTGCAACAGCTACAAGACTTTGAGTTCAAAGTTAAAAGAAGCCATAGGTGTGATTTCCAACGTGTGTGTACAGACATGTCAGTGCACGTGTGTGTACTGTCTGCAGTGATGACCTGACGCTCACCTGTCCATAGAAAGCTACACGGTAGTAGCGACCGAAAAGCCGCTTTTCCGAGTTCACCACCTCAGTCACCTTGAGATAGGAGCGATGGATGTCGTAGTACAGCTCTGACAGCCTCTGCGGGCACACACAAACACACACGTATGGTTACTCTTAGCTCAATACACACACATACACACACACACAAGCCATTCAGAGTGGAAGTCTTAACAAATACCTTAAAATCCCGCCTCTTTTCAAAGACGGCGATCACAGGTTTGTTGATGTCAGCGATGAGCTCGTGTCTCTCTGACTTCCACAGATAGTCCACGCACAGCTCCAGCTGCTCCACCAGGGTGTCCTACACAGCACAGAAAGACCAAGAAGCGTGTTAGAGAGAAAAGGAAATACAGTTCCTGCCATGCCACTGACACATCACACGTTCAGGCAACAATGGCTATGATTATAAAATACTATTTTTTAGAGTGAATCCTGGTTTGAAGTTTAAAGGGACAGTTCACCCGAAAAACAGAAATGCATATTTTTCTTCTTACATTCTTAAATTTTTACACTGACCTCTGTGTAGGGGGTGTCTTGTGTACCAGTGTCTTCCTTCATGGCACCTTCCTCTTTTACATTCGGGCTGATGCACATAAACGCTGCCCAGCCCATAGAGAACGACGCTGGGGTTGCAGACAAGTGAAAGTAACTTTAGGGCAAGTAATTCAAAAGACATACACTTCTCATAAAAGGTCACAGCATTATGTTTAGCTTTTAAACATACAGGTGCATAATATGCATCCGACACACATATTCTTGTATCAGAATACAAGAAGTAAAACAAATATCAAAAAAACATCAAATGTGAGCTTGCTTCATATCAGATCTCAGTGACACTGAACATTTCATCCAGTGAGACTTGAGTGAACAGTGAGGGTCAAACAGTGACAGTAAAAATATATATAACCTAACACAGTCTCGTATCATTAAGGCAAGAACAGTGGTCCTCAAATCGTTTAACTGCACAGCGTAGAAAACCTCATCCATCAGTGGAGTGGTTAAGATTTGAAAACTGATGTCCTTCAATCCAAAACATGTTCAACACCTGTAAATCTCAACACAACAGTGTACGCCCACTCTCTCCCACAGTCCCTTCTCTCTCCATCACTACGTTCTGAACTCCCAACCCCCACCACCACCACCCAGCAGGCCCCAGGCGCACACACTCACTGTCTGGATCTCGGGAGGTAGTTAGTAAGGAGCTACAGTTAAAGACAGGGCTTTCTTCAGGGGACACACTGGACATCCTGGCCTTGTCAGCTCTCCAGTAGCCTGTTTGGTAGGAGCGGAGGAGGAGGAGGAGGAGGTTTACAAAGTTCACGTCCACTTGCTTTTGCCTTTTATGCTCAAGGACAAGAAAGGCTCACGAAATCAGCCGAGCTGCTGGCATGCTATGCTAGCTATCGGCACGCAGGCTCAGTGCGTGAAGGGCATGCGAAAGGTTGTCAGGCACGTAGAGCAACAGAGAGATACAGTACATGCTGTAGTCCGAACAAGGTAGCATGCACACAAACAGATTCGCAGATCGAGGAACATGAAGCACGGAAGTACTAGAAGTCATGAATGGGAATGCTGCATGAGTTCCTAATCAATCTTCATCACACTCAAGTCACCAGTGCAGTGTGCTCGCTGTCAGGCATACACATCACCCCCCAATGATGATATGAAGGACTGAGAGTTGCAATGATCGTGTTAGCAGAGAGAAAGAGATGTTTGCAGGCTGACAAAAGATGGCTGTGATCACACTGCGGTTAGAAGTCACCATGTCTGCAAAGATGCGATGCCATAGCCCTGCATATGCACAAAGATTTGTGCATAGGCGTGAACACACAAACCATGCTGCAAAAAGTAAAAAAGTCGGGGCAGCTGTATGTGAGCACTAACCTCTTCTCTTCAGCGATTCTGCAATCAGGGCTGAGATGTGGATGTAGCACATGGCAGCCTAAAGGGAACGTTAGACATGTTACCATAAGATTTTTTGAAGTAATAGCGTCCTGAAAAGTATTTAAAAGGTGAATTACCTCTGAGAGATCGCCGTTGCGGACGTGAACCTTCGCCATGCTCTCCAGCCAGGTGCGTCGAAGCTCGGGGGTGCTGGCGTACGAGTTGGCCAGACTGTACTGAAGATCCACAAGCATCTCTGGATCCTTCTCATGCTCCTTCATTTGTGCTGTGGCCATCAGAACCGTCCTGATCCGTTTGGTCAGGTCCTTCACCTCAGCAGGGAACGGAGTGCTCTGTGGAAAATGTGTGATTATTTCAAGTCAGAAAGTAGAATGAAATACCACTGTGCATCATAATTATTGATGATAAAGCTGTTATATACCTTGAGTGGTGCATCTCCGTTGGCAAAGTTATTGATGATAGCAAGAGACTGCTGAAATCTCGAGCCTCCGATGCCAGCATCTGCTATCAACTGGCTCACTGCCTTAATAACCTGAAGTAGAAAGAGAAGTATGAGGTACGGAGGTCATGAGTCACAAAACACACAATGCTGAAATTATATATTTTTACTACGCTGACCTGCAGATGTGAGCGGACTATCGACTTGCCCTTCGTGAACTCAAAGTTTTTCCTCATGAAAAAATACAGCAGTGCAGCTGCCTCCGTCTGGGTGGAGCTGGAACGATGGTTACAGCACTTGAGGATCTCGTAGCACAGACAGCCGCACAGGTCGGCCTTACCCTGGAAGAATGCATTGGGGAACTGCAAGGAGAGATATGAAGATGAAACCACACATGAGAAAGAAGAAGAAAGAATCTTCACTTAGATGTTATAGGTGTACGTGATGTTTGCCGGACCTTTTGTACAAAGAGCCTGAGCGAAGCAAAGACGTGCCGTAGAGTGGTGGTTGATTGGTTGATCTGAAAGAAGAGCAAGTAGGTGTCCAGCACCTTCTTCATCAAAACATTCTGTCCTTCATCCAGCAACAGCTGCTTCTGAAGGGACGTATAAAAGAAGAAAAAGACAGGAAACATATTTTAATATCAAACTTTCAACAGGCAACCTTTTCTTTCTCAAAGAAACACAGAGATCCTTCTCGCCACCAGGTGGCAGTAGAGCTTCAGAATGTGCAGAAAATGTGTGCTTGATTAAATAGCAACTCAATCTGCAGGGTACACAAATACACATATTTCATTTGGACAAAGCAGTGTGTACATTTGTTTGTGCATTAGAAAAATGCTGATAGTTGTGTTTTGAATCACGTGACTGTATTGTATGATTTTCGATGGGGAGAAGGGCTGAAGCCACACATTGAAATCTATGTCTGTGCTTTAAAATACAAATCTCATATTGCAAAATTATTATATTCACATGTCAGAAGCATACAATATATTATGCACAGCAGCAGATAACATAAACTAAACAAAATCGATGACACGCACAGACGTGTACTTCCAGCTATGAAGGAAGCACAAACCTTGTGATGGTGAACAAAGAGCTCCAGTACATCCAGCACAGTGAGGGAAACCTCAGTGGACAAGTTTGCCTCGATATCGGTAGGACTCAGTGTGTCCCCATCCTGAATATTACCATCTGGAAACAGAGAATCAGAATCAAAAATGAATGACCCAAATCAAGCTCAGTAAATGTGTTTGTGTGAGTGAGTGTGTGTGTGTGTGCATGTTACCTGTCTCCATCATCTGCAGCAGCTTGGGGTTGGTGAGAGCATTCTTGCCCCTGATGATGGGCATGGTTTGGGAGCGAGCATGTCTGTGACCTTCCCCTCCAGATGCCATCCTGGAGTTAACAGCAGGAATCAGCAGCTAGTATCGATCACAGCTCTCACGCGTATTATTTAATACTTGTTGAGACTACACTGCAGCAAATGTATAACTAAACCTAGTGCCAGGTCTAGGCCGACCATCTCTAGAGATGTTGCACATTTTAGCAGTCAGGTAAATATACAATACAGGGCATCCATCTCTCAAGGGCATGGTGTTATCAGGAGTCTATTAACACATGGGAGTACGGAGACAGAGGCTGGCAAATCACACAAAACACTGCAGGTATGAGGAGGGTCATGCTGAGAACACAGTCACAGTCTACTACACGGGAACACACAGTGGTCACATCAAAAATGAACAAAGAGGACAAGGATGTATTCGTCTTAATCCAAGTGTTCACATTGTTGCAGGTTGTATTCAAATAATCTGGAGTTATTGCTATTAGCTATTAGCATTAAAGGATAAGTTCACCCAAAAATGAGAATTCAGTCATTATCTACACACCGTCATGCCGATGGAGAGTCAGGTGACGTTTTGTACTCCACCAAACATTTCTGGAGCTGCACTGCAAAACAGAGTCGCAGCATTCTTCTAAACAACTGAAGTAGATGGGGACTTGTTTTAAAATGTAAAAAAAAAAAAAAAACAACCAGCATAATCAGAGTCCCAAGAAGCTTCAAGATCCCAAATTGATTTGAAAAGACATTATTTACACCCTTTTTATGCTGAAATTTTCACTGTAGCTGCTACACTAAAAGTGTTGGCATGCACCCAGTCTGAAGTAGATTCACAAGCTTCGGCACTAATAATGTCTTTTCAAATCAGTGTGGGACCTCGGGGCTTCTGGAGACTTGGATTACGCCGGACGAGCTGTAATGAGCCAATTTATGTTTTTTTCCCCCCATCTGCTTCAGTTGTTTAGAAGAATGGTGCAATGCTGTTTTGCTGTGAAGCTTCAGAAATGTTTTCTGAACTACAAAACTTCACCTGACTTTCCATCTGCATAGAGAGGGGAGGACAATTTATCATTTTTGGGAGAACTTTTCCTTTGAGAACAATTTCTTTAACCACAGATTCAGTATCTGTACAAGAGCTGAACTCAGTCATCATGGCTGAGGTGTTTTCCTGATGAAGGGTGATTACCATTGTGGGAAGAGGCTTGAGGGTTGAGAGGGGTGGTTAGAGGCCTTCAGGGTGCCATTGGCCTGGGTGGACTGGGCCAGCTTTACTGCCGCTGCTAGCTTCCTGTTCACGAGCCAATCACAGCAAAGCTAACATTAGTTAGTTTAGCCGAGACCATCATTGGTTAGTGACCATCATTATCATCATTAGTCAGTTACATTAACTAGGTGTGGCATGTAATAGCTGCGCAAGCACGCCTGCAATCAATAAATATTAACCTTAGAGTGTAAATGTAAACACTTTGCCATCATAAAGCACTATTTTTGTGGCCTTCTAACAGATTTATAGCAACAAGGTCACATTGTGTTTGTGTAAGGCTAAATGCTAAAAGCATACAGGAGCACCAATTTGACCTTGGTGTGGTGAGAGCGGCTCAGAGAGGAAGATCAAACATCTCGTATAGAGAGGGAGGTCAGCCAGATGGAAAGGTTAGTGGCGTGGCAGAGTCAATGGTTTTAGTTTGCCATTAGTATAATATAGCGTAAATCAACTCTTGGTAGAGTGTTAGTGGTGAGTGCAGGCTGGAGGTTAGCATTACTGTTAAACAGTGGAGAACGAGGGAGATTAAGATGTATGGATGTGATGAAACCAATGGGCAGTTAAGCTGCAGCACAAATCAGATTTCAACAAACAGATGTTCAACACGTTCTTACGTTGCTTAAATGAAGCTTTCACGACTACCAATGTACACAAAGCAAACACTGCTTCGGCCAGCCAAAACAAAGAGGACGTGGCTGCTGTGCAAGCCAATCAACACAACTGCGTCAGAGCCCATTAACAGAACTCAATCAAGCCAAGCAGCAGGTGGAGGAGTCCAGCCAGGCGCAGAGACAGAGGGCAACAAGGTCAACACGCAACATCAACGAGGAAAATGTGTTAGAAGATGTAAATATAACTAACATACAGTAGCATTAATGTCAATACACAAGGGGTTACTTGATGCAACAGAACATCAATAACGTGCAGCCACACTGACAATCCATTAACAGCAGCAGCATGCAGAGAGGGGGGAGGGCATGAGGCATGCGCTGTGGTGGAGAGGCTACAACAGCAAGGTCGAACATAGAGAAGATATCACACATATTTGTTTGTGTCATGTGGTGTATGTTGTGCATGTGCATGAGCATCTTGGCTAAAGTCTAATAAGTAGGTAAGGCTTACTGCACCAACACACAAGCTATTTCTAACTGCAGCTACTAGCATCACACACTCTTTTTGTCTGTTCACTTCTTACCAGTTTAAAGTGGGCAGGACTCAGTTAGAAAATGGTGATGTCATGTAGATCGATCAATCAGGGTTAAGCAACATTTGAGGACAAAGTGATGACATCTGTTTTGTTTGCTTATGTTGCCAGGCTCCTGTCAATGAAATACGATCAAACCGCTTCCACATGTGGAGTGCTGCAGGGGTTATGCATTTTTGTAGGCTGATCCGGAAGTTAGCACCGCCCTGGTTCCCTTGACAAAAAGCCGATGGGATTTTTGAATTGGATTTTGGAATATCGGCGAAAATAAAGTCTGTGGAAAACACAAGTTTATGATACTTGTATGTTTTGTTCAGAAAGATAATCTTCACAGATGAACACCACTCTTGTGATTTTTGAAGCTTAAATTAAATTGCTAGAAGTAAAAAGCTAATGTTAGGCTATAAACAGACAGTCCCATGACTTAAGCCATCACCAGTAAGTGTCTTACTTCAGAGTAGAGTGAATTGAATAGTTTGCAACTAAAGTCGGCCTGTAAAGACGGACTAGAGAGTAGATGACTCTCTGTGTTTGGCATGATGACACGTAAGCACTTTATAATTCAATTGTGGGACATTTAATGATGTATTTTATGTCGAAGAACAAAACGGGTAAATATCTTAAGCCTGTGGTGACCACAGATCGTATTACAGGCATTTAACTGAAAACCCATTCAAAAAAACCCACTGACTTCAAGACAAGGGAACCGAAAGTGCAAAAAAAAAACAGATTTTCAGTTTTTAGGACTCATTACTACAGCACTCTTTTACTGATAAATCAGACTATTAATTTTTTTTCTTACTTTAACTTTCATTTTTGTTTATTTTAAGGTACAATATGTTGGAATTTTGGTTTAAAACATTCAAAAATGTACTGAAATTATAGACTGAAGTCAATGGACTGTGTTGCAGAGATGTCTACTGAAGTTAACATGCTAGCTGCAACGGTCCGGTCTCATAGTACTACTCCGAGCTCCCAGTCTGGACTGCTAGCTGCACGGCTAACTGAGCTAACGAGCGAACAGCAGCTACAGTTATGGCGGCATTTGGCGGGTACAGCGGTGATATGCTGCCCTCTGTCTGACCTTCAACAGGTTGCCAATTCTTATATATTGCACCTTTAACGTGATAAGGGGCATTAAAGACTGAATTGTTGTCTGACTGTCTGACTGTCTTCCTATCGTGCTGTCTGGCTACACACTGCTGGTATAATTCATTGCTCCTAAACTTCAATGGGTGCCCACACTGACTCAGCCAGGCATCAAAGAGCTAACAGAGAGAGACACTGAGACAGACACAGGCGTAAGACTGTGAATCCCCCATGGCCTGGTATTACAGACGAATGTTAAGTAGCTAGCAGACCCAGACGGGCTCAACTATGTCTGAGAGCGCTAGCGAGGCTTCCAGCTATCTTTATTCTGTTGATGCCTGCGCGCACAGTAAAGCAGTGTGTTCTCCCAGCCTTTTGTTGGCTTACATCTCAGCATCTTATTGCTGAAAGGAAAAAGAGGGCTAATTTAATTAGCTGGGAGGAACCAGAAGATGGAGGAGTCGAGCAGTGCCAATGGCTCAGCTCCAGTATGTGCACACACACACACATGATAACAACCCCCATCCTGTGCCTGCCAACTACTACAGTACAATATCCAGCAGTGCTTTTCTCTCAACAACCAGATCCAGGAGTTTCACCTCCCCCTCGCTTCCTTTTCTTCCCTCCTTTACCTCTTCCCCTCTTGAAGCTCATCCCCGAGCGTGCACACGCATACAGAGCACATATTAGTATTTCTGCCTGACTGTGCCCGAATCATTTATTTGTGTGTGTTTGCACATAATGTGTCTGCGTGGCTGCATGTGTGCATCCATGTGTGCGCATGATTATATGAATTATGTATCAGTGGGTGGGGGGAGTGATAGGACCTCTGGCTGCGGCATGTATGTTGAGTTAATAAGCTGTTTCCACATCTGCAGCATAACAATAAATGCATCCGAGTTAGACCCGCAGCGACTCACCTGGCTATGTGGCGTTTTCCGAGGAACCTGAAGTGCTGAAGACACAGCCTGAAGAAAAGGAAATTGCAAAAGCATCTTGGGTGACGGGTGGAGGTTTGCTTGTTTTAATGTGTTTTGAAAGTTAACAACAGATGTTAAATGAAGTGCACGTGATCACACTGAGTTGCAACATTTCAGTCTAGATGTTGTCACTAACAGGAAACACAGACAGTTAATTAACAGGGCTGTTCAGTGGATAGGGAGCTCTCATTGGCATTGTAGTGTGTTTTTCTTTTCACTCTCTTGCTGTGTCATTACTTTCATCTGTTCACCTCTGGATACATTCTTCCCTCTCGCGTTCTTCTGTCTCTGTCTGTGCGTCTCAGTGTTTTTTCTCAGCCTAGTCAGACGAAAAGGAGTCGTGCTAACACTTAACTACAGTGAGGAAAGAAGAGCACTTACTCCAGGATGTTGAAGAAGTCTGAGATCTCCTGGTGAATGGCCCGGTGCCAGTAGGACACCAGCACATCTGGAAAGCAGGACACAAATCATGTCACACACACACATTTCTGGAGGGGTAGCCAATAAAATAAATGTCATCTCTTACCCTCAGATATGGTTTTCATGATGTGCAAAAAGCACATGAGGAGACTGCGGGTCTCCGCCTGGTCCAGCTTGTCACAACGAGAGCCGTAGCCTATGAGGGACTGCGGCCGAGCAAACTGAGGAGAAACAGAAATACAGTCAGTGACATACTGTTATTATCAAGGTTAGTATTTTATGTGAATCTGTGGGTTTCAGCAACCTGGAGGGAAAGTTAGGTATAATGGGTATTTTTACAAGCTGATGTGCTATTTTCAGATTAAATTTCACTGCTTTTATGTCAACATGTATGTCATTAAGAACGATTTCAGAAATCCCCTGCCAGAGGGGGATGTGGAGGTTTGGAAACATCATTTAAACCTTCAAGTCAGGAAGTAAAATTGACTTTATTGATGAAATAAGAGAAATGTAATTTATTTTTCAAACATTCAGAGACCTTCTTAGTTACCACTAAGGGTGGTGTTAGTGGCGGGTGAAGTTGGAGGGACTTGGTAATTTATCTTTAAAGAATTTTTGGCCTGTTTTTTGCAACAAAGGTCTGTTTTTCTGCATACTCCTCTGTCAGAAATTCATATGTAATGTAGAATCTATTATGATGACTCACATTAAGAAGATGTACGTACATATTCCAAGAAATCATGTAATTAATGTATCCAAACTAAACTGAGACTTTGATAACATGGTCAGGGATAACAATGTGAAAGCTGTACAGTTTTGTGCAGGTATGTGCAAAAGTTCACGGGGTCAGTATAAGGAATAATTGAAATATGTAAGGTAGACATCCAAAGAAAGAAATGTGTTAATATAATAAATAAAAAAAACAGATACAGACCATATGGGATGTATCATACCACAGAAGGTGACAGCTGTCTTTCCGTTTCTTTTCTCACCTTCTCACATCCGTCCATCTTCTCACTGTTCCTGTCACTGTTGCTCGGGTTGGAGTCCACACTGATCAGAGAACCGCGAGAGTCGGCCTGGTTACCCGTGGCAACTGCCAAAGATGAGAAGGCTGGTGTGGGGAGGTTGGGGGAGGGGGGGGGAGGGGTGTCAGCGTCAATGTCCTCATTCACACATTTTTATATAGATGCTAGCAATAGATACACAGCTGCACACAAGCACATCAAACACGCAGCTACCTGTAATGGAGTTGAGGACTTCTTTGGAAAAGGACGCGTCCACGGAGTTGCCATGGCGAGTAACAGGAATCACCCCTCCAGCCACCCCCCCTCCCACACTGAGGTCATCTCGGGAGCCCTGGTAGAGGGAGACAAGGGAGAGGACTTAGTCTTCTTGTTTTATAATGCAGGCTATTATTTATAAGTTATGAAAACATTAAGACTTAAGCCAAGATTTCAGACATACAGTAGCATAACCTCAGCAACACAAGTCACATGTAGTTTTTCATTAAATTAAAAATACATTTCACTGAAAATATCCAGTTGTTACTAATCTTATTTATATCCCTATAAAAGTAAACATTTAAATTTCAGTACAATCTAAAATGTGTTTTTAAAAGCCTACATGGTCATGCTCCCTCCCTGTTTGATGAGTTTTGTCACAAGACACCAGGATTCGAGTAGAGTCAACACACGGGCCTCATTAAATGGTAAATGTCGCGTTACAACGCGCAAAACTGCATTTGGACAATCAGTCTTTATTATTTTTTAACAAAAACACTATTCTCACACCTAATACAAAAGCTCTTTATTTTGGTATTCTTATTTTTATCGCATTTATATTTGTACTTATTTTATGCTTCCCGTGGACAGGTGTTGTCAATTAGTATTTTGTTATAAATACTAAGTGCAGTGCATCTGGGGCTTGTGCATGGTTGAATGTTGCAGCAGGAGTATTACTGCTATGTCCATGTCAAATAAACAGAAACTAAAGAACTAAGCATCAATCTGTGCTGCAGAGAACTGGGAGAAAATGGGCTAATTGAGAAGTAAAAGGGTTATAAGAGGTATAAAACTCTTGTTGCGTGCCCTCAAGTACACATTTTGAAGAATATCCATAGCTGAAATCAGCACAAATCAGTAGTCACCTGTTGTCAGTAACTAGTAGCACTGAGAACCATGAACTTTGAACATTTGCAGCCATGAAGAAACAATGAAAATAAGACCAAGTTTAAAAAAAAAAATTTGTTTGTTTTTCCTTGCATGAATACGTACACAGCACACAGAGACAATCAATCCCATCATCTTTCATCTCAACTCTTACTTGGTCACTAGAGGTGAAGTAGATGGGGAACAGGTCCCTGAGGAAGAATCGAGGCATGTTGTCCAGGATCAGGCCGTACAGCGGCAGGTAGAGAGATGCAATTCTTGCCTGCTTCTCCTGGAAAGGCGACCAATGACAGGTTGTTATTTTTGTTAAATGTTCATATTCTATAGCCAGTGAAATTATTCTGTAAGACCCCAACAAATCAACATGCTCTTTGATATGTAATAAGCTAAGAATGATATATTTAATACGACTGCAAAGCCTCAAAATCCCCTGTTTATGAAAGTAATACTCCACTCGCAGTGTGCCTCTGGAGAGTTCATTACTACTTAATTAACGTTGTGTTGTATGATTTGATGGTCTATAGCTCTACAGTCTTTGGGAAGTCCAAACAGATTCAGTGTATTTACATAATACCCAATATATCCTGCAGGAAAATAATGTGCTCTTTTACGATACATGACTTTCCCAGGTCTGCCTTGTATCTGGCCTCTGCACACACTTGGTTGGGACTGCTTTGACTACAGCCCCGCAGCCGTGTTGTGGTTGGCACTATTTGCTCGTGTTTAACTCGCACTGATCTGGACGCTTCCCAGCATTCATTAAGACGTGCTCTCCGCAGCTGCTACGAACAATCCCATGTCAGCGTGTATGTGTTTGCATGAGTCACATAGGAAGAATTTCTACTGTGAGCTCATGACTCATTGTTCATGGCTTTTTAGTCCCCCCCCCCGGCGTAAACATGCGCTCTGGCTACCTTGGTGGCATAGCGTGCATCCAGAGAGTGCTTGGCCATGAGAGTCTTCAGGGTGGCCAAGGCGAGGTGTCTCAGGTCCTGCTCGTCCTGGAGCGCCAGCCCCAGTTCCCGTAGCAACAGGCCGGTCAGGAAGTGCTTCCTGCAGAACTCGCCGGTCAGGTTGTACTCGGGCACCGACACTGAGGAGAGACGGCGTGAAACGGTTTTAAATTGGAAACGAACTGACGTGATTTAAATAGCGCTCGTGCCAATATTTGCTTTCCATCAGGGAGTTAATTAATCCACGTCTGAATAAAAATCTGGTTACAGTGAGCAAATAATGTGACAAGCCAATTCTCCATGAATTTCATTAACATCACACACACACACACACACACACACACCGTAGCACATACAACAATACCAAAGAATGATTGAACATATTTACCATGAGTACTTTGTGGCTCTGGGGATGCATGGTCTGACATGGACAAACAGTCAGAGGAGGTGACAGAGAAAGACAGACATAGTGTTAATAGACAAATGAGAGGGTGAGAGCTACTTGATGTATGAGAGTTACCACATGTACACGGAGTTGCAGGGTTCGACTCGGGGCTCCTACCTGTGATGCGAGCGGAGGGTAAGGGCAGGCTGAGAGGGATGTAGTGCTCGTGGTTACACACCTCTCTCAAGAATTCAAATTTCAGCTCGCACAAGACCTGTCAGACACGAAAAAAAAAAGATTAAATAAAGTCATTTTCAATCCCTCGTTTATCTTTACTAATCAGTCCTGTTTGCCTGTGTTTCTTTACCTTGCTGTCAGTGGCAGTGATCATGTTTATGTAGTTGCTAATCAGCTTGAATGTGAAGCCTCTGTCCATGAGAGTAAAGCAACGCTGCAGAGAGACAGACATAAATATTAGACCCAACATCCGCTACAAAGACGAGACAGATCATTAAACACAGGGGGAATCAATAGGCAACGATTGTAAATGGAAGCAATTTTGAGTTGCAGATTGTTTATACAGTTTGTATCGATCCCTTCCCAGAACAATATACAGTCAGCTTAATAGTGCAGCATGTTCCCTTCAAATGTGCTCTAACACTGAGTCCCAAAGCATCAGTGGTGTCTGTCTTGTTTTAATTAAGTCCATGAGACGTTTTGCTCCCACCTTGACAAAAGCCGCGACAGCCAAGTTGGCACTGCGCGTCTCTTCTGCCAGGTCTTTGTTCTTCCAGAAGATGTGCTCAGACACCGTCTCTACTAGGGTCTCCACGCGGCTCAGGTAGGACGAGGGGAAACGCTGGGGCCTCGGAAGCTGCAGGAACACAGAGTCAGTGTGACATGATCGCGCACTGTGTCCAAGGTCGAGTGGTTTTAAAAATGTGATGTGTACCGACTTACCTTTACCTTGTCCAAGTCCACCAAATGTTGAGCCATGGACTTGACAATCAGCTCGAAGAAGAACCAGGAGAACTGAAACCAGGAGAGGTCAGAGTAAAGTCAGTCTTGTTCCAATATTCATTTGGCAGATCAGCTCCAGGAGGCACATGATTCTGATTCTGATTTACTTTTCTCTAGGACCTGAGAGGCATTATTGAATTAATGAAGCCTCTAAACAGCAGTTTCAAAAAACACATTGAGGAGGAAGACAAACCTTGAGGACATTCCTGACCGCTGCCTGCTCATTGCTCTTCAGGTCAAAGGTCATCCCCTTAGCCAGCTCCTCATGAACGGTCCTGAAGCCGTGGGCCTCCGTCTTGAACACATACTGCACAGAGGAGAGAAGGGAAAGGAAGTCAGAGGTACTTAGTTAAAGCAGTTCGTCTTAATGATTTTTTGTGCAATGAGCGGGGAGAAAGAGACGCGATTACATGCAACAACGATTCCCGCTCAGATGCCAACTGAAGTCACAACAAACACCTAAAAATGTCTTTATTCCAGGTTGTCAGCTGAGAGAATATGCTGCTTTTCTTTGTCTTACACTTAAGTGAATTGAATCTTTTGGGGGTTTGTACGATTTCTTGAACAAATTTAATGACATGCTCTAGAATATTGAGATGGACATTTTTCACAAGATTTGTTCAACTTTTAGGAGAGCAGCTTCATTGAAAGCACAAATAATGGTTAGCTGCAGCTTCAGCCCTAACCATCCCCCATCTTCTGATTATTTTTAGAGTAATTATCATATTTCTTGGTCTTTAAAACGTCTAAATATTTGTGAAAAGCGTCCTACACAATTTTCTATGTCTTAAGTTCATGTCTTGAAATGTCTTGTTCTGTTCCCACAAAAAAACATAGAAATGTGGCAAATTATCACAACTAGGAAGCTGGAATTGGGGGAATATTGGAAAATAATTAACAGATCGTCTGTGAACTGGGTGATTCATTGTCTTATGGGTTAATTGTTTCAGCTCTAATATGCGCTAAAACACACATTCACAAATCCTGTAGATGCGTGAGACCAAACACACTTTTATAATAAGGAAAATGAAATATCTTAAATCCACACGTGAGGTTTGATTCAAATAATATAACTGCAGACTTCTCACTTCATGCTACAATGAATTCAACCCCCATCTCTTTCTCCTCTCATCATTGAGCACACACATGTTCACACACAGACACACTCAGCAGTTTAAATTGGGCACCACTACTACTGAACACCATGCCAATCTGTTACTATGGCAACCCCCGTTTCCTCTCCTCTTACCTCCCACCATTCATCTCTGCCACTACCTCTCGAAGCGCTGCAGTTTTCCTTCACTGTGGCCAACATGAAACAGGTCTTGTGGTTTATGCTGCTCTCTGCTCTAATTCGCTCGCTGATTTTTCCCCCTAAACAAACGTGCCTTGTGTTTCTGATCGAGCCGGCCCAATGTCCTAGTTTGACTCATACTCAATCAGCCTTTCTTCTTCTCCTTCTTCTTCTCTCCGTGTGTTTGCACTGTGTTCTGGGCACGCAGCCCTAGCCACACTCGTGCTGGCCCAAAGCACACACACAAACATGCACACATACAAACACACAAATCCCCCTTATTGCTGCAGAATTTAAATCGTCTGTGCAGAGACTCCAGCCCTTTATGGAAAACAACAGCCTTCAAAAACATCATACGATGATCCTGAGCACACACACACACCTTAATATAGGAGTGCAGGTAGTGATCCAGGTTTTCTTCATGGCACTTTGCAACAATGTGCACCAGAACTCTGCAGACAGGACAACAATGACAGAAAACATCTGTCAAACACTGAAACATTTTCTCTTCCCCAAACAAAAAGCTACAAATAAGCAAGAAAATGGAGTTCTCAACAGAAAATGATCCACAGAGCCCCCACCCTGATGTGAACCCAGTTGTTGTGGACAGTTGTAGTACCACGGCCTACCTGGTGGTGGCAGTAGTGACCTCATCGTTGTCGTTCTGAGTCAGAACCTTGAACAGCTGGTTGAAGAGCACTGGCAGGAATCGGATGATCACCGGGATTCTCTCCATGCTGAGAAGACCCTGGAGACGAGTGGAAAAGAAGCGTAGGAGGAGGAAGAGGTGGAGAAGGGTGGAAAAGAATAAGAAACCATACAGGGGAAAATGCGGCCGTGTTTAGTTGTCAAGGTCTTGTCTCTTTTGTCTCAATAAATGAAAAGTGAGGGGACGAAGAGCGTTTTCGCTGACCTTCAGGCAGTTGAGGAAGTTGGAGGTAGGAGGTAGTGAGAGGTCCAGCTCTCTCTTCTGGCACTGCTGGAAGAATCGGTTCAGGTGGGGGTCCTGGCACAGAGAGGATCAGCAGTTAGCATCTGCTGGAAGAATTAGTGGACTGGCTCCTTTCTAAGTAGCAGTTAATCCTAAAATGTGAACTTCAGTCAACATTTTATTGAGTGATTCAGTCTCAAACAATTCAGGTATTGTTTACAGTGCGATTTAGCCACCATCTCATTATTATTCTACTTTTTCTCTAAAGTTCTTGCTTTAGGATAGTCATCATTAAGTTTAAAAATTTTTATTGCTGTCCTGATGATCATGCTTCTTCATTGATTCTATAATTTTACGTTTCTTTCTTTCTTTTCACGTTGCACTTCATGCTGCCAAACCAACTGTCGAACTTGAACCTAACCTTGAACGAACTTGTCCGTCAAAGCAACTTTAAGTGCCTTTTATAAATCAATGTCATTGTCTTTTAGAAAGTACTGCAAGGGAAACTCAAACCACCCACCAGCCAATTAAGAGATTGCTGCTGCAGCACTCCAAACATCCTCTACAGAAACTATCCATTTCCTTGTTTCATGTACCACACTACATAAGAGGAAGTCGCCACTCTAACCATCCACTAATGTTGATTGTGCATCTTGGCCTCACAATGCATTTGTTTAAAAACTTATGTATGTACTTATGTACTCTAATGGTCATTTTAGGTCCATGTTACAGTTCCTTGTAAGCAAACTCTGTAAATTGCACATTTTACAAATACAGTAAACAGTAACGAATAGAGACTATTTCTTTGACGCCTGTCGAGAAAGTCCCCAGACTCCCTTAAATACTCAGTGGTGTGCTTACCTGAGTGTATACTGTGGAGACGACATTAGTGGACACTTTGAAGATAGCTTTTCCTCCATCGACCCATTTCACATCTGCTCCATTCTTTAGAAAGAAAAGAGGACAGCACGCTCAATATTCTTCTTCTCTGAGAAATTCATGTTTTCATTGTTCAGCAGTATTTTGAATATTTCTACACCCTGTGCCCGTCTCTCCCCCTCTTTCCTTCCTCCCTCTCACCTTGGCGTTGCTGGCTTCCTTGATACCCAGGTATCCAGGCGGCAGGTTACAGGAGACAGAGATGCTAAAATCTTGAGATGAGAGGCGGCCTTCTTTGAGGAGAGGCAGCCAAGAATACCCAACTAAAAAGGCACACATAAATACAAAAACACAAAAGTGCTGAGAGGTGGACAAAATAACCTGCTGCAATATAAATTTACTGTAAGCTCCTGATCTACCAACTGACCTGGGGTCTCCAGGGTCTCTTTCCTCTTGGCATTCGTCTTGGCGTTGATGTCACAGGTGACGTGGTAAAAGGAGAAAAGAAGGTGGTGCTTTTCATGAAGTTGAGTAGGGAGCTCAATCTTCGCCTGGGGACACAATAGCATGAAATATATTATATTATCAGTGATCTGCCGAAGCTTAAGTCAGACCACGTTCTAATGACATCTATGTGACGACTTGTCATATCCTTTACCTCATCGTAGAAGTCGGGGTTCTGGGAGTGATGCAGAACTGTTGAGCAGGCCGCTGTGGTGAAGACTGGACCTCCCGGCTTGCCATAGATGCACTAGAAAAAAAAGGCCAGTTTCTCATGATGGACGAAGTTTAACTGGAGAAAACCGAGTCATATAAAAGCCAGTAAATGTCTCATCAGCATATTATTTGGATGGTGTTTTACCTTTAAAGGTTTGGCAACTTCTTCGTCCGAGCTGCGGAACTCCACGTAGACTGCAAGGTTACGAGCCTGCGAACAAGAGCGCCATTGTAACATTCAGGATTGTCAGCACGCAACATGTGAATACACTGAATAATAAAAGTATATGAAGTATGTAAAAAACAAGAGGCACTCTGTAAACAGCTGCACAGTTAGTGATTTGGGATCGTTAGGCTCCTCATAAACTGTGCTTTTGTTGTCAAAACTCCCGGGGTATACCTTGGCGAAGCTCTTCTGACTGTCGTATTTGAGGTGTTTTGGGTAGACATAGATGTGGTTCCTGTAGACGCGGTGCGGCTGCGTGAACTTGGTGGAGTCCTGGACAAACTCCTCCACCTCCACAGTGGGCTGGTGTTTGCTCAGATCTTCAAAGGGCTTCACCGGTATATAAGAGGATGTCACACAGTCTGAAAGCACAGGAAAGAGAGCGTGTGAGCAGAAGGCAGATCTGAGAAGTGGGAGGAAGGAGAAGGTATTGCCTAAAAAGTAGACATACTAGGATGCTCCAGTGGAATGTAGTCGACTGCAATGTCCAGCGTTCCAGGAATAGTCTGCAGTTTGCTGGTCTTCTCAGCCCTGCACGTGTAAAAAATTGAATAACATGTTGTTATAAATGTTTATCTTGCCTTGGAGAAGACGTGACCTACTTTGCAGGTAAAGCCTTACCTCCTGTACTCAGTTACTAGCTTAATCAGGTCATCTGTGGAGATCTTGTTGCTCTCCTGTTTGAAGAGAGGCGAGAAACGTGACTCTCTGTCCAGGGCCCCGTGGTTGTCTTTAAACACCGACCTGTAATAGATAGAAAGAGGTTAGATCCTGAGACGACAATGTTAGAAATATTTTAATATCTTTAGACGACTTGGCACTGACCTGACGGACCAGGCGAACGGCATACGGTACTTTCCCAGTTTGCTGCAGAACTGTTTGTTGGATTTCAAAATCTTCTGAACAGTCTGTGCAAGCAGACGGACAGAAGGACATGTTAGAGGACACCTCAGTGGGATGTGATCAGCCCTAAAGTCAAGTTGACTGTGACAGACTAAATCAGAGCTTATTTAATACAGTAACTCTGGCAGCAGGTTGAACGCCTGGTGATTCACTTAACCGTGTGGAGCAGTGCCAGCAGGGAAGCCAGGAAATGCGTTGGATAGGATTTCGGAAAAACCTAATTTCGAAACTATCCGACCGGACTGGCATTCGGTGATGAAGATAAAGTCCAGCCTTACAGGAAAGCAATTTTGTAAATGTCACGCATTAAACTGTTTAAGTCGATTAAGCCATTTCCCTTGCAATAAATGCCAGAAGAGCGTGTTTCATGAGCCCTTCTCCGGCTTGTTTCAAGAGATAAGACAAGGGTTTCTGTGCTGTCGGTTAATGAAAGCAAACAGTAAAGCACTGAAAATGCAAAATGTCAGATAAACTTATTGACCTTGCTGGAGTCTGTATGCTTGGTGTAAGGTTCTGTCCCACAAGCAATATTTCCCATCAGCACCTTCTCCACTCTTGCCACCATCACTATGTCCGTGTGGGGGTTGGTTACAGAGAAGATGGCCTGCGAGGAGAAACATATATTAGAGTCATTCAACATGTAAATTCAGAGTAAGGGATTGAAGGAGACTGTAGGAGTTACATCCTCACACCTGTTTGGGAAAGCACAGCCAGTGATCCATGTCCAGGCTGAGGTAACAGTCTCCTGGCTTCTTCTCGGCAGGAGAGCACAGGCCATTCTCCTGAACTCCGACCCCCGTCCCCGGGCCACCTGTCCCGTTAGTGCAGCCGCCGAGCATCTGACGCACAGCCTCTTGGTTCAGGTCCACGTGGAAATCTGCGGACACTTTTCTCCCTTCTCGTACATCCAGCAGAGCGAGCGACACGAAGAAGGGCTCGATCTGGTGGAGCAGATTCAGATCAGTCAGTAACTCAAGAAGCACTTCCTTATTATTACATTATCGCACCCCGAGAGATTTCAGGCCATTACCATTTACTTCACAGAGACAAACTGATGCTAAAGCTAACTTTGAAACATTTTTGAGAAACCGTCCTCACATTAGTGACCGGTCCAGTTTCACTCTCGTTGATGCAGCCCTGCAGCATGAGGTTTAGCGATCGGCAGGTGATCATGAACCTTCTGCCCAGCTTCTCATCAAACGGACGCACTGCTGCGTTCTCAACCGATGAATGCTCGGCCTTGGGGCTCCTCAGAACCTGAAGTTGGAGGAACAGTTTGTTATTTGGAGACATGCTTTATTTCAACTTACCATGGATGAATCATTGCATGGTGTCTACAAGTATCAAACATTTAAATCTAATGTTCTTTACAACCTTTTTCAACAACATGTTAACCAAATTAAAGACAGAAAGCAAGTATAAGACCGGACAAATTCAAATTTAAGACTATTAAACAACTTTTATTTATATTTATCAAAATTAAATTTAAGACGTTTTCGGAAGAACCTGCCGACACCCTGACGTGAGGAGAACTAATTTTTACGATTAAGATCGGATTTTAAAACTGCAGCATCAAGTACAAAGTACAAGTCATGTCAAAATATGTATAAATAAAAAACAATGAACACATGTAGATGTGCAGCCAACATTCATTATACTTACAGGAGTATCAGGGTCCAGTGAGAACAGATTCAACCTCTCTTCTCTCCTGGCAGAGCGAATTCCTTCATCCGTCTCTGAGATATACTGATACGGAAGAGATGGCAAGAGAGATAGAAAGACACGGTCAAGAGCAAAATATCTTAATATGAATTATAATATCAAGAAAAACAGCAACACTCTCTGTTTTTGCTTTTTCAATGAATAGTGTGGTCTCTGAGTTAGCTTGAGGAGTCTTCATGTTCAGTGTTTCTCACCAATATGCACTATGCACTCTATCTCTGAGGCCTATCAAAACATGGAAAATGCCACTGAGTGACATCACTGGGGGCAATTTATCAAATTACATGCAGCTTCCTCTGGAGCCACGAAAGTCTTTAAACTACTCTTTTCACACATGCAGTCGTACTCCCTAAGACCTGTAAACACACTTTGATGTGTAAAATTGGTGGAGTTACCCTTTAAATAGACACTGACTGGTGACAAATGCATCAACGATTTATTATGATAATGGTAACTGTAAGGCAGTAGCAGCAGAGTTATATTATTGTTTGAAAATAAAGATAAGATAATAACGTTTCAGCATAACCCACTTTTGCTAGCTCTGGATTGATGCCGTTCTCTGTCGTAGTATCTTCATTCTCCTGCAAACAGCTGTCGCTCAACGACAGGTCAAACACATCTGGAGAGAGAACAAACACAGTCAGGACTCCTGAGAGTGACTCCTGCTTATATACCAACACAAAGTGTATGGGAAAGTTTATCTAAGCAGTCAAATTCACCCCGCAGGTTAAAGGCCATATGACATTTTCTAAAATAGGTTCAGTAGTGCACTAAATACACACCAACCAGAGCCAGTGGACATATATCCATCTGAGGATAAAATATGACTCTATTTGTGGTATTTTATGGATAATAAGGCAGGCAGGCAGCCTTCTGCAGAAATATAACCTTCATGTGCCTGGAGCCGTTCTTCCCAAAGGCCATACTGAACAAAATGGCTCATTAATGGTAGGTCACCACACGCTCGCAGCCTGATTTAGAGGCATGCTAACAGACCGCAGAGCCATGACGGCTGAGGCTATTACATCATTCCTCCACTTTTCACTGGGCCAAGTCTCAGCGCTCTGTCAGGGTGCCTTATGTTGCAGGCTGCAGTCCCAATGCCCAAGCTCTCGCAGAGCTGGCACATACGCTGGAGTTTGATTTCTTTTGCTTGCATGTGAAGTTTTTTTTTTTTTTAAAACAAAGTATGATGTATTAAACAAAGGTGGAGTCAAGGTTGGTGTCAAGCTTCATTTCCTGATGATTGTGTTATAGATTGAACACCAGCCCAGCAGAAATTCCCCGTTAAGGTTGTGGCAAGATGGCAGATATTTAGAGTAAGTCAGACGGAGAGGGAAAGGTTACGTTTTTGCTGACACTGAGTATAAAATCATTCCTCTCTTAAGGGCAACATGATTTATACATGTGTTGGAATTATGCTAAGATGTCTCTCCTTAAATACCCCTTTTTACTCTAAATTACCATTTTGCTCTTCCCAACTGTTTTGCACTTCCCTCGCTCTGCATCCGTCGTACTGTAGGTAAACTTTGTGCATCCCCGAATACAAAACAGATCTCACCCTGCCGATGGTCGGTGAGGTCCAGGCTCTTGCGGTCGGGAGCCGGACCGTCGTGGGGACTGATCTGTAAGATGCGGGTCAACGTGCTAATCCACTCCTCCATGTCCTGCTCGCTCTCCGCGGCCAGCACGAAGTACGTGACCTCGTTCATCTTCAGCTCAAAGGCGTGTTTCCTCAGACGGTTATTCTACAGGGGGATGGATGGAAGGATGGATAGGATGATGCGGTTACACGATAAAACCAGAGCTTGGTTCGGCGTTGACTTCCTCATACAGTGCACACGCTGTCTTTAAAGATGCTGTACGTAGAATCATAAACTTGGTTTCTGGATGTCTAATGGATACAGGAACCACAAAGCTGGATGTGGGTACTTGTAAACAGAAGCCCTATGCAAGTTTTGATATACGTTTAATTGACAATTACGAAGGTAAACACAAGACCGCATATGCAGACAATCAAATTCCTGAGGATGAAAACACAATGAGGCTAAAAGCTCATCTCCATTGTGGTTTTTGTGAGGAAGAGGAAGCTTCAACTCCCAAACCCACATACAGTACATTAAGCAATTACTGTAAGTCAAGCTAGACAAATGTATCTTTAAGCTGCATGCAGGGACTTAAAAAATGACATCCATGTGGTTTGTCGGTCAAAAAAAACAAAAGGTTAAATTCTCCACTTAGATGGAACACAACAACATCTTGACCTGGGCTTGTAGTGTCGTCCTGCCCTACATTTCTCATGCCACAAGCCACATTTTACTGCACTACAACTATAAAACCTCTCATAAAAGATAATACTTGCTCAGTTCAACTTAAATGTCAGGGTTTTTTTTACTTTAATCTGCTATTGAGTTTTATAGAGGGATGATCAGATGGAGGTATTTGTGAAGGAAAGACAGTGAATCTATGAGGCAGTAGAAGTTTCTAGATGTTTTGGTCTTTTTTCTTTGCTCCCTTTTGCACCCAGCACCTTCTTGTTTAGTGGTAGTGTAGCTTAGTCTATCTACACAGGTCTTTATATCTTTAATGTAGTGAATACTGTATTGTAATCATATATGAATGCGTTATATCTCACCTGTACGACACCAGTGCACGAGTCGAGGAAGATGCATCCTTTGGGTTCCTTGGAGATCTTCTCGTCTTTGTAGAAGTTCATGATGTAGGAGTTGTCTGTCAGCTGGGTGAGCTGGAAATATCTCCTCTTGAAAGACTGCACGGACGGAAAGAGGTTTGGATATATTAACGTGGTTGAAGGACAAAGTCAAAGGCAACTAATTATTTGGGAATATACAACGTCATGGTTTGGGTTTTTTTGGTTTGGTGATTTGTTTTATTTTGTAGTATATCTACTTGATATAGTACAAGTAGTTATAAGCTTTGTTTATCTGGATCAAAGCTAGCTTTTTTTGCTCCTTTACCCACCTGCCTCTGTCTGTGTCTTGCACTAAGGGGCTTTCTCAGTAGCTGTGACATACAACCCTAATACAGCAAAAGGGACAGCATCAGACTTTTCCTCACCCGCACAGTGATGCTATTGTTGACGGTGCTGTTAAAATTCCCTTTGTAGAGCCAGCCTGACCGAAACACACCGATCCCTCCCCCTCCTCCTCCACCACCGCCGCCTCCCCCTCCTCCTTTGGACGACGACAGGGAGGTGGTATCCTGTGAAACACAAATACGGTCACTTATAGATACATTAGCTCTCCATTCATCCCTCTGCCCGAGAGGAGCACATGATCAATAGTGAAAAGGAGACATGCCAAGACCCTTCTATCTCAGGATGGCCATTTGTCAGTCAGATTATGTTCATAAACAATGTCCTACTGCCGTCAAATGAGCTAACTGCTCTCGCAAAGTATATTCTAACAGCTTTAAGGCTGCAGTAAACTAATTTAAACATGAGACTCAGGATGTATCCAGTATGTAATGCATTCATTCTAAAAGCATTTGTCAAGAAGATGGTCATTACCGACCTCATCCTTGTCCATGTCCTCATAGTCGATCTCAAAAGAGTGAGATGGCAGCTTCTCTGCCTTATACAGTTTCCTATAAAGGAATGGGTGAAAAGAAGAGGAGACACATGAGGAACTCTGATAATGAAATATATTGATGGAAAGAGAAAATGATTTCAGGAATTTAATTAATCCACTCTAGTGCAAATGACTGTGGGTGGCTGACTCGGCTCCATCGTTCTCTGTCAGGAGTCAACAATAGGTAGTCCTCGCTCGATGCCGCTCCACTGATTTCACAGGCTGACCCGTCTTTGTGTGCGAGAGACGGGATTGAAATGCCTTTGTGCGTGTGCTGTGAGCTGCAGACAGCGAGGCTGCAGTCTGTGGAGGGAAACACTGGAGCCACCCTCGGCTAAAAGTCACACAGTTGTAAAAAAGCTGGCTGAAAAAATCTCTTAAGGGGACTATGTTTAGAAGATTTCTGGTGATTGCGGGCTGGCTGCTGACAAAGGAATGCTAATACTGGCGTGCACGGATGAAGATCGCTTCACTCAATCACAGCGGTGACAACCAGACATATACAATAGCTGTAGATTCCCATTGTACTATTGTTTCCTTGGCGTGTTTCACCGGTAAGCCTGCAGTTTATGGTTGGTTGGCTTGTTGGCCATCTAAACAAACAATAGAGCAGTCGTCTGTGCTTCTGCAGCTCCGAATACACAACATTAGTTGGTATGATTGTGCTCTAACTGGTGTTTATGCTGCATTTTACTTTGTAGTTCATCTTGGTCGTCAGTTCAGAGGTTATGTGAACTGACTGTAAGAATACAGTGGTGACCCATGGGACAGAGAAGGGACATTCCTGTGGCTGAGAGCAGTGACTGTAGGGCTGCTCTGGATCAGTCTCACGGGGACGGACACAACTCCCTTTGACTGACTGACAGCCTCATTTAAATAAACGACTGACTGACTGACTGAATGGGTGCCTGACATTTATAGACAGGCGCTGACAGTTAACATTTGTTAAGAGCGCAGTGTCCTCAGTCTTCTACTCTTACTTCTTTTTCACTCAGCACCAGCCACCATCTTGTTTTTGTTCATGACCTCCCGCCTCTGTGTGATGGTTTGTTCAGCCTACCAATAACAAAGCATCAGTCCACAAGTCCTTTTCAATGGAGGCCGGCAATATGAAGCTACAAACTGAGCCCGACACTTGACGCTACAAATCAGGGTTATGCTGGCCTCAACTTTCAGAGGCAACTTGGCCACGATGAAGCTTGCCATCGTGGATATCCTCGAAGTTCGGGGCTAACTCTGGGTCTGTGCTAGCCTGGCTCTGTCCGATGGTAACGAAATCCAACTACCAGCACCTCCAAGGTTCACTAATTGACAAGTTATGTATAGTTTTTTTTCTAACTGGAACAAAAATCAAAGTGTATAAATGACTTGTTGCTTTACATATTGCGCACACGTGTGTGGTGTCAATCATTTCATCAAACTCTCTGCAAGAAAGTGAAGCGTATCCCCCAAAATGATTAACTATTCCTTTGAATCTCATACAGCAGACACACTGGGAAGGGTGCTAGAGTAAAGTCGTGGTGTATTACCTGGGCAGCAGGCGGTAGTCTCCAGCGTAGTCGTCATACTTGAACTGGACCACATTTAGCTCAGAGTTGTAATACTTACAGGCCTGCCGGAGAGGAAGGAGATTAAGAATGAATTGAATGTGATTAAATATTAACTTATAAAATGATGGCCTCTCCAGGAAAAATGGACCTGGGGCTGCTGGAAAGTCTGCAGACAATGAAGACGGCTACACTACAGTGAGAGCAGAGTCAGACCTCAGATCTCCTGAGGCCAGTTACTGATGTGCAGGCTGGGATTCATCATCAGATTATTTAAATTATAGAAAGGAACTGAATTAAGAGTCTGTCCCAGAGGAATCTGCAAATAAAGATATCTTAACATCTTAATAGATCACTTGTCTGTCTCAGGGATTGAAATAGTGCTCTCACAGGGCGTGCACTAGTACTATTGTACGTATACAAGTCACAAAGACTGGAAGGCAGCTTCACATCCTCTGTCTGCTTGTTGAATGCCGAGTCGCCCTTCTCTTTAATCCATTTGTTTAGAGAGATTGTGATCTTTCGTTAACGTCACAAATCATAAACAGTCCAAACATATTATCAGCTACAACATCAACCTCAGACAGGACAGCACGCACACGCAAATAGAGTCAGACGCACACGCTAGTCTCCAGTGAGCTGTGACAGGACTGTCTGGGGAGTTTCCGTCCACTCAGATATTATTTCTCCACTGAGCCCTTGAGCAAGTCGATCTGAAATGAGCCCTGATGGCCCTAGCCTCCACAGACAAAAACACACACACATGGTCCAATACTCATCAAGATATGAACACACATCTGGTTTATTTTACAGACACGGTGAAACCGCAGCACCGGTATCAGGATGTCCTATTTTAAGAACAGCCTAAAATGACTAACTTAACCACCACCAACTGAAACCCTTCTTTTTCCCAACCACAGTGGCTTCAGTTAAGTCCCGCACGCACACCCACACACACACACACACACACACACACACAGACATTAAACCTCACCTGTCTGACCAGCAGACATTCAGCCTGTTGCTCTGCCCCCTCTGGAACAGTTGACTTGAGAGTCCGACTCTCCTGAGGCACAGTGGATACCTGCAGGGATAAAAGCACCAAGAGGGGAGTGTCAACATGGTGATGTGGGAAAGAATCGAAAGAAAAGAATGACACAAAGATTAAACTCGACTTGAATATATGAGTTTAAAGGACACATATCCTGCTCATTTTCAGGTTCATCAATCCTCGCGTGCTTAACTCTTTGTCACTGTTGTCTCTCAGCTCATTATTATTATTATTACTAAGAGAGTCTGGAATCAGGAAAGTGTGAAGGACTGAGTGACCATGTCAACGTACAAATTAAACAGACTTATGAGACTGAATCATAAAGTTTGGGTGAGCTATCTCGGCCCACTCAAACATAAAAATAATACTTTTGCATATGTTACTGAGAAAAACCATTAGCCATCAGAGGAAAAAGAGCTACTTTGCAAAGCATATGTCATATTTACCAAGTGTGGGTGTTGTTTTATTGATCTAAACACAAGATGTGTGAAGATCTGGGTGGCTAACCCCTCTGCTAAAAAATCCCCTCGAGGAAACTGATGAACTGATTTAAGTGGAAATCTGCGTGGACAAAATTGCATAGTGATAGCAAGGTTTTTAGGGAACCAATGTAAACGCCGATGGTTTCATTACTCTATATCCATCACAGTGCGCAATCAACATTTACTTCAAAATGGTATGTTGAGGCAGAAAAGTATTGCCAGTTAAAACAAATTATCCAAAGGCTTGTATATGCGACAGAGAGAGATGGGGAGGGTTATATTTTCACGTTACAATCTGCTCACATATGTCCAATAAAAAAATGATCAATGCATGTGAATTGCTACAAATGGCTACACAGAACCTCTGAAAAGAAGTGGAGAAACATAACATGGTATCGGTTTGATGGGTAACAAAATGATGTGAATCATATGTGAAGGCCTCCACTGCTGCCAGATCTTAACCCAGCTGTCAAGTCAGTTTTTATTGTTATATCCCAATATCATAAATCACAAGCTTCTGGGACGGGCAGACATGTGAGCTGAACATCTCAGACAGATTTCGGGCCGGCATGTCAGACAGCTCTCTGCACCACCATCATCAAAACGCCAAATGAAAGCCTCTGGACAGCTTGCCAAAGTCTATGAATGGAGAACAATGGAGTCATTTGAGGGTTTGGAGAGTAAATATTCTTCACCACAGTCTCATTTTGTAAGCTATTTACAAATAAGACATTTTATTCCAAAAACACGCATCCTCCAAATGTGTCTTTCTTGGAAGACATTCTTAAACAACCCATACCAAAAAATATTGATTTCTTATGTTTACGATTCCTTTGGTTTGAATTGTAGTTATTCCACTGATCACTTCCAAATGTAGTGGTATCAGTTATAGAAAAAACACATACTATTCAAGCTGTAGTGCTGATAGAGAGACAATTTCAAATATTACACAGGCTTTGTTGTGCTTGGTCTAAGATTTTGCGTTTAGGAAATCAGCACATATGCACATGTTTTGGAAATGTGCAAAGATACAAAGACTTTGGAGTGAAGTGAAGATGAAGTGGCCTCTTCAGTGTATTTTGGGCGCTAACCACAAATTTAAATTGAGTGGATGTTGATGAAGGGTCTCAGTCATCCAGTTCATGGTAATTGGACGTGCTATATCGTAGGTAGGCTTCCTGAAGACGTTTCACCTCTCATTCAAGGGGCTTCTTCAGTTCTAACTAACTGGATGGGGAGTTGCAGGCTTTAAACCCTGTGTGGGGTGGAAACATGTCCAGTTGCCTACAATAAAGCACTTAGAATTAAACTGAGTGAAATACTCTTATACAGTATATAGCAGGAAAGGCTATTCTCAAATTCTGGACTCATAAGAACACCCCTGCACTTGATGGCCAGTATAAAGTTGTACTGAGAATTCTCCATCTGGAAAAGCTGACCTACACTCTTCATGACAATGTCGAGAGATTTATTAAGATATGGCAACCAGATGAGGGAATTTATTTTGGATGCATGGTGTTCATCCCCAGAACGAACTTTATGCCACAGGAGTGATTAAGCTGTTCTGGAGACTCACAGGGGCCCAACACGTTATTAAAAAACTTCAAGTTATTTTAGTTCCTTTAATATGTTGCCCATCTGTGTATTGTAAAGCAGATAATTAACAAAACGTATGCTGCTCACCACATTGCCAGTTAAACCACTGATTAGCCACGATAGCAACACGGCTCCAGGGAAGGCAATGTTCGTCTGTCAATCATTCGACCACTTTGTCAAGACTGAAATGTCTACTGGATGGATTGCATTGACATTTTGTACAGATATTCTTGCTCCCCTGGAGGATATACCCTAATCACTTTTGTTAAAAACTTGGCTTTATGACGAAACACAAGCAAAAACGGCATTCCCATCATCCACAGCGGTACTCTGTGTTTATTTAGCAAATGCCAAAATGCTTACATGCTAAACTAGGATGATGAACGTGGGAAACATTCTGCCTGCTTTGTATTAGCATGCTAACATTGTCATTGCGAGCTTATTAGCATGTTGCTGTTTGCATTTAGCTTGAAGCTTTGCGATGACTGAGTACACCCACACAGAGCTGTTAACACGGCTGTAGACTCCCTTTGTCAAGCCATGTTGCTCATATTAACACCTCGTGAGCTGGATAGGAGAGAACATGCAAAACGTCATATATTGATATAATATTCATTTATTCCTTCTGCTGGAAATGATTTCAGGCCAGCTTTACTGCAGTAAAGATGAATAATTCAACTCTGATCTCTTAATAAGTATTCCCTCTCTTAGTAGTGGTTAGACCTACAACTAATAACCTAACCTATGAGTCACGCAGCTCTAATTATATAAATTATAGTTTATGATCCATGAAACAGCAAATCAACATTCAGTCTTTGAGGTGCACGTTCATGTTCAAAAAGAAATGTTTGTGCAAGTGTGCAGAATGAGATGAAAACAAGTCAGCATTAAAGATCTTTGTGCACGAACAGAGACGGACTTTGATTTATACAACCCAATCAGCTGGCTCGAGCACTGAGCTCACTAACCAACTGGCAGCGGAGCAGATCTAGTAAATGCCTTTTGTGCATTAGCGATACTCTGCCAAGCCGCTTTCGCTTGCAATTATGGAAATTGACTGTAGGCTGTGGAGACAAAGAAAATCAGAGGAGGCTGTGTTGTAAGCCAGACAGAGCTGGGAACCAGCAGAGTCATGCATTAAAGCTGCAACTCCAGGGGTCCACAAGCAAACATTTCCCTTTACCACAACGAGCCAATTAGGTCATCTTAATGTGCGGTGGATCTGCATCTGCAGAAACGTATTAGCACAGTAATGAAAGCACTAATGAACAAAGAGCTAAGAGGAGCCGGAGAGAATACTTTGTTGACTGTAATGAAAAGGCCGCAATGCTGAACATGCATGATTAGTGTGAGTAAGGTTGTCAGAAGTGGAGAAAAGATGTCACCTGTATTGTTGTCAGATTAAGAACTGCGCCACCATATTATGCTGATTTTAGGTTAACATGCTTTAATGTTAAAAAAAACACAATATTGTTCTTATTCTGTCCATTGCTGCAACACCTCTATTCAGCCTCTGGGCTTTCTGGGAGGGGGCCTTAAAGAGACAGTCTGCTCTAATTGGTCAGCTCTCACAGACCTGAGCATGTACCGTCCACAACAATGGCTGTGTTGGGGGCGTGGCTGAGGGCAGTGACTGTGCAGTTGTGACATCACAACCTTACAGAAGTCCTTACTGCTTGTTTAAAGGCACAGTTTCTGAACACAGGCTGTGTGCATCTATTTGTGAAGTGATTGTTTTGATAGTTCCACGGTCTTTATACAGCAATCAGACCTGCTTTATAATAAAAAGGACATTGAAATTTCACTTTCTACGATATGCAAAAAGTTCCCACAATGGAACAAAAGAGTCATGTCCATGGCATGGAGTAGAAGGCCAGCTTAACCTCTGTAATACACTCTACCGTGACCAATGTGTGTCAGATGTCGAGGGAATCGTGTAGATGTGTGATTAATCGATTCCTTATCAGGCCTGCCGATAAGCTATCGGGCTAAGTCAAACCCAGAATCTCTGATCCTGATGAAAGACATGTTTTTCTCTCAAAGTGTGCAAACACTCAAAACACTCTTTGCAACTAAACTGTTGAAATTTTAATCCACTACATTTTGTTTGTGCATGGCTTTTGGTCAAACAGTCCAAATCATCTGAACATGTGTTAAAATGTATTATATTCTTTAATTAAAATGATTTGTGTTATGTTTATCTATTTCGAGCCATCAATGGTAAGAATCGCTGCTTTCTCTTGATTCACCTCATTATAAACCTAATATATGGATTTATTTTTACTGCTGGTCAGCAAAAATAAGGTAGTTCATCACATCATGTCACAAACTGTTGTAGTTGCCCTGAAGACACTAAAAATGTAATCTCGACGTCCCCGTTTTGAGCCTGTGTATAAACCTTTGTTGCATTCATCCCCCTTTCTCTTTATCGTTTTCTTTCAGCCATCTACTATACACTGTCTTATAAAGGCAAAAAATGACTGGAAAAATAGGCTAGTTGAAAAACACTGTACTTCAAGCTAGCCGCTGTTGCAATGAATCAAAATCAACTAATGAATAACTCAATAATGAACATACCCTTGATGTGTTTGTCTGAGAACCAGGTTTCAATTTTTAGCCAAGAACCTTTTTGTTCTTCCCCTGACTGCATTAGTCACTGAACCATCAAGCCATCACAAACACATACACACACACACACAGACACACACACTGACACACACACACTTACCGAGAAATCATTGTCGGGGAACAGGAGCAGGTCTCTGAGAGGGTCTTCCTTCAACTCGTCCCCCAGTTCAGAGATGACTGTCTCATAGTCGAGGGGATCGATCAGCTTCGGCTTCTCTTGCTGCAAATTGACACAACAGAGAGACATTTGATCAGGATTCATTTCTTTGTTTGACTGTCAAACCTCAATATGATACCAAACGATAAGATACAGGACGATAAGTGTTAGATATTACCCGACAAGGAACTTTTGACTTTAGACCATATTTTTATTTGGAAAATGTCTTTATTTCACACATTTACAGTGCACAGTTGGTCATATTTTGTTACATTTGTTAAATTGGAAACAGCCAACTTTTCTCCCTTTAGCATTTCCAAGTGGTATTATTGTTGGTGCCGCTGTCACACAGACAACTGGGTCGCTTTCCGATTCCCTGAGTTGAACTCATACAGGACAACATGTGGTTTTATTTATTCATTTTGTCTATAATGCAGACTAAAGTGACTAACTGGCATCTGCACTGTAATTTAAGTATCTCATTGGCACATTGAAGATTTTAAAAACTATACAAAACCCTTCTGAAAGCTATTTTGATTTCATATCTCATATCTATTACTAAAGCTGAAAAAAGTCTCTGTGTTCATGACCATGAACCATATTATTCCTATGGTATCAGGTTTTTATTAAAAGCAGTGCCCATGACAGACACAGTCGTGATCATTTCCTGTGTTTTGCCATGACATCATTAGGACCTAAAAGAATCGAAGAGGAAGTAACGCCACAGCTGAAGCTGAAGTGAGGCTCTGACACACCAGCAGACACAGAACAATACAGTTCAAACTAACTGAGACTAAAAACAGAAACATTAAATATGTAGTGTGAGACATTTAACCGGACACACAACATCACGCAGGTGGATTTTCCATTCAGCATATGACAACTTCGACAAGCAACCAGATCTACATGGGCTGATACTTTATCACCTCAAAAATGAAAACACCACATAAAAGAGCTCAACAGCAGCTTCGACATGTTCTCACACACTCCCCTACAACCCCATTTTACACCCTCAGTGTATAAACCACCGAACAAGAATTCATGAAATGATGATGCACTCCACAAAACTATCCACTACACACTAACTTGTCTCTTGTCTCAAAGAGGTTTAACACTATGCTAAAGGATTATGTACTGGTCAATGAGTCACACATAAGAAAACGGCATTTTAACACGTGTTTTACAGACGGAGCCTAACGGTAAATTACGTCTGTCATTCAGAGAGCAGCAGCAACAGCAGCAGTGAAGCGAGAGCTGGAGCAGGCTGTGGTGAGGCAGGCGGAGGAAGTAATGATCTCTGGTTTGGTTGACACCCATACAGTGCAGACCGGAGCCTTTAACACTGCACAGCTAACTGAACAGTCAGAGCAGGCCTCTTGGCACACAACCAAGAGAAAGCACAGATGAGGAAAAGCAGTAACGTAACTCAGATGAAGGTGATGTATGTTTCAGGGCAGCAGTTACCACCCATACTGTACGCTGTTAATATATACCCCCTATGCAGTGTTATAAATTAGTCGGCTGAGTTACACTGTTAGCATGATTTATACACAGTCCAGACCTGCTATATACCTGCAGTTCATCTAGAATGTCGCTCTCAAGTTCGTTGTTCCTACCCGTTTTTATTACGTACTGTCTCTCAAGGCTGTGGCAAATTTTCTCGAAATAATCGATTACTTGTTTGGTTTGTAATATGTCAGAAAATGGTGGGAAAAGTCGGTGTTTACCAAAGCCCAAGATTACGTCAAATATTCAGTCTACGGTCGTGGAAAGGTGAAGAAAACAGAAAATATTTGCATTTAAGCATATGGATTAAGAGAATAACGAGTTTTTGTTCCTAAAAAATGACTCAAGAAGAAGAATTCATCATCAAAACATTTGCCGAATAATATTACAGTTGACAACTAAGCCATTAATTGACAAATCATTGCGGCCCTGCTGGCTTCTTCAATAAAAGACTGCATTGCTGGAATTGATCATAATACTGGATTTAATCTTTTAAATCAGTTATATTAATGAGACACAGATGTGAGGATTCTCTGCTGCACACTGCTTTATATCACTGTAAAAGATAAATATCTTTGATATCTTGTACTGCGTAGCAGTCTGAAGGCGTCAATCGGGGTTCTGAGAAAACATGCGGGGCATGTTTTATTAGATTTCCTAACATCGTATGGACAAACATTAAAACAACATTATGTGGAACTTGATATTTTGTGAGTTGGTCAGTTTCTGAGTGCAACACCACTGTTGTAACTACAAATCGCAGGTCTGTAACAATGTGTCAGACTTAATGTAGGTGCTGACTACAAACATAACTCATTACATCACAACAATAATATGTGTTGAAAACTTGTATGTTGAAGTAAACATGTAGGTAACGCTGTGATCCTACCCTCTCACTGAAGTTAGAAAGAAACAAGGGATGGGGAGCGGAGTGGCTGAGACAGAGACACCATTCACCATATTACAAGACACTGAACCATCAACATGAATTTGAAGCTGTTATTTTAAGGTAAAAAAGTGACATAATGTTGCTTTAATCAATTAATCAATTAACATACGTCACAGATCACTACTGATTAAATCAATAATGTAAATAATCAGTAGTTGTAGTGTTTTGGGAGACTGTCCATGAGCAGATAAATGGCATGACATTCAAACACATAAATGCCGTGAGAAAACCAACAGGCAGGCAGGTACGGTATATCAAGCCTGAGGTTTTCATAAGTGCACTGTGACTCCACACTGACCTCTGTGACATCAGAGTAAACATTTGAGGGGAAAGTTTGGCTTTTCCCCTCACGAGCTGCCAGACGGAGTAATGAAGCATTAGCTCTGTCAGGTGTGCATCATCATCGCACACACACACACACACACACACACACACACACACATACACACACACACAAACCATTTAATGTCACCTTCAAAGTACTCTATTCTCTCTTCCTGTCACTGACTGACTCAATGTAGTGTAACAAACAAATCTTCCAAAGAAGAGGAAATGAAACGCACAGATATCATAAAACACAAATTAAAGTATAATAGTCATAGACTGTGATCTGTAATCATGACAGCTGTATAGATGACAATTATGACTGTGACTGACAGCATATAAGCATATGTAAATCACTGACAGTAAACCATAGACATGTGAGAGTCGATACATACTATCAAGGAGTGTAATGCAGCGTGAAGAAGACCTGAAGTTGTAACTATTAACAGAGACAGAAAGAAAATACCTACAATACTCAGGCGGTTGAAATCCGATCGCACTCGTTTGCTCTTTAGTCTCTTCCTGAAGGTGATTTTGCTCCTGAAGCTCATTGTGAGCAGAATCAACCGTGTACAGCGTTTGACTAAAAAAGCAGCTGAACTTGTACTATCTGAAGAGAAAGAAAGGGTTATAGATAACTTAAAGGTGAGCTAAACAATTCGCACATTGCGGGGCATGTGCTCTATCAGAAGCAGAACTAACACTGAGGGTGGGTTTATGAGTGTGTGTCAGCACACGTGGATGTAGAGGAAGTTGATGTTTGATGTCCAACGCACACACACAGACAGACTTAACCACACGCAGAGAAAAACCCCGGCAAAAAACTCATACACACGCCCTACACATTCTACACATCATACTCTCAATGTCTTTTACTTTCTGACAGTTTAGTAAACACTGTTGTCTGTACTGAACAAATTAATGGTACAGACTATCAATATTTTACACACAGACACAACAAGGGAGCCCTCTCTACAGTACAGTTGAGCACTATCATGTACTCACACACACTCTAAGTGAAACTCTCAGCATCTTATCTTCTTTTATAGCACACCGTCAGCAGACACACACACAAACACATGAACTAGCATGCAAACCATCAACTTCCTGTTCTATAGCTAGACTGTCCTCCACCTCGTCCTCCACCTGCTCTTCCTTCATGACAATGTCTGCAAAACAGACATTTTACAACACATACGCAAAACGAAAACATGAAGAGGTTTTCACTGATACGTGAAATAAAAGAAAACATAACACAACATAAATATCCTATCTCATCATCTTTGTATCTGTGTTTATCTGCACGCAGAGACATTCACTTCCCCAGATGTAACCTCATAGCAGAACAGAGATCAGAGAAGAGGAAACAACTCCTGATGATACAACAAACCAGTATACCTGCTGTTGACTCTTCAAATATGGTGCCGCCATCAGGCAATTTTTGGGAGCGCTGATGGCTTAAATGGCACCTACAAATCAATGTACTGTGTCATTCTGCATTAAAAGGGTCAATTTAACTATATCCCAAAGGAAAACATACATATTGTATCTCCTTACCTCTCCAGGTCAAAACATGCAGATAGTTTTTTGTTATAGTCGCCTCGTCACACTCTCCTGTTGTTGTGGAGAGTACCTAAAGTATATGGGAAAGTAGTTTTTTGATGCTATGACCACCACAAATAAACTCTCCGATCAAGCAAATCCAGAGCTATGTGCATGACTAGACACCACAAGATCAGAATGAGAAAATGTGTTTTTGTTTTATTTCTATTAATTGCTTGTACTGAGCCTTTGACGCATATGTGCTTAATTGGATGTGGAGAAGTAGACATTTGGCGGTAGTTCATACAAATCGGAGGCTGCTCATTGTTCTTCACGCTCCCCTGTTGTGGTGCATGTTGTATTATGTGGAGCTTGTGTCAGTTTGGCAGTTGGTTTTGGTGAAGTACTGCGAAGTCACAGCCAATTTTGCGGTTAAAGCGCAAAAACTGTTTCCCAAGCAATGTCAATTACAAATGTGTGAAATGCAAAGGATTCATTTCTGTCTCATTTCGTGCAACCGTCTTGTTATTTTATAACATTTACGATTCAGAAGAAATGACACTACGGTATGTTCAAGAGAGGGTGAAACAACAACCAGGAGAAGACATTCCTAAGTAAAGCATTAATCTTAATCTGCTGTATGTTTTCCTTATTAATAACCATTAATAAGTCTTTGATGGTGTGCATGTGAAACAGTGAATCATAATTACGCTCTCAGCGCTGCACTCCTTCAAGCCTATTTAACGTCAGCAGCAACCTCCTCTTCTTTCACTCTTTTGCTCCCTCCCTCTCTCCATCCGTCCTCTGTTCTGCACCAGCTGCCTCAGCTGGCTCCATCCCTCCAGTCCTCCCTCTCATCCCCTCCTATCGCTTCCTCATGTCATCAAACATCCTCAGCAGTGCACTCCTTTATTTCTTCATGCTTTGATTCTCTCTCTGTCTCTTCCCTGCTCCCCTTGTTCTCACCCCTATTAAACATCCCTTTTAACATGTCCCTCACTCTGTTTTCTGTCCCTCCCTCCCTCCATCCTAGCAGGGGTGAGATCTAGTGGGTGTTGATGTTGGTAAACTACAGCTCTGTGGAGGGCACAAATAGAGCACTAGACTGGTGGCTTTCCTCCAGCATAGCTGTGAACAAGAAAGTGAGACAGAGGAAGAGGAGTGGGGAGTTCAGAGTTAGAAAGAAGAAAAGAAAAAAAAAGAGACGCATCATGAATCTAAGTTTGGAAATGATTAAGACAAAGATGGAGAGAAATCACGGGGTTCTCCTCTTTGCATATGATGCACACAAGCTGGTCTGTGTCATTCTCAAGCACTGATATAAGGGCTTATCATTCTGCTTAGGGAAAGATGTGAGCAAAGTGTGACCAAGACAGAGAGAGGAGGAGTGTGGAAGAAGAGAACAAGTGTGAAAGATTGATAGGAAGGAAGACAGAGAGAGAGAGACAGAAAGGGGGGGAGAGGGGGACAGAGACAGCTGAGACAGCAGAGAGGAGAAGAAACCAGACATAAGCCATCTGCTTTACATCATTAGAGCAATACAGGCTTTGGGAAAAGACACAGTGGGACTATCGGGGCTTCATACTTCTAAGAAAACTTGTTCCTCTGACGAAGACCAGTGTTCTCTCCTCAATTTGACGTGTTGAGTAAGCTTATTCAAACTTTCTCGCCTTCTTCCAAAAGACACACTACACTGTTTTTGTGGTGGCCGTCCACTTAACACGTCTATTCCAATCTGTCTACACAGCTGTTTAAAGGTGATCCTGCAAACCATAAGGAGCCCTCGTACCGCAATGAATAGACAAATAATGTCCAAAAATCCCACTTCTTGTCAACAACCAATTACATAACCAATAAACTCAAGAGGTCAACACTAAAGAGGATTGACAGTGTCCAAAGCGAGGCTGGAGGATTTTCATTCTCTCCCTGACCACAGTGTCAGTGACAGGGTGACAGAGGGACAGACAGAGGGTCAAGCTTGGAGGCAGAGCTGGAGGGAGGTAAAGGGGGGATTACTGCATGTCTGACAGCAAGGGGACAACGACTTACAGTAAGCTGTAGATGTGAGACCCTATCACAGTATGTGCATATTCTTGTTGATGTTAGTATGTTAATTTGTTGTGCTTCTTTTTGATTGTCTATTATAAAAAATATTTATTAGGGCTGTCACTGCTAACTTTTCAAGAAATTTCCTGATCATAGTTAGGAGACGTCATTATGATATAAATAGTGGGGGCTTCAAATTTGGTAACATTCATATCATCAAAATAGACCTTTGGAGTTCCCCAGGGCTCCATACTTTGACCTTCACCATTCTCCATCCCTGTGGTGCGGTTTGATGATATCATACCCAAGTTTCACTTTTATGCAGATGACACACAGCTGTACTTTTTCACTTGATTTTCCTTTTATCCAGAAACCTGACTCCCCACATGAGTTTCCCATGGAATTGTAGCCTATTTCACAAGACATTATGTAACCTAACTATGACAAATCTATCCAGGAAACCTGCGTAAATCAACGCTAATGAATCATGAATCAATTTCTTTAAGCATGAAACTGTGCTGCAGAAACCAGCTGTTATTCAGAGCAGTGCTGCCATCTTTGTGACTTAATAATTTAAGGTAAAAAACTATTCCCAACATGACTGCATTTTGGAAGCCTGAAAAAGTGAAGAAATCATGTATCACCTGTGAATGTCTTGGAAAAATGTCAAGCTAATAAGATCAGCAAAAGGTAGAGTTGATGCACTAGTTTCTGGAGCTGCCAGGCCTGAATATATCTGCACATCCTCTTACATAATCAGCAGGAAAAAATGGCTTTGCAGTGTAAACTATCATGATTCTAGTTTGCCACAGAGACCAGAAAAGTGGGCACCAGAAGACATGTTTTATGGAAGGAAAGAAAGAAAGGAGAAACAGAAAAGGCGACTGTAAAGATCTCCCCCTGCCAAAACTCTAACATTTTTTCCACCAGGCTTACAGAAACCAGGGTCTTTCTGCTGGGAATAAAAAAAAATCTGGCCAACACTAACGGATACAGATACCAAACAGATGTCAGACATGCAGCACTGTACTGAAAAGAAAAGTCAGGAGAAACACGCATGTTCTTTCCTGTAATTCATTCATCGATTCTTTCAGCCAGCCGTTCATTCTTTCATGTGTTCATTGATTCATTCACTCACTCAGCAGAACAACTCTCATCCACCATCTTCTTCATGGTTCCATCTGAATAGCTATATTTATCATCTTCTCTGTGGGCCATATGCAGAGAAAGCAGATTTTTCCCACAGAAACTAGATTCCTCATGTCTGACCCCCACCATCCCCCTCGATTCTCCTCCCTCCATTTCCGTCTTTCTGCCTCTCAGCTGTGAAGGGAAACAACCCGGCCCCAATCAATGATCATACATCAACCTCAGCTACAGGGAAGAAGAAAGAGGTAGAAAAATGAGAGAGTTTGACCAGGAAAGGCAGAGAAAGGAACAGAATCCTGAAATTCAGAGTCCATAATTGTTGCCTCAAACTAACTGAAACCAGACTTTTTGCCTTCTTCTCCATCAATTATTACAAGTTAAAATGGACAAAAATATACATCCATTCACATACAAATATGATGCCACTGTGCACACAAGTACTCCACGCCCACACAGTGTAGTCCACTCTACCTGCCCACACATGCATTAGGTAGAAAGTTAATGGGGAGCTGGACGTGCTGATTACCATTACAATGATGGTCAGAGGTGAGGTGGTAGCGGTGTAACCCTCTAGGGTGGGAGTGGCAGCATCCAATGACATCTGGTCCTGTCGCGAACACATGTGGCCGCAGTCGGCCCCGCCCACTGAGCGCAGGAGAAGGACCACACTGGCCGAACAACCCATAATCCACTGCTTTTGACTAATACTCCAGCCTGATCCCGTCCAGCAGTTTAGGCGTAACCTGAAGGGAAGTTCCTGAACTGTCTGCCCTGATGACACAGTCAGCCCCTGGTCCAGCCAGTGGTGCTGTGTTCTGTTCAAGCCCAGTAGGACAACTGACACTCCATCCAAATCTTCCCTCTCCAGTCCTGCTTTGCAAGCTTTCTATGTCTTCTCCCTGCACTGCTCAACTCCAGTCTGCCGCTCTTAACGTTGCTGTTGCTGAGCTTACACACTGGCAGTCTTACATGGCTCTCTCTCTCTCTGTCTCCTTTTCCCTCTCTCCCTCTCTCTCTCTCTCTTCCCCTAATACACTCACATACACACACACTGACTGCAGCTGTGCACGGTTCAGCCCAGCCCAGCTCACCCAACAAATCACAGTCTGCAGTGGCTGTCAGCTGACCAGAACCAGCTGCTGCACACACACACACACACACACACACACACACACCACACACACCTAAATCATTTTTCTGATTTTCATTCTGCAGCACTCTCCCTCACCATTTTTCTCCCAGTCACACCAGTCGCTTTCAAGTCGGAGTTCTGCTGGCTGTGTTTGTGCATTGCTGTTTTGTGCCGTGACGATTGGACGCGAAGTACAGCACGCTATCCAGCACTCTGATTTAGTCAAATAAACTGTTGCTGCTTTTAAAGATTGAAGATGTTTTTGATGCATGTGTTTGCTACAGTAAATTCAGCTTAATGTTGCAGACCGGAGGCTGGCAGAGTGTGTGTGAGGGAGTGGTGAGAGAGGCCATTGAACGGAAAGTGGATGGAAAGTGGAGAGTGGGTGGCTTTACAGATGAAGCGTGAATGTGGAGTTTTAGGACAGTCGAGTTAGCGTGAAACTCCCCTGACTCTGGTTCAGCACACGGACAGGCAATAGGACACCGGTCTAAAGTGCTTTAAGTACAAAATTCCATGACATCAGTTCTGACAATCACGTTTACCACTCTAATCCTTTTCATGTCACCGTCACATCTGGTCTTGCTTTTCTTCTTCCATGTTCAATGTGTGTGGCTAAACGAAAAGAAATAAATGTACTTTCTGAGAACAAAATGGTTTTCATATGTTTTGCAGCAATTTGAGATTCTTCTCATTATGAAATTCCCCTTGTTCGTCCTTGCCAGTTGTACTTGTTCAGCCGGAGGTCGTCCAAAACCAAGATTTGAGGAAAGATATGGACATATCAGCAGTTATACCACCCAAAGGTTTCCGAGGGGATGCTTTGAAGCTGGATTCTGGTGCTGTTCTTTGCCATCTTTGTATGTAACTGGAGCAAGAAACATTTAATTTGATTAAAGGGGAGGAGGAAGGGGAGGAGATGGCAGAACAACAACCTGAATGTAACAGGCTGAGACATCCGTCCATCAAACAAAGCACATTTCTCTGCCCAGAGCAAACTTCTCCTTTGAGCCTTACTAGTCTCTCAATATATTTCAAACTAACCTCAAAAGACACAAAAAAAAGGAAATGAAAATAACCCCAGACATAAATATAATATTAAAAATAATTAAATAATGCATTGACTTTATTAAAATGGAGAAGTTGCAACATCCTTCCATTGACTTCAACAGTGAGTTTTAGAAAAGCCCACATCCAGAAACTGTTGGAGAAACTGGACCTTAAGTTCATTCAGAAGAGCTTTTTTTAAATTCAGTTATCGAAAAACTAAATATTTCTGAGCTTGTATTATTATCTCATACTAAGTTTCTGAGTTTGAATTTCTTCTCCAAAATTACATGCTGTAGGTGCACTATATTGTTTTGGAGAATATTTTTTAATCAGAAGAGAAAGATCATTGACTGCTTTTTAATGCCTAAACAAACTATCTTTGTTTTTATGACCTTAAAGGGCAACACAATTATTATTTGTCGGACCCTGCCACCTTTCTAACTTCAAACAGAGTTCTGGGGACAAACTTAACTTAGAAAAAAGAGATATTTCTGAGTTTGTATTATTACCTCATTAATATTATAATTATCATAATAATGAGTATACTGTAAATTCAGATCTTCAGCATCACTGAAACAGAAAACAGCTAGTAACCCACACATAAGGTCACTTGAGGTAATATTTTACGCATTTGACCTGTGATAATTATAATTTAGCTCTATGCATGCATTGTTTTCAAAGGCTGTCAGCAGATCTGTAATCAAGTGACACATAATGTATAGGCACACGCTCAGCTCCCAACAGAGAGTAGGAGGTAGCCATGGTGATGTTGTTAGGTCATGATTAAGGTCATTAGTGTCCATGCCAAAGTGACAAAAAAACACCGCCCACCACCCACATAAACGCTCATTATTATAATGCTTTACATAGCTAAATATAAACAGCACAACGCATACGAGCACACGGAAAGACGCACATGAGCGTGTGCACATGCGGAATTGCTATTCCTCTCCCACACAGTGTGCAAATATTAATGCGCCCCACTCATTAGGAGGTGACAGTGCATATGTCCAGAGCAACGAACAAAGTGGAGAGAAAGAGAAACCGCACCCACCACCACCACCACCAACGCCCTCCTCAATGTCTCTGAAACCACCAGCCTCTCACTGAGGGCTCCTCAGTGCAACATGCCTGATCGCGGCAGCTAAAACACACAGAAGTCACAGAGATGGGCTTTGTTTGTACGCCAGGCCTCCACAATGGTCCTGTCATGCTAATATGCCCACACACTCGTGCCCTGTAGATGCCAGCAAAGTCCCCATGTTACACAGCTAGCCTGGTGTTGTACTCTCATTCACTCAGCCTGCCTTCACACTGTTTTCAAACACGGATTATATCACCATGCTGGCTGCTGTAAGTTTGTTCCTCTCCAAATGTTTGGCAGAGCTTGAACTAATCATTACACGTAGGGATGCACAATATTTTTTTTTGCCAATATCTGATATGTTGAAAATTTCCAACTCATTCTTGCCTGTTGCCAAAGCTGACACTGATATACGCACTCATTTTTTTCCACCTAACTGCAGAGAACATCAAGTCTCTCCTATGGTGGAATCAACATATTATGCCTACTGTTATTGTGATGGTCCACTGGCAGATGCAGACATGCGATGCTTTCAAAATGTACATCGCTGGGCGAAATAAGAAAACTACTCAGTCAACAGTTTGTATGCATACACATAATTACAGCGTCATCTTAGTCATACTGGTTTAAGTTTTTTGGTTTGTTGATTTCCTGTTTTATTTTGTCGTTGTAGCCTCTTGTCACTTCCGGCTCACCTGTGTTCCCAGTGTTTCCCTCCTGTGTTGCTGTGCTCCTCTTAGCATGCTTTTCCCCCCACGCCTGTCTCACATCAGCCTTGTTAGCACTGCCCTGTTCCCAGTGACTCTCCACCTGCACCTCATCCCCTCGTTAGTCTAGTTCGTATTTAAGCCTGTGTTTTCAACTGTTTTCGTCCTGTGTACCCTGTGGCCCCATGGCTTCTGGTATGTCCTCTGTTTTGTATTTATCCCTTGGACTTGCCTTTGCCTGTCTCTTGGATTTTGTTTTTTTGGACATTGGATTTCATACTTAGGACATCAGCTTCTCATTAAAGCTCGCCTGTTTTACACTGCCTGCCTGCCTGTGTGTTTTGCGTTTGGGTCCTTTCTGTGTAACTGTGACAGGGGAGCAGAAGTATGTGACAGTGGGAAGCAGTGATACGCTGAAGCTGTGTCTACACCGCTGTTAATAAAACAAGAAGAGGAGAAAAGATGAGCGGGTCCCGTTACTGCATATTAAAAAAAAATCAGTTTCAACCTTTATCCCATTAATCGATTAGTTATTGATTAAAGTGTCCTGTTTTTGTCCAGACCCCAAAGATATTCAGTTAGCTGTCATAGAAGAGTAAAGAAACCAGAAAATATTCACATTTAAGAAGCTAGAATCAGAGAACTTAGGCTCAAACCAATATATTGACTATCAAAATAGTTGGCGATAAATGCAATAGTTGACAACTATTACATTAATCAGACTATATATTATGTACTGTACTCGATTTAGCCAATTAAATCAAAATTCCTTGCACGTTAACGATAAGAAAACACTGCAGTCTTAATGCAGAGCCAGTGCAGGAGGTTAATTGAGGGGAAGCTACAACAGCTATAGTCTTCTCTGCATTTGTTTGTTTTGTCGGAGCCCTTCTTGTAATTGTTTCACTTCACCTCCTTTTTAAAATAGAGGCAGAGGGAGAGATGAATTTAAAGCGAAACACCCGAGGTGACTTTCAGCGAAGGAGGTGCAGAGTGTTGAATAAGTGATGAGGACCTCGCTCTTCCATGGAGGAGAATGAGGAAACTGACACACCCTCTGTGGTTGGAGGAGACACAGACATGGCGAGGATGCGGTGTGAAGCGGCTCAGCTCCCAGGACACTCGTCCTGGAGTTAGAGTCGGTTAGGAGAATAAATAAATCACACAATGAAATGGGAGAACAAAACTCTACAAGGGTAGTGTCACATATCCTGACTAAACCACAAACACCTACCACCGCGCACACGATGAGACAGAATAATCGGCTGTAAGTATCATCTGTAACTCGAATATCCAATTTCTGAACTCCCTTGGATGCATATTGTAAGCCAAACACTCTGATCCTTGGTAATGCTTTATTTTATTGGTTATGTATTTCTGAAATACTTTCCTACAGGGGAACTTATACATAGATCGTATTTCTTATAAGTTCTGTGGGAAGTATAAATGGTGTTACTTGTTGAGGAACTGAAAGAAAAGAAGAAAATAAGTCTTTGATACACTTGGGAAGAACCTGATACTTTTGACTGACTTCTGGAGACAGAATGAGGAAATGATATAGTAGTTATATACTGTATAGTTAAATACAAAGAGCCATTTGGTAACATTAACAAACAGACAATAGATTATTGATTATGAGGCATTCTATTGTCCATATTTGTTCAGCTAAACCAAGTATTTTCTTGATTAATCAATTAGTTGTTTGGTCTATAATGTTTCATAAAATGGTGAAAAATGTCAATTACTGTTTCCCAAAAAGCCCAATATGATGTCCTCATATGTCTTGTTTTGTCCACAACCCAAAGATATTCATTTTACTGTTAAAGAGGATTAAAGAAACTACAACTAAAACTGATGCATAGATTATCAAGATCGATTCATCAATTTTGAAGACAGCAGTGGTCAAAGAAGTATTTTGTAACAATTTGTCACACTGTAGGTGCTAACTACACACAAAAACTCATTACATCATAACAAAGTTATGTGTTGAAAACTTGTATGCTGAAGTAAACATGTGTGTAACGCTGTGATCCTACCCTCTCATAGTGCAGAAACAAGTGATAGGAGGGCAGAGTGGCTGAGACAGAGACACCATTCAGCCTATTACAAGACACTGAACCATCAACATGATTATGAAGCTGTAATTTTAAGGTTATTTAAGGTTTTAGGGCATGGCAGTTACACACCGACTATACCAGTTTAATATTTTCTAGGTTTTCCCAAACTAGAACTTCCCAGAAAAAAAAAGAGGAAGAGGGACGCAATAGTTAATTTCTAGGATATTAAGAATCGAATGGACCTTTAAAATTAAGCGTTGCACTGCCTGACTATGTGTCCTCCCTGTGCTTCTGTGTGTGACCAGGGTGAAGCTGTGTGTAAGTCTGAACCTCTGTAAAGGATGACATCATTGGGGCGTACAGGGCAGTGTGCCGCCATCATTTGTGGAGTTAATGTTTTCCAGCTGTAGAGCCTCAGTGTCTATAATCCTCCTGTTCCAGGAACTGTTCCTCTGCTGAACAACACAGAAGGTGACAAAGCAAGCGGGCATGTACACCACACTTGCAGGAGTTTGATGTATGTGTGTGTGTGCACGCTGCATATGCATGCAGGTTAACTATTTAGACAAAAGACAAACACGAGCCATTTTACTGACTTCAAATACCTCAGCCAACTAGGCCAAGTAGGAAACCACAGTCCATTAAAGCTCCTGCACACTGCCTTGTAAGCAGTTAGCTCTGCTATAGTTAGGCTCCCTGTAGAGCGGGAGGCTGACTCATGGCAGCGGGTGTTTGATGTGGCGCAGAGCTCCACTGAGTTTACTTGGGAAAACACTCTCCTGTTCCCATGGTGACCACAACAGGAAGGATGCTGTCACTCAAGGGGGCAGGGTTCTCAGCAGACTACGGCCTGGCCCCCAGCGCTCGCAGAGGGACACGGGGTCAACCTCTTTCTGGCTGCACTTCTCTCCCCAATTCTCACACAGCACGCACACACAGAGTTTCTCTCTGACGTGCTGCTGAAAAGTTCACCGACTGTGCTGAAAAATAAGGATTCGACGACACGAGCGGCTGAAGAAAAACTCTCAAAACTACAAACTTTTAGACAAGGATAGTTTATCTGTTTCTGCAGCTGCTGTTCAGAAGACTGGTGGTTATAGTAAAGAAAGTTGCAGTAGTAGAAAGTGATTACTGTACTGTTCCTAGTGTCGATAGTGATGTTAATATTGTCTCAAACTCATCCTCACATGCTGTTCTCAGTAAAACCTCAGTCTGCGGATGCAACACCACAGCACACCGTCTCTTGCACACAACAGGAAGATGTTTTTGAGCCAGTTTTTCACCTGATGCACTTTGGCACTCTAGAAATCTATTGTTGGATGATTCAACACGAAATGTCTCGCTGATAACTGATTAGAGACAATTTTTCAATAAAGATCCACTGATAATGTACCTGTCAGATGTTTTTGTGGTGTTTTGTGTTGTTGTTGGTTGCTTGGAAAAAGTGTGCTTTTTGTATCTGACAGAGCTCAAAAGAATGGATCCAAGACCTTTTCTGTCCAAACATGACATTTTACTTGGAACTGGAGGGGTTTTCTTGCTCCTGACTCATTTCAGTCTTGATTCCGTTTCTTCTTTCACTTTGTTTCTCTTCTGTCTCCCTGTCTCTGCACATATCTGCCGATACCTGCCAGTCATGTGACGCACAGTCACCCTTTTACTTGTCGAAGGGGGAATTTAGATGCAACAGATCACCCTCCTAATGTAAACACTGCAGAAATATGTGATATATGAGAAAGCAATTATAAATATGAATCTTAATCATTCATCTAATCCTAAACATGTTTACTTGTGCAGCCTTAAGATAACAAAATCCTGTTGTGAATCGGTGTGCAATGTCTGACACAGTTTTATCTGGCTCCGAGTTAAGCTCTTCCTGGAGGAGGTAACAGGAAGAGCTGAGTTCAGAGCCACAGCACTCTGCCAATGCCATCTAGTGCTGAGACTTCAACACAGCAGGCTGTGTGGATGAGAGAGCGCCTCTGTGCCCGTCTCTACACCTCTGTGCAGCAGCTGCTCTCACTGCCACGTCTCTAATGAAAGACCTCCAGGAGGCGCTCTGTGTCAGAGATACTATCTGCTCCTCTGGCAGCTGGTTTGTTTAGAAAAGGAAGCTATTAAAATGTCTTTAACTGAGAAGTAAAGTCCCGAGGCTGGAGGGATGTTGGGGGAGGGACCAAGAGAGGGGAGATGAGGTGGAGAGAGGAAGTTGGTGAGAAACAACCGCCGGGAAAGGGGGGGCATTGTTAAAAATTTCCATTTATTCTTCAAAGACTCACGTCCCTCTTTAAATTCACCCCCAATGACAATCAGCTTCACATTTTCTCCTGCCCATCCATCTGACACACCCACCGAAGACCTGCTCAACTCTTTTTGTCACTGCATTTCTATTTTTCTCAACAATTCAGTGGAGATAAAGACAAAATGCAAATAGATATACAGCACCCAAGTTGTTTTGGGCGCCACCATTTTCCCCAAACTTCTCATTTTTCAAAAGTATATTTTTTCTATGATGCTGGCGGAGGGGGTCTTTGTTCCAGTGAGGTGACCCACATCCACTGTGAAACACTGCGAGAAGCCCTTGGGACACAAGCCAGACATCACTATGTTGCAAGGATGTTATTGTTCCTTGATCTTCCCTGTGAAACACTCCTTTTAGCTTGGACTGAGTGAAATAAAACCACCTCTTATACCTGTCTGAAACCTTCCTTTTTTATCATTCACTCATGGACTCATTACATTCATAAAAATGCATCATAGCAGAAAAATCTGGAAAATGAGATGACTGGAATCATTTAGCAGCCATGCAGCGGCAGAAACACACACAGCTACTGTACTGTCACAGAGCTGGTGTCTCATTAATTCATTCTCCCACGTGGCATCTCTCCACATCTCCCTGCTGTTTTCCCCTCCTTCCCTTCCCCCCTTCCTCCTCCTCTCCTGTCCCGTATCAGGGCCTCAGCCGTCTACGCTTGACGGCTGAGGTCACCGGCTTCTTATGCGCTCTGCAATAAATATTTGCGATAATACCCATCAATCTGCAGATGCATGAGGAGGTGAAGCTTTCTTTGGTCCGTGCGGTACTTTTTAGAATGTGATTCACTGCTGTTATTTGATGTTATTGATGGTTTAAATGAGAAACACAGAGAACGTTTAAGGCAATAACAGCGAGCAGAGCAAAAGAGCTGTTCCCTAAATCGTGATTTTTCCATCCGAGATTGAGAGAACATTAATTAGAAACAGAAAAAGGACCCTTGCTGCAGAGAAAGGAGGATTTCACTGCTATTAATCTGTTCTTTTAATCCTGATATTGCTGGAAAAAGTGCTGCAGCAACATAATAAATACCAGTCCGGTACGCGAGTCGTGATTACTCCCTCAGCATGGCCGTGTATCCGTTGTTTCTCTGTGATCTTATCTGAACCATTTACACAGCTGTCTGGCCTCTCCTGTTTCCTGTCCAGGTAAGAGAGTCTCCAACCAATAAGACAGTTCTCTGACTCCTTCACGCCGGCCAAGTCAAACTCTGAAATACCTAAAAATCTCCTCTTACTTGCATTTGTGCCTCTGACACTCGGAAACCGTAACTGCTCCTTAAGCAATTACCCCTAATGATTTCTGTTTCCTGTAACTCTCTTAGCTTGAAAAATGTGTCCTCGCTCTGAACCTGCCATATTCATCCTCAATCAGGCCCGTGCCAATATTTACTCTCATGCAGACATGCCAGAAACACATACCGGCACAAAAGATGCCATAAGCTACTATGGTTATGAACAGTCAGCCGCGAGCGAAAAATGAATCACAAGACTTTATGCCAACCCCCAGCCTACACCCTCGCAGTAAAGAAAAAGCCCAGTAGAATGTCTCTTTCGCAATAAATCATTCAGCGATGACGCCTACGTATGACACCTACACAAAGCCTACATGTAACCTCTGTGTAACCTCCACACCAGCGCTAACTATCCACCAGACGCCCACTCAGCACAGCGCCCTCTCCCAGAGGTCCCAGTTTAGACCGAGGACGCAGCTGGTCTGAACACTTTTCCTCATGCGTTTTCATATGTATGATCCTCTCTTACCTTTCCCCCCCTTCCCCCCGTTGCCTCCCCGATTTCTCTCCAGCCTCCTCTGTCTCCCTCTTTGTGCTTTTTTTCCTCCCTTATTTCTTTTGCAGATCCGCTTTCAGCTCTTTGGCTGACATTTGAGGCGCGCAAAATTGATGTACGCGCACAGACAGATACAGAGGCAGACAAACAGTGAGCCAGCGTAGGCCCATAGCAAGGCTTTATAAATCCAAAAGAGAAAAGAGAAGGAAAGAAAATGCCAAAAACCTACAGACACACGCCCTCTAACATTAGCATCCACAAGCATGACAGAGGATCATGACTCTGAGTATTGTCTCTTCACCTTAACTACCTTCACTTATGGAGCGGTTTGGCTCGGGGCGATGTTTCCTGTGGGATGCATGTCGACGAGACACCGCTTTGTGTCAGTCAGCATGAATAGCAATGAGTGGATCTGGTATCTCTGAGACGAATCCATCTGTACTGTATGAAACAAAACTGACTATACACTAGCCTGGGCAATGTGTATCAATATATCATTATTAAGCACTGTAAGTTAAGGTCAGTGACAGATTCCTTACATTTGTGATTTGATAAATTCAGTTTATTGTCCAAGAAAAAATAATAATAATGTGTCGGAAAGTAACCAGTGAAGACTCTATATTTGTATCTGGCATTTCACCCACTGAGCATGTTGACAGCAGCCGTATCTCGAAACTATGGACTTTTCCTCAGCCAGTTATCTCGTGCTCCGACCTGTTATGCCAGCTATGTCTTCTTGTGCGCTGCTACTCAAGACAACACATTATCTGTAAGTGAAAACTCTCTGTTCTATTTCTAACAGGGAGCCAGACATAACACTGTGCGTATGTGTGGATGGATGTGCATAACTGGTGGTGAAAATTTAATAACGGCTTTCTGTTCCCGTCTCTTTCGGTTTTACTTTCTGACACCAGGGCAGAGAGGACAACCTCAGCCAGACGGGATTATTGGTGGGTCAGCCGGGTTGATCAAAGCCAGCGGGGGAGACGGTCAGACAGGCAGAACAAAAAGATCTTAGAGGATTAAACCGTGTAACAAAAACACGGTTCAGATTTAGGATTTCGACACATTTTCTATACATCCGGCCAATTTGTTGCTTAATTAGATCACTCCTGTCCTCTCTATGTCTCACCCAGTCCAGCCAGTGTTAATGAGGGAAAGTCCACATCACGTATGACTGCCGCACAGTGTGAGAGTGTGTGTGTGTGTGTGTGTGTGTGTGTGTGTGTGTGTGTGTGTGTGTGTGTGTGTGTGTGTGTGTGTGTGTGTGTGTGTGCGCGCGGATACAACAGGGCGAGGGCAGCAGGGCATGGGGGTCGGACGGTAATGGCTGTAGCACATTCAGGCCTCCTACTCAGGAATGCAGAGTGAGGGAGAGACACAACACTGCAATTCACTCGCAGAGAACTATTCTTAGTCCAGTATGTGAAGTGGACCCCCCCCTCCCCGTCACCCCCTCCCTGGGGGCCGTGGAAAGAGTCTGGATGGACCAGTGGACATGGTGTCCATTAAGGTGCGGGGTGAGGCTGGATGGAGAGCTTTAGAGAAAGAGAAAGAGAGAGAGGATAAAAGTTAAGCTCCAGTGAGGCAAAGCCCAGTCAGCTAAGTCTGAATGGAGTAGTTCACTGGCTGTGAAGCCTCTCCAAAGAGCCTATTGTAAACGTACATTGGCACAATGCATGGAGCCCCGGGGACCTCTCTCTCCTCCTCTCATGTGACCTCTCACAAACACTGACATACTGACACATACTTTCTCTCCATCCAGTTTTCCTACCTAGACGAAACAGACTTTTTGTCCTCTGATACAATTCTGCAACTGAAGAAGCGACATGTATTTCAGAGAGGAAAGAAAAAAGAGAGTTTCCTGTGCTCACACCCAGCACACACACCATTGAGATCACTGTGCAGCATCACGCAGAGTTCAAACAGTGGGGGGATTCAGCTGGAGACAGTGTCACTAGTGACAGTGACAGGCTCAGATTTATTTTTTTTCTTTCTGTGTTCTCTCTCTTCGCTTTTATTTCTCTGTCCCATTCTGAATGAGTCATTGAGAAGATGGGGACGGACACACACCAAGGCCCTGGCAGTGCACGGTCCTACTGTTATCAGGCAAACATGGCTGAGTCGTCTGCAGCTCAGTCATAACAAATGTCAAAGAGCTATTCATCTCCTCTAATCCCTTTCTCTGTTCTCTCGTCTGCGTGTATATATACACACACACACACACACCGGTGACACTAGAAGCATTCACTCAAAATAACAAGGGCTGAGTACTGAAGAATTGGGTGAATGTAAATCCAGTTGATTTAGGGGAAAAGAAAGGGAGCAGAAAGGAAGTGTAGGCAATTAGGGAATTCATGTACAGATGGAGAAGGCTAAGAGAAGAAAGGCAGAGAGGGAGGCAGAAGAAGTGAAAATGTAAGAGGAAGAGGAAAGCAAAGTGGAGGGATGAGGAGGAGGTGAAGGGAGGTTTGACAGGAGGAAGCGAATGGGTATGCGTCACCCTGCTGATGAAATCTCTCAAGTGATATGAACACACGTTTAGGTTGCAGCGCATGACGAAGGCGCCGCAAAGAACTGCACAGCACGGCTTCACAGAAAAGCTGCATGCTGAGTTGTTCAGACTGACAATCACAAAATGCATCGTGTGTGCGTGTGTAGGAGAGAGAGATACGACATCCTGTCCCACACTGTCAGAGCGAGCGTGACACACAACCTCTGAGGTGACGCCTTCACAACCTGGTTTGACACATATAGAGTGCAAGGTAAGGTATACACGCAAACTGAAACGGAAAGAGGGAACGCAATACGTGTGATTCATTACATGCATCGGCTTCAACAGGCCACAAAACAGTGGAGCAAAGAGGTGACACAGACGTAAAATGAATTATATTCAACTTTAAGATGAAGGAACGTGCAGCACTAAGCATCGTTACTGATGACTTACTGATGTCGGCTGACCAATAGTGCCATGTATCAGTGCTAATTTAGCTTTAGCTCCTTTATAAGAGTTTCCCTAGGCCTGTCACGATAACTACTTTATCGGATGATGTATTGTCTTGGAAGTAATTGCCATAAAGGTATAAAATGCATGTCTTTAACACATGAATAAGCTCATAAGATGTTACAATGTGCCTGTAGTACTGTAAAATTATAATATTAAACACTCAATACTGAATATTCATAATGCTTTATAACAATAATCATAAGTCAGTATTGCGCCAAGTTCTTCAATGCATTATAAACATACCTATGACGCTTTATAGTGTGAACAATGATCTCATTATAATCATTTTATAACACAACATAATCACTATTGTAATGCATCATGATGTGTTATGATAAGTGTTTATGATTGCTTATAGCTACAGGCACGCTGTAACGTATTAATAGTATGTTCATAGTGCATTATAGGCATCTGACTCTTCGTGAGTGCTCATCACTATGCTTATACTGCCCTGTAGGGGCCTATGCATCATCACGCAATTTTAATAATGTTAAGAATGCCTTATAATGTATTACAGACATGCACATCATACAAACGGTTACTTTCATTTTTAAGACCATTTTATGCCACTGACATAATGATAATATATATAATAGCACAATGATGCTTTTACAGAGAAATGAACTTTCAGTTCTTAAGAATATTCATCTGAACTGGAAAGTGAAACATGTTTTATAATATCCTACATAAATCAAAGATAAATGAAATAAAACCACACAACCTGAACCATGAATTAAATGAACTGCTGGACACAAAAATGATCGAGGTACATAAATCGATAAGTTGATGAGATAAGTACCATAAGTTGATGATGTAATTATTACGACAGGCATCATATCATAAAATGTATTTGTAATAAAATTCATGATTCAAATCATTGGCAAAAGTCCTCTTTATTCTCGACTGTACTATGAACCCTGATAATCATATGATTATGATAAAGTGTTGCATTAATAGTTCCATTGCAATGTTAAAGCCCAAAAAGCTTCTTCTTGACCGTTCGTTCTGGGAGAGTCTCTTTTCTTTCTCTGTCTTATTTATGCGGTTATACAATCCGACTGTGGTCTGATTTCCAAAACCATGACTTATGTAAGAGAATGACTCTATTGGCAGGCAAGGAAAAGTCGCCTCTGTTGATTTGTGAAGCAGCTTCAGATCCGACTCCATGGACGTAAAGACAACAGCACAGCGTTTGTCCTGGAGTGTTGGGAGGCTGACTTTCTTCAAGAACTGGAACACTTATGAATGTCCACAGGGACCTGAAAAGTTGCTAGCGTGGAAACTTATGAATCTGGCACAAAGATACTAACAATTGTGTGCACACTCAAGAATGAGCCTGTTAAAGCCAGCGAGACACCCTGACATGTGAAGCTGCAACCATTAGTCGATCGACAGAAACTTAGTCGCCGTCAGTGGCTAACACAGGAGTGTTTATGAGAAGTTATCTGCAGTAGAGCCTCAGCATGAACTCCTCTGGGAGGTCGAACAGATCTACTGAATCTCTCTCTTCCTCTTCTGACCCTTCCTCTCTCTCTCACTTTGTGGGTTTCCCCTCTTTATGGTCTAGCTGTCTAAAATGATAAGACCGGCGACGTCTGGCCCAATTATAACCTTGATTCAGTTTCCGGCTCCACTGCAGTTTCCAGCCTACCTTGCCCTGTCCAGATGTAATATGAAGCATGTGACAGAGATGTCAGGATCAGTGCAGATCCCCAGCCGGTTCGGGCTTGACAATAACCTCACAAGACAGAGGCAAGTTCGATAAATGAAATAAAGCGCAGGAGGTGATAGAAGATGGACTGGGTGTTCAGGAGGCGGTTATAGAAACAATTAAAAGAATAAATCTAATAGCAGCAGCTCAGGAAATTAATTTATAAAACACTTGGAAGCGTGGGAACACAAGAGCGATGGATGAGATGAAATAAGATCTAGGAGACGGGGGGGAAAAAAAGTAGAAATATGCAAGGAGGAGTGATAGGACTGCTTCCTGTTTGAATTCCATCCCAGCTGACCTTTCTCTGTTGCCGTGGTAACAGAGGCATTGCTGTTGGGAGAGGAGGCTAATTACTGGTAATCTAACTGGTTTTCTCTCCTCTGGGACAATCGATTTTCAGCATTATCAGTCACACTAACTGGCTTGAGATGGGCGTATTAGCCGGTGTTTGATGTTGCCAGTGACTGACTGAAGCGACACTGACAACTATCTTCTTATGTGGTCAAATCGAGATTAAAAAAAAACATGCTGACACAGATGTAAACCAGTTGCAAACCCATATGCATGCTACAGAATTTTGTACGCAGCCTAATGGTTGGTTTTGCAGAGCCACAAGTACCACACACACACACACACAGACTCAAATTAGGCTGCTAACGTGTGTATGCTGGGCTGATACGCAGGTCAGCAGTCATGCACGATGCATCCCAGGCAGTTGACATGATGTGCCATGAGGAAAGAGCAGAGTCAGACTGACAGCATGTCCCCCGAACGACCACACACAGCCGCAACACATCACTGGGGCACGCTGGGTAGACGTGCCCCCCCACCACCAACAAATGACTGCTACACACTGTCTGACACACATTTTAGCTCCAGACAGACAGACATGCCCAGTAGTGATATTTTACATTTTACTAGAAGTAGAACAGACACAAGCATGCAAAACATGACTAGTTTAAGCCCAGAAGACAAAGAAATACATGATGATGTGAATACGAATTGATTAAAAGCAGAGAAAATTAAACTAATCTAATGTGACAAGCCAAAAGCAATTTCATTTACAGACACGAGGAGAGGAGAGGAGAGGAGAGGAGAGGAGAGGAGAGGAGAAGAAAAGAGATCTGAAACATCTTCCTTCTTCCACAAAGCGTAAAGTGAGATGAGTTAGTTTTTTTTTTTAACATAATACATGCTGAGAGCAAGTGAAAAACAAAAAGCTAAAGGGAGGTCAATGAAATATGAACACCTTTTTCAATATTTAAGAACATGAGGTGCAACCTTCGGGTCATACCTAAACACGGAAAAGTACAGGAAGGAAAAGCACTTGAACTTTAACCAGAGTGTGACTGCAGTTTCTATAAAGCATGTGAGAGTGTATGTTCACATTTTAGTGTGAAGGCCAAAGAACACATACCGCTCACATGCGATTAGTTTGGGAGAGTAGTAGCATGCACATGAGCATGAACGGAGGTGAACCGCATTGGTAGAGGATCACCATACCAAAGGTTTTTTTTGCATGTTTAAGCCCATTAAATACAAGTCAAATATATTTTACATCACTGTCAGCCAGTTTCCAGAGCACAACTTGCATTTTTTTAGCAGAAGAGACCTCGCCGACAGAATGAGTTGACTGGGCAACTAAAATAAAGATATAAAGATGACAACAAAATGTAACCTTTTCTCTCCTGTATTTGTTGCAGAAGTAAGAAAATACTAAAGAACCTCTGTGAGCTCAGTAACTTGACTGTTTTCTGGGGCCTTCAAGTCAGCAATCGGTGCCAGTGTGGCGCTTAAGTATGTATGTGAGTGATTACACTGTTGTCGGGGGAATTCATTGAGAAAAAACTTTTGCACACCCGTGGATCGATAGATGGTTCATAGAAGACCAAAGGCAGAAAAAATCAAAGATAGAAGTTTAACAGGATATCAAGATAAGCTCATGAAGGTCTTTGCACTGAAACGTTGTTATCAAAATTCATTCCTGATTGCAAGTGAGGTGAACAGTGTGCAGGAGTTTTTGTCCTAATTACACTGATTACTTATTTTATTTTGTTGTGAATTGGCCGCCTGTCAAGTTAACACTCAAAACAATTAGGGGGCAGCATATCACCAGAGTAACCACTAACCGCAGCGGCTAGTTAGCTCATTTAGCCGTGCAGTTAGCGGTCTGGACTACTATTTCTTCACATTCTGTTGATAAATTTAGTTAATGTTTTAAACTTCAATTTTTACATATTGCCCATTTATTATTTTGGGGTAATGGACAAACAATCTGAAGATGTTGCCTCGGGCACTGGGAAACTGTGATGGAAATTATGGGATTTTTCTAAATTTTCTGAGGTATAGACTTGATACTAATCAAGAAACATTGACCATAACAATCAATTAATTGACAAAATACTTGACAGATGAATAATCAATGATGAAAATACTTGCTGGTTAAAACCATAGTCAGTAAACCAATAGCAGAGACTTGCTTGAAATAGCCAGCAGCAGTGATTTACTTTGGAAAATGGTCAGCAGCAGCAATGTAAAAATGATAAACACAGCAGTTTGTGGTTAATGAGTAAAATCAGGAAAAAAAACATTGGTAGAATGATTGCTCATGCTTTACCTTTACATTATGGGATTACAAAGCCATGGACAACACTACACAGATGGAAAACTCCCGCTAAATGCCTGCAAACTGGGAGTGGGCACCAAAAATAGTCAATATGCAATCATGCATGGAGCTAGTACCATAAGGGCACCGAGGATGCCAAACGCAAGGAGTGGCACTATCTAGTGCCAAAGGAAAGAGATGACCATGGTCACAGAACACCAAAAATTAGGATATCATGTGGAAAAATGCATGAGCGTGCATATGCCCTTAAGTAAAGAGCATTGGTGGTGACTGCAGACAGGCAACCCTGTGCTGCTGCGTAAATAAACTCCCAAGCTGCAGTGGGATGCCAGGGTGGGCATGTTGGCCCCAGTGTCTGGCTGTGTGGTTGGTGTGGCTGGCATCCTCCAGGCCTGGTATGACATGTGGTTCATCCCAGCAGGCAGCCAGAGTCACAACAAGAATGACACTTGTGTCTACACGGCCACGCTGCTCACTTTTGCTGAAAGTCATAATAAACACCCTGGTGCCAGTAATGGGTCTAAAATGCTGTTAATTTTGTTGCTAATGTGATTTATATACTGCAGTTCAGTCGTGTTTAATACAGTGTTAATTTCATAACAAGAAAAAATGCCAAGAGGAGCGATGAGATGAAAAATAGATCTTCGATAATAAAAACTAGGATGAAATGAATGTGGTGCGTTTGTAGATGAGACTGCACTAAAATGTTAGTGGTGGGCTTTCGGACTAGGCTTGGGTAGTATCCCAAATTTTATTTAACAATTTAAAATGTGTGGTAGATGATATTATCATTTCTCGTTTGCTTGGCGAGTCCAGCATGCATGCTGCTACATCAGGCCAATTAACCTGTAGTAACCTCCCAAATATCCCTGCGTGTTGCCTCTGCTGCCACAACAGCTCTGCATGCATTTTTCAAAATAAAAGCCTGTAGATGCTTTATTGCTGTTCGATATTGTGAAAAATATTGCATTTGACAGCAAATATCGCGATATTCGATGAATACAGCTTATTGTAGACATTTGAAGGCACACCACCTTGCTATTAATGTCACGATGAGTTAGCTAACTGTGAGTCGTAATGTTAAAAAAAAGCATATTACTGAGCAGTCAGCTAAGTTAACCTGTTGCAAATGTGCTAGCAAGCCATGTTGGTAGCATGGCTGGAAACCAGCTTTTCTTGTGAAAAAACCTTTCGGTTTGCAGCCGCAAAATAATGAATAACAGAGGCTGACTTCCTGACTAACATTGGCTGGGTTAATAGGTCAGCTAATGTCAGGTTGCTAGCTTCAAAGCTTGTGAGTGAAACATGTAAGGCTTGACAACTAATGTTGTAACTTGTCTGGGACTAGTTAACCTTTCAGTCAGACAAATGAAATGCTTTGTCAATATACACTATTGTCCTTTTGCTGGAGTGAGACACATGGGGGAAGCTGTTTTGGCTTTTTAGTGTTCTGCTTCATCATTTCATTATGAGGTAAATGCTGATTGCACAGTGTAATAATGAAAGCATTTGCCTTTACACTGGTTCCCTATAAACATTGCTATCACTCTACAATTCTCCCAGGAAAAGGAAGGGTATCCGGCGATACAGTCAGGTTGGCACCCTGGCACCAATTCTGTCTGCCTTCACACTTCTATTATAGACTAAATGACTGAATAAACTCATGTTTTGTCCTGTGTTGTTGTTGTTGTTGTTATTTGTTTTTGAAAACCCCCAAAAAAGATCCAGCTTTCTTTGCAGCTGCAGAGCCAACAATAACACCACTTGGAAATGCGAGGGGGTGGGAACGTTGTCTTTTGCCACGAAAATGAAAAGCTGATTAAAATAGAATGACTTTTTGTTGACTAAAACTAGACTTTGATACAAAACCTGCTTGATTATCTTGTATTGTAAACATATCTTACATGTGTCGGTCTGTTTTTATATTTAACATACTTGGTGTACAGCAGCTCAGAGCCAGACAGAGGCCAGAAAAGATGTAATGGGAAAGATCCCATGGTCACTGAAGCAGGAAACTGCTACTTTTTTGAAAAACCCAAACTCAACCACCATTACATCCTTCATTCTTGTATCTATCTACCCTTCCATGCTCCCTGCATATTTGAGGACGGGTGGGCTGACCACTATGAGGAACAGTGAAGTAGTCAGAAAGCGGTGATCGCTTTCACAGAGCAGCTCATCAGAGGAAAATGCAGCATGCACCAGGGGGATTTACCAGGTATCAGGTCAGCCATGCTACACACTCACAAATACACACACACACTTCAGAAACTGATCTGACCCGGCCAGGGCCCATGCAGAGCAGTGGGGCTGAAAGAAACACAAAGGGAAACAGTGTCCAAACTCAAATATAGAGGGATCCGAATGAGTGAAGGCATGGTGAGATGGGGAAGTAAAGTCAGGGGAGGAGGGGGGGATGACGTTAAGTGAAAAAAAAATGGCTACTATGAAAAGGAGAGGGGGTCAGTGAGAGAAAGAGGCTCACGCTTCATTGAATGTTATGCCACAGGGTCTGATTCTGCTGACCTGGTTTCTTTCACCAACAAAAGGCCGTGCATTAACACACTGACAAAAAAAAGTCCACACACACACACGCACACACGCACACACACACACACACACACACACAACGCCTATGGACATTTACACACCCACTTAAGCTAAAGCCTGTGCACACAAGCGTTATACCTGCACATTTACACACATGCTTACTCTTCTACCCAGCTTCCCCTCTCTCATTTCTGCTTCCTATATCTGTATATAGAATGACTTCAAGTAATTATTTATGGGTTTTTTTTTTTCATCTTTAGAGGCTTTTTCAAGATACATGAGAGAAATGAGACTAACAAGTCAGTATCTCGCACTGGAGGATGTGTCTTTGCAAAGACTGACGTAGATCACAGTCTCAGTCATGGTTTCCATTTCAGTTCTCAACATTTCACACAACTTTTGTGAAACGGTGAAGTGTTCTGGTAAATTCTGCAAAGGGGTGGGCAGCATCACAACATATGTGTGAGATTCGAGATGAGATGAAACTTCAACCATGTGAGAATTTCCCACGTCATCTATATACCTTTAATGATGCATATCAATTAGCGGGATTCTATTTCTTGACTGATTATCCAGAAAGTGTTCTGCATCACAATATATCTTTTATGCTGTTTATTTTCTTGTATCCGTATCCTGTGCAGCACTTTGTAACTCAGGTTTTAACAAAAACTGTATTTATCTGTATCTATTTTGAGTTGGGGAATAAATACGTAAATCTTTTATTTAAGTAAAAGTAGCAATACTACAGTGTAAAAGTACTCTGTTACAAGTAACAGTCCCGCAGTCCAATGTTACTTAAGTAAAAGTACAAAAGTATTAGCATCAAAATACAGTCAGTGTACCAAAAGTAAAAGTTCTCACTATGCAGTAGAGTCAATTTCAGAATATTAAATATTATAATATTCAATTCTATTGATGTATAACAGTATGTGTGAGCATTACTTTATTGTGGTGGGCTGATTTCAACTTACTGCTGGGTATCTTACAGTATCGGTATCTTAAATCCATAAGAGTAAATTATATATATTTATTAGTTGACTAATAATCAAAATATGTAAAGTAACTAGTAACTTATCAAATAAATGTAGTGAAGTAACAATATGTGCTTCCAAAATATGGTGAAGTAGAAGCATTAAGTTGCATTAGTACCTCGAAATTGTACTCACTGTAAGTACAGTACTTGAGTAAATGCACTCAAGTACTGTACATTCATTTCCTGATATAAACTTATATCATTACTAGGATATAAAAGGTTTTATCTATGTTGATGTTGGTTGGATTCAACATGTATTTATTCCACTAAATATTTTATATTCTTACATAAACTACAGACATACTGAGCTGAGAGTTTCAATGATCAAAGGTTTTACGGCATTGCTGGAGCAAAACTTGTTCAATAGAGATGCCTCCTGAAGCAATAAATCTACATCAGACTTTGTTTTCGTAGAAAATATTCTTTTTGGAGTTGTTGGCTTTGTCCAATCAAAACAGGCCTTTTTCGAGCAACCATTTTGATTGTCATAGCAGGAAAAGCATAGGAATTACTAAAAACAATCACAGTGGCTCCATGCTGTTCAAGTGTCCCACAGTGAGGAATGGAAAATAGCAGGATCCAGTAACTGAAGCAGCTAAATGGAATCCAGCCATCATTCATTTGATTATTCACACCTGTGCTTTTACCTCGATGCCAGGTCATAATTCAGAGCTCCAGACACATTTTCCACACTGGTTGCACTGGTGCGCCACACTTTTTATTTTTAATTTCTTAACACATGGTGTAAATGACTGTAACCAGGAATAAAGGCGAGAAATACCTGTTTTTCATCATTTAAATCACACGCAACAAGAAATTGTGATCATCTCAAAATAAACTAGTGCATTTCAGGCCTGTGTGACCCGTGTGACCAATGAAAGTGTTTAGTCTCACTTGACAGATTTTTGGGTGCATGTGTGACCAAAACAGTCGCACTCTGGAGCACTGCAATTTCTCAAATAATAGGGGATTTAATGCAAAATGAAAACAAGCTGAAAGACTTTTACTAGGTAATGTCTTCATTCGTATGACAGTTTATGTTTAATACTGTGAAACATGTCGATGATGGCAGGACATCAGTCAACTCAAAGGCATGTTCTCACTCAGTGACTTATCTGTCTCCATCTATCTCCTCTTTATCTCCCACTTCCTTTATAAAACTAGACACTTGTCTGTAGTGTATCTGCTTGAAAAAAAAACCACAGACTCAGTGTGTGACTTCAGCTGCAGGGCTTTTAGGCGAGGCAGCGATGCTCAATGTGTTCTTACTGCAGTGCAACATGTGTACCAGTGTCCTATATGATACCAACACAAGGTGACCCACCAGTCAATTTCTACTTCCAGTGAGGGGATCAATAAACACTGTTCTGCTGTACTCCATTTGGTGACGTGACAAATGCATGCTGTCAGTAAACCTTCGCCCTTAAAGCTCATGCTGATCTGTTGTATTCAGCTGACCAGAGGTAACATCTGGCTGCTCATAGAAAATCTAACTTCCGGTGAGAAAATACTCTGTGATTCTATTCAATTCTGTTCCATTTTAATCCTGTCTTCATGCCGCGATGCACCCCATTTGGAAAATCACCGGTAACGTCACATTTTCCCTCTTTATACCAATCAATTCTCGCTACGCTCTGTTCTGCATGTGTCCCACTGACACACTAACACCAGAGTGAAGAGGATGTAGAGTAGCAGCATAAGAGACTGGAGTGGAGTGACCTTTCTCTATGCTAATCTCTACAGAATGGACACACACACACACACACACACACACACACACACACGATTCGTCCTCTGCCAGAGATGAATCAAAAGGACATCATCAAAACACAAATCCTTCTCCTTGTGTGTGTGTGTTTGCATGTGGCTGCTTTTTCCCTGGATTACCCCTCCTCCCACTATCTTATGTGTCAATCAGAGCCTCTCATTATACGGCGCGACACACCCACTGGAGCACACATTTTCGCACAATTCACCATGTAGGAAATAGCCCGACGAGAGAATTCAAGCCTAGTGGTCGGATTCATCTCCCATCTCTGCTCCTCCCTCCATCTTCCCTGGCGTGTCTGCGCACCGCTGGGCAGATGTGTCATGCCGCATCCCACTACCCTTACTACCAGAGCCGCTGTGTGCTGCACTTTCATTCACCGGGGCCAGCCACACTGGAATAAACTCCCAACCCACATGGGAGTGTGATAGGCTCTACCACTTTATAGCCACACTACCAGCCAATAAGCGGATTCTTTCCAGTAGCAGGGAGAAGAAATGTGGCGATTCTTGCATTATCCATGTATTGAATTGTCCCCCCCACACACACCTCCCTCCCTCCCTCCCCTCCCTGCAGGATCGATAGACTGCACGGCACTGCCGCACCATCCACCGCAAAGAAAGATGCAACATGAATGCCAATGTCAGGTCCGCAGTGGTGTCGGTGTGTCTGACACCAAAAAAATTTAAATCCAGATGTAGAGATTTTTGGGGTGGCAGCGCGTGTAAAAAAAAAAAAGCAAGGAGAGAAATCTGCGGGCCCACAGGTGGTGATGCGTTTTTCCCCCACTACCACCATGTTTTCACGATTCACTCGGCTCCACTCACCGTCACTGCGGAGTGTCTGACCGCGTTGCACGCCGTCTGCCGTATCTCCGCCGCGCTCCCCGGTTTCAGCAGGTTCTTGGTGAATCTCCGGGTCGACTCGGCTGCCATCTCCTCATCTGAGCGCAGTGCTTCAGCCCGGTGGTGGTCTCTCTCTCCCTCTCTCTCTCTCTCTCCCTCTCTCTCTGTCTCTGCTGCAGTCAGACCTGGCCCTCTCGCTCCTCACATGAGCCGAGCGAGCTGTGTTTACACACACACATACACACACACATACGCACACGCGTTTAACACACACACACACCGTCGGTCCACACATATACGCACACAAGCAGAGCGCGGAGTGCAGAAGAGAAAACAACACTTCCGGTTATGACTTTCAAAGTAAAACAGACCCGATCGAAATGGATTCTTGGCTGATAGTGGCGAGTTTATTTTGAAAAGTAGAAGCGTGAGTTTAATGGTTGTTTCTACTATCACTTTGGCTAACTTGACACGTGGAAAAAAAAAATCAGTGCTCAAATAAATTTTATTTTCAATTCAGTTTAATTCACATAAAGACTTCTTTTCTTTTTCTTTTTCAAAATAAAGCCCACTAAAAGCTCATTTTTGCACTCAACAGTCTACACTGCCCACGCTGATGTGATCAGGGTACTTGAGGCTATACTGTATACATCACGCATCTCAAGGGGAGCTCCGAAATGTCAACCACTCATCAGCAGTCCAGTCACGATTAGGAAAGGATGGAGCAGCATTTACACTGGAGGTGAGAGGACGTGAGGATGATACACACAGGACAACAGCGACACGTGACGGTAGGAAATGGTTACCCCATCATCAGAGTTTCTATTAAAGAAAAGGTGAGCCACTAAAATCTATGGAGGACTGAAACTGACATAAACAAAATTACATAAATAAGTAGATGGCTTAATAAATACATTCGTATAGGCATTAATTAATTTATAAATGGTTACATGAACCTTCAATTTGCTTTTGTATTTATTTACTTCATTTTAATTTTCTGTTTAACTTCATTTTTTAAATTTATTTACATTTTTATTTCTGTATTATCTTCCCGTTGCATTTCCACAAACCTATTTATTTCTGTATTTTCTTTTCACATCTCTTTTCTGCTTTGTTATGAAAATGAGGCTGCTGTCATTCAAAGTGTGTCATCGGGCCACAACCGTGTGAGATACAGACATGAAACTTTACAGGTGTATGGTTTAGATAAAAATGAAGGCAACTACTTCTACTACTACTGAGTACTCATGGATCAGAATGTGCATATGTTGACAAGTGTCATGGCTGGTGTGTCACAAGATCTCTAGTTTAATTTTAAAAACTATTTTCTGTATTTTTAGACATTTATGATAAAGGCAGTGATGCTCAATGTGTTCTTACTGCAGTGCAACATGTGTATCAGTGTCCTACATGATATCACCACAAGGTGACCCACCAGTACATTTCTACTTCCAGTGAGGGGATCAATAAACACTGTTCTGCTGTACTCCGTTTGGTGAATTGACAAATGCATACTGTCAGTAAGCCTTAACCCTTAAAGCTCAAGGTCAAGGCAAGTTCGTAGATAGGTATGGTTTCATGTAATAATGTAGTCATGTAGTGTAATGGGTCAGAATGTGAATATGTTGGCAAGAGTCATGGCTGGTGTGTCACAAGATCTCTAGTTTGAATTTAAAAAATATTCTATGTAACTTTAGATATTTATAACAGTTTGTATTGTACATTTCAGTTTGATATTTATGATTCTTGACTTAGGCTGTACACCATCTGTCTTCTTTCTTTCTTTCTTTCTTTCTTTCTGTGTTTGTTGTCATGCACCGAAATACTGAGGCAAATTCTTTGCATGTGAAAACCTACTTGGCAGTCAACTTGATTCTGATTAACAGCATCAGTTTGCCAATAACATGCTATCATATGAAGAAGAGGCCTCATAGGAGGATTAGTAATAAAATCCCCTTCTTAGACAGCTTTTCTTTAAATACGGTAGTGCTCTACCTCCCTCTTGTGTGCATAGGCAGCACTGCATTATAAGGTGAGGAGAAACTTATGGTAGTGTGGAGAATCTCACAAATTACAAGAATCAGGTTTGCACCTAGTTGTATTCATATAATAAAGGTAGTTGTTTGAGTTGCATGGATTTCAAGATGGTGCACTGTGCATTAAAATAACATTTTTCAAATGAGAAAAGTCGGCAGCACTTTGTCTCTATAGAATGTCGGTATCCACATATCCCAGAAAATACATAATTACAGTTCTATTAAAAACATTTGGTAATATTTTTGATGGTCACAAAGCAATTTCATTTTATTGTCTTCCACATTCTCAATAATCTCTTGAACTGAGTGAAACAGCGCCCCTCTGGGATGCAAGCGCTTGTAAATGTATCCAGGTCGTGTGGTCAAAGTTGGTATTGCACTGTTACCATCATGTCGAGTCTACTGAAGGTAAGTAGCCTAAGGTGGATGTTGATTAAAAAACTAACGCTGTTAAATAAAATAAAAAAAGATGAGATACTGTCACTTTGACGTTATGAAGATATTTTGAATGGGTAGTCCTCTGAGGAAAACATAAAAACCTCTTCAGTGACCTGTGAAGCTATTCCTTACAAACAAAGAGCACTTAGGAAGAAAGTTAACATCGTTTAAGCTAAGCTAACGTTTAGTGAAACGACAGGTGGCTAACGCAGGGCTAATGTCCTTCTTTTTCAGTTTTATGCTAATGCTAATGTGCTAATAATACCAGCAACGTTGTTTTTTTTTAAGACTTGTTTGTTAACTAACAGTGATAGACGGAGGGGACGAGTGCTGTCAACAAACAGACCAACAAAATGGCCATCACTGCTGAAAGTGCAGGTGGATGATAAGATAAGGACAGTTCATCTCGGTGAAGGAAGGCAGACTGGACTTCAGTGAGAAATGAGGTGAGTCAGATACACCATCTATCTGTCTGTCAGTGTCTCTTTGCTGTTTCTACTTGCCTGTGTGTGTTTAAACTCCATCCTGTGGCCTTGTTAATGTCATAGAGATTATGATATAGTGCAGGGTTCGAGTTATAATCTGAGTTTTCGTGTATGAACATTTGCCGAATGAACAAGAAGGCCTAAATAGTTAAGAGAGTGTTGTATACTGCGTTTCACAAAGTTTGTACCGCGTCTCCTAACGCAACAAGTCTAAAAAATCAAGCTTTTTTTATGGGATTCTGGTGACTTCCTCCACTTCGTTGGAGCAACTTTGATTACGACAACTGTTTTCACTGCCATTGTGACATCTTCATGGACAGAAGATCCAGTGAAAGAAACCTGGTAAGATTTTCTTATTTTCAGCACTGTGCCTCTGTACTCCAGCCTGATATTTGCTGTTATTTCTTCATTTTTTGTCAAAAGCTTATAAAAAAACATGGTAAATCATTAGTCAGCAGATTAATTTTAATACAGGATTAATTAAATGCATCATTAATAATTTCTTATGTCCAGTAAGCCACATTGAGAAACACAGTACCTCTGATATATTTTCATAAAATATATGAATATTAAATAATTGAATAGGTATGTTGCTCTCTGTGTGAACTGCTGTCCTTAGACTACAGTGCAAATGTTGTGTTTCTCTGTGTATGCAGTGTCAGCATAAGACTGCATGACTGACATGTATGTTTATGTCTTTCAGCCATATGAGCCACTGAACTGTTTGTTGCTGCCTTTTACAGCCCAAAAATGCCGGCTGCACGGCTGCAAAACTCTGAGCACTTTCCTCCTTCAGTTGTGCAGGGACTCAGAGACGCCCTTTACTCTGCCACCAATGATATAAAGTCTCTCAAAGATTAAAATAAAGCGCTGAGGACGCAGATTAACCAGCTGAAACACAGCCAGGTGAAGGTGTGCCAGCTTCAGGAGGACCTAAAAGAAAAAGACGGAGTTCTCCAAAGGGCCAGAAAGACCGCCCGTGTGGAGACCCTGGACATTCTGGCTTGGACATCAGAGCAGTGGAGGAGCAGGTGTAATGCACTGGAGGAGAGCCTTGTCTCCAACACCAACCAGCTTCAGATACGCTGCCTCAGATAATCACTTTACTTCACAATAATGACTTGTTGGATTCTCACAGCTTGTGTTGGACTGCTTCAGAATCAGCGTTTTCATGAAAATAAAATAAAAAAAATGCTGGTCTCTCTTATTTCCAGGAGCTCAACATCAAATTAAAGGAGCAGGAGCAGGTGGTGACAAACAGGCAGGTGGAGGTAAGCCAGCTCCAAGAGAAGCTGGAACACAAGAATGAATTCCTCGAAAAGGGCCATCAGGAAAAGGCGGTCCATAACTAGATCCCATTTGGACACCCTGGACCTTCTGGCTCAGACAGAAAAAAAACAAAAAACTGAAGAGGAGTGAAGAGCAGGTGACAAGCAGATGTGATGCTTAGGAGGACGGCCTCATCCCCTACTCCAACCACCTGCCGCTGGTTGGACTCCTGTCTTTCCCTCCCCAACCCTGTGCCCACAACCCTCCTAACCTAATTTCCCCACCCCACCCTACCCTTGCCCACTCCCATCTTCCCTTTCCTTACCCTGTACCCTCAACCCTCCTACCCTAACCCCGAACCCCACCTTACCCTTACCCACTCCCTAACACAAACCCCTCACCCCTCTCCCCAACCTATCCCTTCCCATCCCATAATAATATATAATAATAACACAATAGAATAATTAAAATACTAATAAACACCAGTTGTACTGATTACTTACTATCTGTTTCCATTTCTTTTATTTCTTTGCTTTCCCTGACAACTGGAAGTAGTTTCATGGTCAGCCACAGCAGGATAAATCCTGTTCCAAAGGGTCTTAAATTAATACATAACTTTCTCTATCTGTTTATTCACACTCACACACACATTCACAATCATACACAGTGTGGCAGCCAATCTCAAGGCTAGCAGTTCCTCACCCAAATGATCAGGGTGAGTATGGGCGCATGAACAGGGATTTAATGCCATGTTGTAAACTAAATGACTTTGCAGTAATATGGATAACTACAGTAATGACTGAATATTTACAACATTTACTTTGGATATTAGCCCATGGCAACAGCCTGGCTCTTAACATGGTAATGCTGGTCTGTCAGTTGGTCTGACACTTTTCTGAAATATCTCTACAATTTTTGGATGGAGAGAAAGTAGGTGCAGACACCCATAGTCCTCCCAGGCATTCCCATTAACCTCACCTCCTGTTTTGTGCTTATTAGCAAATGCTAACATGCTCACAGGCTAAACTGAGATGTAAACATGGTCAACATTATACCTTAAAAGGTCCTAAATATACAGTATTTATTGATTTCTTAATTCTTTATTTATGTAAATTCTTTCCTAATTTATTTATACGTTTTTGTCCATTTATGATTCCATATTATAGGTGCAATATGTAAGAATTGGCCACCACAAATTCACTTCATACTCAAATACTTAAAATTTTGAGACAAAGATTTTCATTTTTACCGAAAATAAGTATTCCTCCCAAATATCAGTTTTCAGTCTCCTTGATTTCTAGTAATCAGTATCCGTATCAGCCCTGAAAAAGCCATATCATTGGACCCCTTATAGAAACACTTCTCAGTACAACACAGTACATTTCAACAGCACCACAAACGACAGCCTCTAAAATGATCATTGAGTTGAATCAACACTTCTAAAATGGTTTCAACAAAAAGTACATTAACATTATAACCTTCATGAAGGTAGGATTCATTGCCATTTTGTTGTATTAGACTGCATTAGTATTACTGTAGCTACTGTAAGTGAACCCAATAAACTTGCAAGTGAGAGTGAATTTGGTAGGCCTATACCAAATTTGATCTCTGGGTGGCAGTATCACATCAGGCTTTACCTTAGATGAGCCTGTGCATCAGTGTGATATTGGCACCAACGCAACAATGCTGATGTTTGAAGAAGTCGTACCATAAAACAATAACTATTAAATCTTCCAGTGAGTTGACAATGAAGGCTTTGGTAACATAACTTTCTCTTGTCATACCAATGAAGCCATCTGGAACGGAGAAAAATATATTCTGTATCCATAGGTCTGATATCCATACACACAAACACACTCATATGGCCACTTTAAGATCTATCTATTTAATCTGAGTTTAGTGAGTAAGTGTAATTCATCAGATAAAACACACAGAAACGGTTGAAACGTTACTGAAGTTGATCAGCAGCCCAAACATCCACTCCAGGAGCTCATAAACCAGACTTTCACATCCTATGGGTAAATTGCACTTCAGTTTAATTCTGATTTTGTGGCATGTTTTATTTTTATTTTTTTGCCTGAAAGTGTTTTTCATTGCGGTCTACCTTGGCCAGGATAGACTGAGTTTGAGAATTCTGCAGTAAACAAAACAGAGCATGGTGGGCGTATCACCAAAAAACCTCCCTGCAGGCAACATAAACACAAGGACAGAAGTAAAATGGCCTAACCTGACCAGATCACAGAAACAGGCTATGCACCTCATTCTGTCCAGCTAAGCACTGCCAAAATCTGTCTGTTACACCGTTATGATATACAAATTATTTGAAACAAGATGTTAGACAAAGGGGTTGTATACAGAACTGTAATTCCATCACCAGCTACCCTGTTGTATTTATAACTTAACACCAGAATCAACTGATCAATCAGCAGTTCAATTAATGATACATACAGAGCTGTCTGCCTCTGGTGTAACACCAACTTCACCTTTGTGGGCTCTTTGATAGGGTACCAAATAAGCTGACTTTGAAAACCACAGTCAGGCCTCCTCTTGTCTACCCACCCATGGAAGCATATAATAAAGATAGCTTCAGTGACGTGATAGTTACTGTAGCTTAATCCAATGGCTGGCACAGTCTTTGAGAGTAAATCTATCTCAAAGGATTGTACATCAGCAAGTTATCGTGTGAAAATATTCAACTATCAACTTATTGAGTGTTTTTATCCAGATCCGCGTTGATATCTCATATCCCCCTTTTCCTAGTTGAACACCAGCCCAAAGAATCAGTGTTGGTTACTGATGATGATGACAGTGATTATCTTCTTATATCCAGAAGTCATCTGGGCTTTGTTGAAAGTTGGGAGGTTGTGTGATGCTTCACTTTGCAAATGAGTTTTCTGAAGTGCCATGTGGGGTTAATGGGCCTGAGCTAGCTGGTCAGGCTTAGTAAAGCTCCAACATGTGGGTGTAATGGACATGAGGTCCTTGGAGGTCTTAGGGTTAGGGTTAGGGTTAGGCACTTTGCTGTGTAACAGATAATCAGTAAATATATGTGATCATTTTTTCCAGGTTTGAATGATTCATTTGGTCATTTGCACATTGAAAACCAGTCCTCCGAAGTACTAGGACGTGCAACAAATAAAGTGGCCACAGAATGTAGAAATACTCTTTAGACACATGAGAAAATCTTGTGCGGTCTGACAGACATCCTGATTCACCTCAGAGCTGCAGACAGAGGTAGCCAGATGAGGAGGGGTGGATTTAAAAGAGGGGACGGAGGCAAAAGAGAAGAAATGAAGAAGACAAGTAAAGTAGCCAAGAAATAAGTGCTTGTGTACTCATAAATGATAAATCAATCTGAAAATGTGTTAGCCAGACAGTTTTGAATGCATTGTGAGTTCTATCCTAATCCCAGTCCTATATGGCTGACAGTAAACATTAACTGAGAGGTGAAAGTGAAATGCAGGATATGGAAAAGAGAAAAATAGAGCAGCCAAGACAGAAAGAGGGAGTGAAGAGGTTTGGTGAAATGCTCAATCTCTTCTGGCAGGGCTTGGACATAGTGCAGCTTTAGGCAGCCTATATTTCTTGTCAAGTCCTCAGATTCAATAACACGATAACACTCTCCAGCGTCCACAGGTTCCTCAATTCAGGACTATCTTGAGGACAGAGGAAAGAAAAAGAGCATTTGAAACCTTCAGGGAGAGCAGCAGGATCACATTTCTGCAGGCCAGACTGTGCTGGAGTGTCTAATTCTAATTTCCTCTTTCACAAGCTAACACAAAAGGAGCGTCTGTCCATCTGCAATAGGGTTCCCCAGTGGGAAAAAGAAGAATGGTGTGTGTAGGGGTTAGTGTGTGTGAGAGAGTCTTTAAAAGATGCGGATACGATGTGTAGGAGTGACTGGACTTGTGTAAGATTGAGAGAGTACGGGAAATGAGAGGTTTTGCCAGTAGAGGACAAGCTGATGGTGGATATACAACCACAGAGAGAGGCTTAGATGGAGGGAGAAATGCAGGGATATTAAAAAGAAGGTGGAAAGGAAAAAATGGAGGAAAATGAAAACAGAACGTTTGCAAATAACATATGGACGGTCGAGGGTTTTGAACATATTTGCTTCCAGCTGTGTAGGAGTGAATATCAAGGGTGAAGTCAATAGATGTGAACCTAAGCAACCCCTTTCCAAAGGTAAAAACCAGAGGGCAAAAGCTGTAGTCTGGGATGCTGTCAAGTGCAGAGCTGCTTTAATGTCAAACTTAATATTTTTTTCACCTCTTCCATCCAAATTAACTTTATTTCGTTGCATCACTCACATATGAACCACATTCAGCATCGCATTTGACCTCCAAATCTGATATATTTGGGCACCTCCAGCATTTGTGTCTTCATCAAGGTTTGGAAGTGTCTGACTCATGTACGCAAACTGAGTAAATATGTTTATCACTGTTTTTTCATAATCTGAGCATTGCAAAGTAGCCATCAAATGCAAATGCAGTAAGCAGTAAGTTGATATGGTTGATGTGTTTGTCAGAGATGAATCAGCTCATAAAGAGCCACGCAGTAATAAATGTACAGTGCAGAGTTCCTTCCAAACCTCAGTTGTTTCATAAATTATTCTGGCTAACAGAAGCAATCTGCACATCGGCTCAGTGTATACACACACACGCACATAAAATGTGTGAGGAGGGCCATGCACTTCTAGAAAGTTGACAGCTGGAAATATTTGAAGATTACCAGTCAAAACCCTTGTGCATATTTTCCTATACGCAGAACACAAAAAGATGCACTTGTTTAGTGTTTCATATGATAATTAATAATTTTATATAATGCTGATATTTCTTGGCAACATCCAAAACCTGTCCATAGCACTGAGTACTGAAAACTCTCAGGTCACAGGAGTTTTCTTCAAATGTCAGATTCTCACTCTTCTGCACACACATTTTTGGCAGTGATTCCTCAAATGTGGTTATTATGCACTTCTGACAAATATATGAAACAGACGCAGGATATTGTACAGTTTAACAATAACTTTACTGTATTATAACTGTATTTTCTAAAATGACATCAGTGCACCAACATGTACTGAACTTACTGGGATTTTAATTAGTCTAAGTTATCCCAAGCATCTTTTTCTGCACTATAATCATAAAAAGAGAGTTTTCATATCAGCACATATCGGCCGACACGTATGCTGATATCGATATATATCGGCTGATAATATCGGTGAACTGATATATCAGTTCAATTTTAAAAAATTGTAGATAAAGCAAGTTTTAAAAAAAAAAAGTTTTAAAGTTCTGTTTTAGCAACTAAACTTAAACATTGTATTATTTTTATTATGAATGTTTATCTGCTAATTATTTTCTAAAAAAATTTTGTGAGAAAATGTTGAAAAATAACTAACCAGTTTTGCAACAAATCCTCACATTTGAGAGGCTCGAACTTTAGAATGTTTTGCTTTTATAATGACTTAAATGATTAATCACTAATCAATCACCTGACTGATGAATTGAATAGATCTATCACCTACTGTAATGGCAAATATCAAATCAAACATAGATGTATTCTGATATTTGATACCTAATGGATGTCATGAATTTAACTTTACTTGTCAGCACCAGAAATACCAGTCGGTTAATGTATTATTATTATTATTGTTAATCATGTACACATTTAAGATTACATGTCAACAAAAAATGCACTGAAATGTCATATCTTCCTAGTCAAATATTGCTTCATAAAAAGAAAACATCCATTACAATATGTTAAAGTCGTGTCTTAGATGTTCTGCAGCCACCCGCCACTTGTCAAGTTGTTGTTATGTTTTGTAGGATAATGCGCAATGATCATAATGCATGACGCAAAGTGCCACACATTGCAGCTGCATTTAAAATATGATTAGATTTTTACGATTGTGATTTGTTTTTAAGGATTGAATTGTGCTCAATTTTGACTGTTTGTGAATGATTTCTTATTTTTAGAAAGTAGTCTTAAGTATAAACTTCTGTTTAAACGTCTGGGAAATTAGTCTTTAGGAACATGTACACTATGCACATTGATCCTATAGTGTAAATGTCTGTGCTTGCTGTCCATGTGTTGGTAAATCTCACTATGCTGTAACCTCAGTATCTGCCACAGGGCAAAAGTTCAGCATGCTCTCATCCTCAATTCTTTTCTTTCGTAGTCTTTTTGCTTCGTCTTTTTCTTTCCTGGAGTTTTACAAAGTCAACCAGATATGCGGAGCGTCCCTCTGAGTCCAACACAGACTCCCAGATACTCGATGACGTGCCCTTCTTTATTTGTTTTGTACTCTTACTTTCTAGCTTTTCTTTGTGTTCTTTAATAAATGAATAGTGTTCATCCTCTCTTATCCCTCTCTCATTCACTTACCCTATGTGTGTGTGTGTGTGTGTCTGTGTGTGTGCGCGTGTGTGTTAGAGAAGAGTGTCTGGTGCCTGGGGTGAAATCAGGCAGATAAAAGGCAGTGATGAGGTCTGGATCGTCAGCATCCTGACAGCTGTAGATTAAATTAAAGAACTTCTGACAAATCAAACAGATTTCTCTCTCTATCTCTCCCTCTCTTTCCCTCCATCTCACTCTCTCTCCCTCTTCACCCCTAGAGCCCTCATCAGGCAAGCTGGGTACGCAACTTGAAACAAAATGGATTTCATCTTTAAGGGCTTGGGCAGGCTTTGAAACAGCACCAGCTGCCGGGCCTGCTTGTCTCTCTTTCTTTCTCTTTTGGACTCGTTGGCTTGCCTTTTTTTCCCATATACTTCAACAAACTTGAGCCATATTGTGACAGATAAAGGTAGAACATCAGTACTTCAAACCCTGACAGTAATTGAGAGATGAAACAGACACATTTTCCAGGTTCTGAGAGGCCCACTCCGAACGGCACATCAAACGCTCCCACTCGGGATTCCAGGGAATGGCAGAGAGCGGCGCTCCGCTCCCACTGGATCTAAATGCCGCCGTAATAAGATGTTAGTACTTTCTAATGTGGTCTATTGGCAGTTAAACCCACTCTGATATGAAAATTCAAGTCAAATAGGCCCACTGCTGATCCTCACACACACACACACACACACACACACACACACACACACACACACACATGCGCGCACACTCAAAAATAGCTGTAACCATCATGAAAATGTGTCATTGAAATATTGCCCCCTAATGTGTGGCCCTCATGTGATTGCCAGTCTAACATTACACAGATTTATAATGGTAGCCTAATTCAGACACATGCTGCCCCACAAAGGGAGTAACTGACAAGTATGTCAAAAAAAGTTTTTTTTTCTTCATTATGCCTGAGCGCTGTGTTTCAGTAGTCTTGCATCTACTGTAAGCCTTCATCTTTGCATCAACATTTTGACTCAAATTAAAATCTTTCCACATAGTTTTTTCATGATTGTCTGTAAGTGAAATTTAGAAATACTCATAATAGTAGTTATAATAATAAGTTGTTTGCTTGTCATTAACTTTATACAGCTCACATCCAGAGCAATAACAGCTGGTCTGGATGTGGCAGATACATTTTTTTTCTAGATTTTTTCCTGGTGCTTGTCTGATGATGAGCATAGAAAATGGGGGATAACATTTGCTACACACATTACCAGGGCTGCACATAATGGTTGTATTTAACATCAATTAAATGGACAATATGCGATAATTTAAAACATTTAAAATGTACATAAAACTATCTACAAAGTTTGAAGGTAACAGTTTTGACGTTATGTCTTGGGTGTCTACTGACAGCCCGGTCGCATTTGGGACAAACGTGGCATATCATGTTCACTTTTTAAGCTTATTTGCTGACTTTGACATCAGAACAACAAAGCTTCCAAACGGCCGGCCGCAATTTGAGTCACACCAGTGGATGTTTTCAAGGACACCTGGGGATACTTCCATCCATTTTCTGGTGACCAAAACCATCCATTATTGTGAAGACTGTAATAGGCATTTTAAGCCAAATTGTGTTTTCCTAACCCTAACCAAGTGGTTTCTGTGCCTACACCTAACCAGACCATAAGCACAGTGTTGTGGCAAGAGAGAAATGGAAAAATAAACCTAATCAATTGCAAAATAAAAAATGTTCAGTTTTAACGTATCTGTGGTTTTGCAGAAATGTACTTCATTAACAGTTACACCGGCGGTTGGGTTGCTTCTGACGTTAGCATGCTAACGAGCTAGCCCCAGCCCACCTTGTCTTTTAATACCATTCTTATACCTCAATAGGTTATAGTCTGATGGGATAGCTCAGGCCTACACGGCCTACATGATGCTGATACTATACCTCTCTCTTGCTCCTGTCCCCGACTGAATCAGCCATGTCTTCATCGTCCCCGCAGTCAAAGTCTTCGTTGCTGTAAATCACCTCTGTACTGTGCTTCCTGTTGTCAAACTGGCCTCCGTCTGCCTCGGAGGCTGTGTTCGGCTCAGTCCGTAAATTTAGTAATTCCTTTAGTCCAAGTCATCTTAATATTCCTTGTTTTATCTATTAGTCGAAAAACAACTCATATTTAGTTTACTATCAAATACTTTGTGCCAAAGAAAAGACGATCTTCAGAATTAAGAAGCTGTGGCTTTTTTGCCAGAAAAAAGATTGATCTACTTATTAATTAACAGACTAATTGCTTCGTATCCACACAACAAACGAGTGCGTAAGGATTCTGAAATTGTTTTATGAGTTTGAAGCGTTGGTATAAAATTGAAAAACAGTCTTGATATTCTTTGTCTCCTCTATTCTCTGTAATTTCTTCAGACGGGCAGAGGCGTCCTCTTATGAGGGACACATCCTTAAAGCGCTTTCAGACAAACTCGAGCACACACATAAACAAGACCACAGGACATCTTCAAGAATCTTTTCAGTCACTAGAGAGCAGTATTGGGCAGCGATAAGAGGGGAGATGCCAATCGAGTGTGTGTGTGTGTGCGTGTGGGGGAGATAGCGAATGTAAAAGATTGTGTGGACTCAAAGAGCCCAAGCTTCAGCAGCTGGCCAAACAGACTGAGCAGGGGTTCAGGCAGTGTGTGTGTGTGTGTGTGTGTGTGTGTGTGTGTGTGGGAGAGAGAGAGGGAGAGAGAGAAGGAGTGGTGCAGACTGCTGAAGAGAGGCCTTCTTCTTAACCGACTCCTCGGCCCTGCTGCTCAAACCAACAGAATTAATAGGCTCGTTTGCCAAGAAAAACACTCTAATCAGTGGGTTTCCTCTCATTAAAAGTTAATTAGTTTGACACGAGTTTCCTGCAGAAGAAAGTATTGGCCACTTAGAACTCATTAGAGCCAAAGGAAAACATCACACTGAGGAAAGCTGGAGGAGAGGAGAGAAAAGGAGGAATAGGGCACGCACACATTCACACACTGTACCATACAGTACGCACTTAGAGACTCACGCTAGCTGGCACATTTACTGATATGTGCATTACTTTGTTATTCCAAAATGCTGATGACATATGTAAACATGCATGCCAGCACACATATACATCTAGACACACATTCACATGTGCACACACATATACAATACTATAACCTAATTTAAAAGCCATGTCACTGATCCTAACTTTCATTCTGTGATGGCGTCAGCAGTACCAATAATCACTGGGCTGTATACATTTATATACAGTCTGTGTCTGTAATCTTTTAAATAGTTTACTACCATACAGTGAGTTGGTAACACACCAGCTGCTAATATTAATTGTGACAAACTCTTGCAGGCTTTTGACACTGGCAGGGAAATGGTACTGAAATATGGAAGGATGGGTTTAGGACAAGTATAAAAACAATGCAATTAAAGTGATCTCATTCCGACGCTAGAAACAACTGACAATGACGATAGGTCAGGTGGCACCATCATTATAGGTAAGCGCTGTGATTGATGACTTTTTCATCCTCATACTGCCAGACAGTTCAGATAATGTAAATTTAAGTAAGTAAATATCTTCACGGTTGGCACTAGGGCTGCAACTCACTATTCTTTTCGTTGTTAATATCTTGATTATTTTCTTGATCGTTAAGTTGTTTGGTCTATTACATGTCAGAATATGATGATAAGTGGTGATTAGTGTTTCCCAAAGTCCAAGATGATGTCCTCAAATGTCTTATTTTGTCCATAGCCCAAAGATATTCAGTTTATTGTCATAAAGGAGGAGTAAAGGACCTATAAAGTATACACATTTAAGAAGCTGAAATCAGAGACTTCAAAACTGAGACTGAAAAATGGCTAGTACTGGAGTATCGATATAGCAAAAAATTTGAACCATTTCGAATATTTAGTATCGATATTTATCAACATTTCGATACTTTTAACAACGCTACTACAATTAACAGCAAAACGTACCATTAATTACTACCAGATACTGTAGTCCTCATACCAGTGTGCCAAAAGATTTGATGGCTAGTCCTCTGAAGTTGCATCTATTTTAACATGTACTGATGAAACTTAATATTGACTTGTTAAAACAACCTATCAAACAGTCCCACACCTGTATGCAACTTCACTGATTTTTACTGATATCCACAAAGTGACCTCTGTAACTTCAAGCAAATCAATGACATAACATCTATGAGGGGTTAGTAATATAATACTCGGAAATATTATCGAAATCAAAACATTTCTATAAAAAAAACAATGGTTATGGACTGGTGAGAGAGCGTAAATGTGTGGCTTTTGAGCCAAACCTGTTTAGTACTTTTAACAAAATTTAGACATAAATCCCAAATGAATGCATTTTGAAAGACCTATGCCTCACAATACAATCTTGTGATCCTGTTTCTTTGCTATACTGGATCTGTTCTATTCTGCAACACAGAGGCAGGTGTGGATAGCTGCTCAGCACTCAATATTTCAGTCAACACATTTCCTAGAGGAAATTACAAGACTCACATTGGAGACAAAGAGGACAGAAGTCATAACAGACCTGAGCGAGGGTGGAAAGAAAAGAGTGTAGGAATGTGTCTGCTATCAAAGTCAAAGTAAAAACAACAGTAAAACCACATCTAATAGTTAAGTGCAGGGAGCTGTTATCAAAATTACATCCAGTAGATCCCCATTTGGGATTAATTTGGGTTCTCACCCAACACTGTTAAATAATGTTGGACACACTCATAAACTCACAGAGACACATACACTCCCAAACCCTCCCCCATTTCCTCCTCGCTCCATCTCTCCAGTGCTCACTGATCTGTCCAGTCTGCTCAGACTTCCTCTTCTTAATGAATCATGAAGTTTGACTTGTACTCCTTAATAAGCAGTGTTTTGCAGAGAGCGAGTGGAAAGCGCATAGTTTGTTTTCCTTTAATTAGTGGAGCAGGTTCTCTGTGCACGGGGTTGAGCGAGAGGGAAGGCCTGGGCCCACGGAGCAGCATCAGAGGAGGAAATGTTGAGAGGCAGCCCGCGCTGCCAGGTGGCCATAAGACGAATGGGCGCGGGCACAGACTGAGACGGGGCAGGAAACATAGAGGCATGGTGCTGCGAACTGAGGAACAATGATAGGAAATGTCCTGGAGAAAACACACCAGCCAGTGGTGAAAGAAGCCTGGAAAGGAGGAGGGAAAGAAAGACGAGGAGTGAGGAAAGAGAGACTGTGGATGAAAGGAAGGAGTTAAAAAGGAAAGAATGTTAAGATGGAGAAAGGTCGAGGCATAAGCTGCACTTAAACGTACTACAAGGAACTTTTAACTAGTTATGAAACCATCTCAATCAAATACTGATGCCTCTAAATGACCTACATAATCAAACAAGACCATCAGCAAGAACTATAGTTATTATAGTTATTTTTGATGTCTGTCTGTTGGTCGGATTCCAACTAACTAGGGTTGGATAAGTCAAAAAAAAATTTATGCTGGAGTGCTGAGGATGAATTGAGGGAGCCTCACTGCCTGAAGAAAGAAGCTGATCTGTGATCGGTGGTACAGCACTAAATCAACGCTTACTTTGTTTTGCTTTTGTCCACAGGGTCCACCAGAGTCAACAAAAACTGAAAGTTCCTAAGTAGCAGCTTGAAGAATAATTTCTGAGGTTCTTGTGCTTCACCTGAATATTTTCATTTTATGCTACTTCATACTTCACTACACTACTACATTTTGTGAAACTTTTTTTATTACATTTATCTGATAGTTAAAGTCAATAGTTATGTTGCAGGTTCAAGGCCTGGTCACACAATCTGTGGATGCATCAATGAAGTAAATCTGTGCAAATTTTTCATGTCGAGTCGAACGTTTTGATCTTTGATATTTGAGTGTATTCCGTGATAGTGTTGCCCTTTGAGGAAGAATGGAGAGTCCAAAATGGAGAAAGCTATTAAAGCTTTACTTGTATTTTACCCTCCTCAGTCCGGGTAGAAACTGTTCCACAAAAGAGGAAAGTAGCAGGGGTTAAAGCTGATTTAGCGGTCTGTCCACTGACCATGGTCGCTAACCCCCTCTCGAGGAATGATTCACAGACAGTTGTGGGACAGAAATCGATAGTAGAGGTTTAAATTATGACTCAGAAAAATCACCCACTGTTGATGCCACAAAAACAGATGGAAATATCCGCTGGTGTACTTAAGTATTGCTGTAATCAATTCAAAGTAATCCTCAGAGCAGCATTATTATTTTGACTGATGTCTCATTGTGATGGTGCTTGTCTGCGTTTGAGTTTGTGCGTGGGTGTGTTTACGCCGCGGAGCTGTGGGATCACAGGTATTAGACACTCATCAGAGCGAACCTTTGTAGAGTCAATATCAGAGGCTTCACCTCAGAGCCTGACCTTTCCATCCTGTCCCCTCTCTAAAACACCCACCACCACCACAACCCGCAATCCCTTCCCGTACACACACACTCACAGACACACACACACACACACACCCTATGCCCCCACGATCAATCTTCCCCCGGTCACTACGACAGCAAAGCACAAAGCCAATCACATCAACACGGCCGGGATGCCACACTCACCCTCTGACGAAATGTCACTAGAGAGGCTATGTCAGGAGACCTCGGGCCTGTTAAGCGTCTGGGTGTGTGTGAGCGTGAGTGTGTGTGAAAGAGACAGAGCGAGAACGCAGAAGATCTACAAGATTCTGGTTTCAGATGAACAGAGGAGTGAATATGGATCATGTATTTAGCTGCAGCGGGGAAGTTAAGTTCTGTGCTTCACTGACACTTTGACCCTTAGCAACAGATGATGGAGTGACCTTATTAGCAGCTGGTATTTCAGCAACTTTTGTATCACAAAGCAACAGAGTTGAGCTTTGTCTATTGAGATCATCCTGGAGGCTCTGCAGATAATGCCGTCTTGCTGCACTTCAATAAGAGGGCAACAGTTGACTGGTCGATTAAGAGACAGTCAACTAAGAGTAACACCACACAATAAAGCTATAATACACTTTCATTAATTCATCAGGAAATCAATTTACATCCCGCAGACTCAGGTCTTACCCTGAATGATTACGCTTCAAATGCTCTAATTAAACAATGAGTGATCCTTTTTTCCACAGCATATTACAAAAAAAGGACTCTGGCCAATCAAGTGCTACAAATCGATGGAGCCTGGCCAATGCTGTGTACCGTATACTATTACCTTACCTGGGTTACATTGTGTTTCCGTGTGAAGTCGGATGCCAAGACGAGGCTTCAGAGCCCATCTGAGTCTCACGTCCTACAGACAGCCGTCTGCGTTCTCCTGCCAAGCTCACCTGGACCGCTTCACCTGTGCTTGTGACCCAGTGGTGCAGTGCAGCTCTGTATGTGTAGAGCTGTTGGCTGAATCAAAGAAAAGTGGTGTGTAACACTGTAATGTTAGAGAAAAAGGTTAGCGAGGCGCAGGACTACACTCACAGAATAAGAGAAGCTCGACAGTGCCAAATGGCGGTTCTTTGGCGAGCTTTTAGTGTCGTCTAGTGTTATGTACCGACATAAATGCAAATACATTATTTATATGTTAAGATGAATACAGGAAAATTATTGTGATGATATGTCAGTTTATTTAATACAGCCTGGGAAATCAAAAAATACAGATTTACCTGATGGGCTTTACAATCTGTACAACTGACAGTAACCTTTATATAGGGCTGCAACCAATGATTGTTTTCATGATTAATCAAATAGCCGCTTATGTTCTAAAATATCAAAAAATTGAGCTCAAAGTGACGACTTCAGATTGCTTCTTTGGTCCAAAACACAGAGTCTTCATTTACTATCAAAAAAGAACAGCTAATTCTTATAATTAGCTAATTTCTACCTGAATAAAGATTTAAACGAACAGTCGATCATCAAAATAATCAACAACCAATGATCTTTCAGTCGACTAATCGATCAGTCCACTAATCCCTGCAGTACTAATCTTAAGACTGTCAAGAAAGATGAGGAAAAGGTCCACAAAGAACCATTTAATGGAAAAAAGGAGGACAGACCTCAAGTACAGCAACGTGTAAAGGAACTGTAAAGCAAACAGACATAACAATCATGAAATTAAAGTAATGAAGATTGATCAACTTCCAATTGATGCCAAGCACTCCTTAGACCTGGGCCCCAAAGCATCCTCTGTACCAAAAGACTTGGAAAGAGGACAGATGACATAAACATACTGAAACATTTAGCTTGTTTTTATATTTTGTGATATAAAGTCATTCAAGTGAACATGGACAACAATTTGTTTGGTCTCAAATTTGATTTGTGTTTAGAGAATTCAACTCGTAGTCTTAGAGTTAAAGCCTCTCAATATTGTTCACATGTTAAACCGTAAAGCCGTAGTACAATGAGTACAAATGTTTACAGTTGTGATCAATGTCTTTTTGCCTTTTTAACAGAAGACATTTTGATTTGTCATAGCAGTAAAAAGCACCAGTGTTAAAGGTGCAATATGTAAGAGTTGTCCATCTGCAAATTCATACGCAAAACAAACGGGGCAGCATATAAGCAGAGTAACCGGGGACCGGGAGGGTTATCGTTTACACCACGAGCACAGGAGCTTTGGACCATGACCAGCTGGGTTAGCATGCTTACATCAGCAGATATTTCAGCCACACAATACATAGATATCATAACGTGGAAGTCGCTATTTCTTTACACTCTGTTGATTTTTGTTAAATTTAGAACGTTTTCAACAAATAATTTGTACATATTGCCCCTTTAAAACATAAATGGTGTTAGTCTATTCCCTAGGTGTGTGGAAGATTTGGGTGCATGCATTTTGACTTTTTATGTTTTTCAATTAAAAAATATGCAGTTTTACATAATTTTGGACCAGTATTATACTATATCTGTGTCCAAAAAGATAGAAATCAAATAATAGATACATAAAACAATATAAGCTTTCACATCTGACTCTGCTTAGGTAGTGTCCACGACAGCTTGGTAGCTGTGCCTAAACCTTTTAATGGTATTCCCAGTAAATCAGGACATTTTAATGCAGTCACAAGATTCTGGAAGATTTAAGAGGTTTCTTTGCACTTACAGTAACTCGGGCACTACGACGAATGCAAAAATCCCCAAAACTCAAACCACAAACATTCCTCCTCCCTATTTTTTGTGTAAAAGTTTTAAGGCTGTTTTATCTTCATGCACTGGTGAAAACAGAGACGACATGTAGCGACTACTAATCATTTTAAAGAAGTTCCTGATATTTTTATTTTAAAAATGTATTCTCATCAACAACAATCAGTGATAAGTGATGTAGTAGTAATGCTGTTACATGAATGCAAATAATTAAAAATTGTAGCATCATCCATCCAATATCAATTAATCAAATCACAGTGAGCGAAGGGTAATACGTGCAGTGAGGAAAATGTAGTTAAAGTAATCTGTGTAAAGACAACTGCGCTCACAATTGGTTTGTTTGAGAATAGCTCTGAGGACTGTGGGATCAATTCTGGCTGGCAGCACCTACGTTTCAGACATCAGAAACATTTGCATTGTTTGATTGTGGATAAACCAAGTTTAGACATAAGAGTATTAGCCCTAAGGTTCGCCCTGTGCTTTGTGTTTTTTAAATATATATTTATTTGTTTAGGGCAAAGTGGGGTTATATTTAGAGAGATTGATATTCTCTATTTACAGAATGAATTATATTAACCAAACAAGAGGTCACCGGCTCTGGCTAGCATGTTGGGGCTAAGGGAGTGTCTGGAGTTGAACAATATCAGCGTAACCTCTGCTTTAACCTCACATATGAGCACTATTGATTCATTCACTTTGAAGAGGTCCTTGAAATTGTTTCGATGAGGAACCATCGTGGCAGTCTATTGGGGCATCCAAGGCACCAGTCCAAATGAGAATGTCTCCAAGCTGGAGACAGATAGACCGACAAAATCACAAAGGCTGTGAACAAAGACAGACACAGAAAAAAAATGAAAAAAAGGGAGAAAAAGAGTAAAAGAGCTATATAAAAAAAACGAGAACTCCTTGTTTCAGAAACAATGACTTTCCTGCCGATAGAAAGCGAAGCCTGAGCTGTTGCAATATCCATGTCTCTGACAGAACTCAGGGCGTATCAGGCTTATTGCATTACCTGGGAAAAAAAGGGAAAGGGTAGAAATAATCAAAAATGCATCAGAAATAATGCACTTTTCAGACTCTATCCATCATTGTTTCGGCACCCTCGATCCTTTACGAGAAGTGAGTGAGCGGAGGGAGGGGGGCGAGGCGCTTGCTCCCGCTCCCACAGCCAAAGAGGAGGATGGGTAATTAAATTGTGTGTCGCTCTCTAAGAACTAAAATGAATGAAATAGATGAATGCTATTGCATTATGCCACAATCGTGACCTGTAGAAAACTAATGGCGGAATAATAGTTTGAGGTAGTGGCTCTATTTCTCTGATGCAGACAGCCACTTGAGTGAATATGCAACCATACTCGCAGTCAAAATGGTTTGTCCTCCAACTTGACTAAATAATGGTCTGCCTGTCTGTCTGCAGCATGCGCCTGTCTCTCTGTCTGTCTGCTTGTGCGCTTACTGTCTCTCATCCATACATTCACCCACCTTTCTCTCGCAAGCTGTCACACACAGATCAACCTTTTTACCAGGCCAACACGGAGTCCAAAGTGGCTGAACCGATTTAGTTTTTTTTTTGTTTCTGAAGCAGGCAGCCAAACCAGCGGTCTTTTTCTCTATTCAACATGCCTCCCAGAGAAGCGGGCCTTGCTTTGTAGTTTGTTGACTGTAAAGAGCCGAGAAAATTGTCCTGAAATCCTGAGCAAAAAGGAGTGTAAATAAAAGATCAAACCAGGCCTGTGAGCAGAACCAGCGGCCTGGTACTCAGTGCAATAACTCACCACGCGTCACCACGTATTAGCTTGACACATTCAGCCGGCTTGGAGAGAGGTAGCCAGGAGCTTTTTTCCAGCTGCTCTGTATAACTGTACAATCACCTGAGGAGATACAGCATATTCTGCTGTAAAGATTTGCAGCTTATTGAAGCTTTGAAGTCTTGTGAGGTGCTCACGGTGGATCGCTTGTTTTGCAAAGATTAAAGAATTAGAGTTGCAATTTGGAGCCTGCTCACAGTCTGAAGGTGTTTTCTGTCTGCTAAAAATTTGTTTTTTCGAGCCGCAACAAATATGTCTCTCGCCAGAACGTGTTGCAGCATCTCCCTCAGTGGTATTGATCCATGATTGTTTAAACTGAGTTTCATGTAAGAGAACATGCATGATACTCTCTACATGATGAATTTGCCCTCCTCATGTGGCGCCCGGCCAGAAGATGGCAGCACCCAGCTACGCTTTGGCCTCCTCTGATCTCCATTGTGTCCACCGCTCTGTTCCTGAAAATGCTGCGTCCAATGATGGATAGAGATGTTTCGTGGCTGCGCTCAACTACACAGTGTAGGTCACTGGGCTGATTGGGGGCCTGGTCCTCACCATTGCTCTCTACATTTAAACACGCTGAACCAGTTAACCGCGGCATTCCTGGATCGGCCCACGGATCAACAGCTGATCAACAGAATGGCTCATGACACATCCTGGCAGCGAATGCTAAACATAACTTAACAAATAGCTGTCTGGGGAAATGAATGAGAAGATGCCAGCCGTCTCCGAATACACAAGCAGACAAATATACACAAACCTTTTAAATGACTGCTCAAACTTCGCAATAGCCTTGAAGTAAAAGTTGTTGTCCTATTGTTAGATATAGACAGCCAAGGTTTATTTCTGTTTGTATATGCTGGAGGGGGTTGTAGCTCTGCTCCTGTTGGCCCTGTTATTTGATTTCCTCTTTTACAAAGGCCACAGTCAGAGCTCATGTCAAAAGAATGCATGCAATAACAAAACAAGCTTGACTGATAAATACCCTCTTTTCAGCGTGTGTGTTTAAATGTGTGTGTGTGTCTTCAGGGCTGCGCTGTTAGTGATCTTCCTAGAGTGCGTCTGACAGAAACGGTCTGACACACAAAAACCGAAGCAGCTTGAGACTCTTCCAACCCTCTAATGATGTTTAATGATACCTATCAGTGACGGAATACACACATGCACACTCTTAGCACACACACTCACACCCTTTCAAACCCCTCCAGGAGCAGCAGCACCTTGCCGACTGTGGAATTACAGACAGGCGATAATCAGGTCAGCCCGCAGGTCCTCGGGGATTGAGGTGTTCATAAACATTCCTGCTGCTCTTTTGTGTTACTTCCTGCGGTAAAACAGCAAGGCGCTCCAGTCGAGCCGACACAGGCTAGCTGGTGCGTTGGCTCGCCCCTGGGTGCACCATCTCCGTCTCTATGTGGAGGTAGACACACACACACACCTTCTCTGGGATATTAAAACACACTCAGGCTTCATGTAGACATATCATCAGAATATTAACCACCTTATTAGCATAAAAAGCCCTCCCAGTCATCTACATCTGATTTGACATTTGGCATTGAAATCAGTACCTCGACTTAAAATAATATCTAACAGCATTATACATTGCTTTTAAAGACTGAACAAGTGTGTGTGTGTGTGTGCATGTGTGTGCAATATTACTTGAGGTTGATACTCAGAGCCAACTACCTCCTCCTCCATGTACGAACCTTCTACAAACAAAGACCAAAAGAACACAAAGGCGTGGGTTCAGTGCATGCCTTTTTTTTCAAGGATGTCAGCCTCTGCTTTTCAAAGATTTGACTCTTGCTCTGCAGTCAAACAAAAACCTTTTGGTAAATTGATTAGGCTCTCCAAACTTTTCAGGTTTTTTTGTTGCAACTCAATGTGAAAAGTTCAATATTCCACTTGCTCGCACTGGAAAGTTCACAAACATGTCTTTTTGTCTCTCGTCAGTGACCCGGGGCCTTCTGCTGGAGCAGGTGCAAAGGGGGGCTGTTGACTTGTTCTACTGGGGTCTTTACTGTTGAGGAAAAGAGGATCAAAACATCTCCTCTTTTCACTGTGACAGCTCCAGCTGTATGTTCTATCTCAGGAGTTTAACTTTTGGGAACTTGCAGCAGTCGCACATTTAGAACATATCATTTTCTGGCATGTAAGGACACTTTTGCAGGAATGAATCCGGCGAGTAACATCAAGAAAAATAAGATGTTTATTCCCGGTTTGGTTTTTATAGTTTTCTCCAGTCCTGTGCAGCACATTTCAGGCCCTCCTTGCTTTTGTTGTACCCACTCTCATCCAGCCAGCGTCGGCTTCAGTCAGCTGTGTATACTATCTCAAAAATGACATGATAACAATCTTGTGAGGAGAAAAGAGGGGGCCAAAGCTGTATCAATTTTTGCTTGTGAGCTCAGTTTTGGTAAAGAAAATATTTTTGGGGTATTATCAGAGAGGAAATCAATACTTCTGCCTTTTTCTGATCGTATTTTTCCTGCATGACTGCTCTTGACACCACATTCTGTGCAATATTGATGTTTTAACATGATTAAACTGGTTTCTGTAATCAAATACTACCTTCTTAATGGTGGGAAGATTAAAAGTAGACCACCGAACCACAGAATCAGCCAATAAAAAAGAAAGCTCTCACTAGTAGCTGATATTAACAGTGTTAACATCAGATTAGGGTGGATTTTTCCTTTAGCACGCCTATATAATGTTCCACTCAAAACTAATTTCCTCATTCTTCCTGTCCTTTGCCCAACCTGCGTCTACCCACTTTCTTTGCCCTGGTTGACCTGTCCTTCCTCAAAGCAGCCCAACTCAAATTCAAATACTGTCCAGACCTTGAGAGCAGCACGGCTCTTGGTCTCAGCCCTCCGCAGTGTCAACATGTCTCCAGTAGAGCTATGTAAACAGCTCAGCCACAGCACAGGGCCCACTGTCAGAGCCTGATTACCCCAAAACAGCCCCCAATCAAATGGAAATATGAAATAAATCACAAGTGACTAGCGCTGCTTCAAGGGTTGGCTTCAGTGTGCTATTGTGGCCAATTCTGAGGGTCAGGTTTAATGCATCAAAATAAACAAGTGAGACCAGCTTTGTTTGTTAGGCGCACCAGACTACACAATACGTATTTTGTCTTTTGCTGTTTTGAAGATGAGGCTGACAGAGGAGATATGCCACATCTGAATAATGAAGAGGCAGTGATTGAAAAATAATTCACTTACTTCACTTATAGAAATACCAAAATGTACAAATACGCCATTTTAAGTAAAAGTCCTTCATTTGAAGTATTAAATGCACAGCGTTATTATCACTGAAATATAGCAAAAGTATCAAATGTTAAAGGGCTCATTAATCAAAATAGCCCCTGTCTGTATTCTATTTTATATTATTAAATTATAATCTGCATACAAATAACACGACTTTCCATCAAGCCCAGTCTCCATCCTACTCCGACTCTCTTGCTCATTACAGCTGTGTACCCTCAAAAGTGTTAAGGCAAATGTTTGGGGGCCTCCATAGAAATTTGGGAATAGGAGCCCCCTGATAGTCATTCATATTGACATATTTTGCAATGACAACTATAAACCCCCGTTTAACCTCTCATAAAGGCACCGTAATGTGGACCACAGGTGCCTCAGAATCAATGCTCTACTCTATCACTGGCTCTTTACATGTCTACTACGTCACCTGACATTTTTTTCTGCGTGGTATTTTGGATGAACAAAACTCACAATTAAATTTGGACAAAGTTAGAATGGCTAAATGTGTGTCAATTGGACACAGACTGATGAGACTGGGCTGGATTATTATATTTGATGGATTACTAAGGTGAAAGTAGTATTTTAACCCTGCAACCAGTCGACCTGGAAAAAAATGTAATGGTTATATATTCTATTGGGCACTTAAGTGTACTTTATAACAATGCATACTTTTTTATATAGTCACTATACAGTAGATTTTAAATAATCTGCAAAGTTGGTAACTATAACTGTCAAATAAAAGCAGTGGTGTAAAAGAGAAAACAATATTTGCCTCTGAAATTAAGTGGAATAGAGCTATAAAGTAGTACATAATTGGAATATTAAGGTAAATTACTCTGAGTACTGTACTTTAGCAAATGTCTGAAAAGAAGAGAGAGAGAGGCAATGAAAAAACGGAAAGGCAAAAAGAAGAAAAGGAAGGAAGAAAGTGCGTGTGAAAGAAGGTGCGTGTGAAACTATAAAACAATGGGCTAAATGAGTAGGATTAGGGCCTAAATCTGATATAGCCTACTGTCTGTGTGGGACTGAGGCAGCGGTTGTGGTGTTAACATGATGCTGTAAGTGTGATAGCCCTGTAATACCATGTCATTAAACTGTTATGGTTACACAGCTGAGTGGAACAGAACAGTGGGTGTATAACCTTGAACGAGGCAAGGCTCTCCAAGCTTCAGCCCAGCTACAATCTATAGTGCAGAGGGGAAAGTGTGTGTGTGTGTGTGTGTGCGCGCCTCATCACAGCGCCCAGTCTGATTTGTGTATTCAACATTACAGTTTAAATAAGCACAGAGTCCTTGCGCCACTTTTCGAGCATTTGATCAAAATCCAATATATCTAAGTTGAGCGGAGGTATGGCCTGCTACCCAAAGAAAATACACTGACAAACCGTGTTTCAGCTTCAAGCCTTTACACTGAAGTTATAGCACGAGATAGAGGGAGAGAGATGTCGGTGTATGTAAAAAGGGGAATTTCAGATTTTCCTTTCCTGTGCAGTTGTTTCTGTGGGTTATTTTCTTGCTGTAGCTGAATGTTTACTGTCATGACTCAAACGGCTTTTATAATTTTAACTCAAATGACCACTGAAAACATGAAGACATGCACAAATTGTTGTCTGAACCGAGTATGTATAACAAAAGTTTAGCATCCTAATTTGAGGAGTGTTTATAGAGCACGACCTTGCAGGCTTCGTTCTCATCTCGGTCCAAATGTGGTTACACCTCTCTTCCTCTGTGCCAGCATCTGTCTCTTTCTGACTACGTCTCCCCTCGCCACAGCTGAAAAAAACATCTAAATTAAAAATCTCTGTCCTGACCGATGTTATTACAATCTTTAACATGCCAGTAAACATTGATGAAGGCGAGCAGTAATGTGACCTGCATGTGGATTTATGCAGCCCTGTGAAGGCTGGCTAGCTGCTGGGTGGGTCGGTTGATGGTGCTGGGAGACTGGGCTGTTGTCAGCCTCAACACTGGCCCTCTGATCTCTCTCTCTCTTTCTCTCCCTCTCTCTCCTCTGCTAACAAGCCCTTTCATTTCCTTTCTGGAAAATCTGTTCTTCATAATATCACACACACAGAGCTGGAGTGGGAAAGTGGGAAGACGCCAAGGAGAGGCAGAGGGAGTAAAATTTAGGAAATTTTCCAGACAAAAAAAGACTTGATTCCTACCATATTTCCATTCCATGTGGATGTGGCTGGTTTCCAATGATGAGTACTGGCTGTGTGTGTTGGTCAAAGATATAATTGAAGGTTCGCTCTCTGGCTGTTGATGGAGCGATGCTAAACAGTGCAGGCAAAGATGGGATTATACATACAGAAGCTGCAGGGTATGGATGAGCTTTGTGCTGCCCCACTAGAACCACAAAATATAGACCAAAAAAGAATGAATGCCTGAGACATCATGTTCTTTAATAAAATCCCACTAGGATCATGGCATGACATGAAAATAGCATCCACTATTAACACAGTACTCTATTGTTTCATGTAAAGATGGGTTTTAAAATTCTGCCAGGGGCATCTACTATAAAAGGTTAGCACCAACACTGATTTTTCTGGCGTCTGCTGTGTAATTTTATACGTTTTAATTGCAACAAATCCCCAGAACTAAATGACAAAAATGCTTATTTTGTCTGTGTCCTCCACAATGATTTCTATGACTGTTCCAAAAGTGATTCATTTCCGATCTGTCACCTCTGTGGTTCCGTTTGATTGTGTTGAGGCAACGACTTGGTTAAGGTTAGAGGAAGATTGTGGTCATGGTTAAAAGAAACCAACGCCCACAGTTGGTCGGAGACAGGATGCAAACTGTGGCCTCAGATGTCGCATGAATTATTGTCCCAACTATTCATCCAGAAATTCCCCCTGAGAGCTTTTATGGCACTTTAACACTGTGCTTGCTTCTCTGAGGGGACAATAGCCATGTTCCCATCCCTGAATTTTGTGAAAATCTGTAAAAGAAAATGTAAATGAATGGTTGTTTTTACCACTACCGATTACAGGTGTTGGTTCATCGAGATAAGCGGTAGGTGCTGCCAACTGACCGATCCTAAATGCCGCCCCCCTTTGTGTTGCTTGGTTGGACAAGCTTGACAGTAAAAAACATGATGATGTTGGCCGTGTTTAGCTGAGTGCTGCAGTGTTTATTACAGAGTTTCTGGGGGTCATGCAATATAGCTTATATAGCTGTGCATTGTTAAATCAAAACGATGAACGTAAAGATGCTAAAAGGTGGTCATCTTCTGTGGGTTTGTCTGTGCGAGTGACATCTCACTTTAGACGCTCAATTAATCCATTGGTACTATAAAATTATTGATTTGTGCGGCCTTAAACAACAGTTAAACAACCTGGGTTTATGAACTGTATGTCCGGTTGACTTATTTGATATTTTCAGGTGGGAAAAAACCCGAGAGGAGAATGTTTTTCGCTGAAAGAAGAAGGCAGGATTAACGATGAGATGAATGACAAGCTTTGTGATGGCAGGAGGCAGCAGTAACTCAGTATAGAGCCCAGCATTCAGCTTGACCCTCACTGATCTCTGCTGTCTATAGCACTCAGAGCCAAAGAAAGCTGATTCACTTTCAAAAAACACATCACTTGTCAAAAGGAGCTGTCAGACGCTAAGGTAGGAAGGCACTTCAATTAGAAGATACAAAAGTAAGCTCCTTATCCTGGATGTGACGTTTCTGTTGATCTGGCATTTTTCTCCAAAAAGAGCACAGAGACAAGAGAGACGAAAGGAGAAAAGACAACAGAGAGAGAGAGGGGAAGAGAAACAGGGAAGGGGGAATGCAGCGAGCTAAAGAATTGTGTTAAAAGAACATACTAGATAGTTTTCTGCATGTTTTGCATATTTAAACACACGTTCTAACCCATTGCCCACAACCTGATTGGCATTTGTTTTTCAAAATGATATCACCATCACATGGTATTACAGGTGTTCAGACATCCAAGATTTTTTAAATTTCCTACATCTTCCTATACATATCCTCTGTCCTGCCCCGTCTCAACCTCTTCCTTACCGCTCCTCTTCCTTTTACCTTCTTTCACTTCCCTTCCTCCATTCCTATTTTATGTAATTTTCACCTCCTTCCACTTTATCTTAGCTTTTCTCCTTCCTTTGTCTCTTCTCACCTGTTCCACTCTCCCTAACATGTCTGCTCTCCCCCTCTCCCTTGTCTTGTTTCTTCCTCTCCCCTCCTCCCCTCTCCCTTGAGTTCTGTGTTGAGAGCACAACAGTAGAATTTGTTTTGCTGCCTCTCATCAGATTAGTGTTGATTTTTCTGCCGCCGAGCTGCAGTTCAGCAGAGTGGATGAACTTCTTTAACTGTTTATCAGAGGCGCATTTACACTGCAGCGCTCAGCGGCCCCGCGGTTTGTTACCTGCCATTTACTATGAAATAAAAATCGATGGACGCTGAAATTTGATTTTATGGACCGCCGTTATTGAGACCAATGGTGATTTCCTGCTTAACAGGATATGGAATGTCAGTCCCACTGGCGTGCTATTATAAAGTGGCTTTATAAAGTACTGGTGTAGCAACAGTAGTTTTCAGATTTGTTGGGATAACTCTGCTTGACATTTGTATCCAGGAAAATCTTTCAATAGTGCAAAAGTTTTTGGTCTCATGATAGTTGTCTGGATCGATAAGCAGCGAGTCAAAGTTCAGTATCAAATCGTAATATCTGTTGTTGGAGCTTGAGTCAAACATCCTGTGTGCTGCCCTCATAACTCCCCTCTCACTCTGTCATTTACCAAACTACAAGGGATTCTGGGCTGCCCACAATAAAAACAGTAGTTAACTTGAAGCCTCACCACTCGAGTGGACTTGTGCGCCAGACAATGATGACACAGTGTCCTGTCAGAGCAGTAATGACTGAGATTTACACTCTATTATTAGAGCTGGGCCCCTTTGAGCTGCCCTCGGAGACCCCTTCCTCTCCCATCCAGGCGAGAGAGAGGACTGAGGCAGAGCAACAGATCACAGCTAATGCACTGAATCACAGACCGCAGGATAACCCACTGATAAGAGGTAAAATTATAGTGTTTGCATAAATGTGCGTCTTTATCCCTCCTGTACTTTTGAGAAGCACAAATTTAAACACCAGATTACAAGATGTAATTAAGAAACCACATGCAAACTTGTGTGCAGAGATAGCAGTAGACAAGCTGACCCACTTATACGAGTTAACCCCATAAACTGCTGCAAACTTATAAAGACAGCTCAGTAACAGGGCAAGAGGAGGAGCGTGAAGAGGATAGAAGAAACTGGATTTTAGTCAGTATGACACATGTTCCAACAGCTATAAATGTCCTCATTGCTCATCTGTGTCTGTCCTTAACATGAAATACTCACCAGGTTAGTATCTGATCACAGAGAGATTGAATTTAATTTCAAGGTTCTTTTAATTGTCATTTTAAAACACACGGTTGTACAACAAAATGCAAATAGTAGTCTCTTTATGCTACAGAAAAATTAAACATATTTTTATGGTGGAATGTGAGGATTAGTTCAGGAGCTCACAGCCTGAAAAAAGGAGCTGCTCCATAGTCTGGTGGTACGGCAGTGGATACTTCTGTATCTTTTGCCAGAGGCAGCAGGGTGAACAGACTGTGGTTGCCGTGGGTGTTGACTTATAGTATCCTTTGTGCCTTGTGCAGACATCTGACTTCACGTGGGTACAAATAATGTTCTGGCCAGTTTTGATAACCCAGTTTGTAATGAAAAACAGGAAAAAGAAGGAAATCTCCACATTTGAGAGGCTGAAAACAGCATTTTCTGCCATTTTTGCATGAAAAATTACTTTAGCTATTAAGTGATTATTAAACTAGTTGAGGAAAATTGTTCTACCATTTAATTAATCCATGAGACTAGTACTCTTTGCAACTCAATCGTAGATGATAAGCACCAGGAGTGTAGGGAGCTCCGGGACAGGGCCATGCAGCTGCAAGGCCACTGCATGCCTTCTCACTTGAATTAATCACTTCTCCTCTTTCTCTTCATCTTTATGTGATGCAGAGTCTCTTTTCTAGTAGAGAAAGTCTAAATCTCTGTCAGATGTTTCACAGTCCCCTGACCCTCACTGATGAGGTCGCATATCGTCCCTGAACACTGATACAGAACACGAAAAAACACAAAGATGTCCTCACCAGGTGTTTGTTGGGCCTCTATTCTCCCCTCTTTGGTGACACACTGCACATACAGACTGGCATATACGCAGGAGAATTTTCCATCTGTCATACAGAAACGTGTGGTGTGCACACTCCCCTCGAAGAGGTGTAAGCTCCGGGGATGGGGGGCAAAGATGGGCAAAGAGGAAGACAGAGTGAAGATCAGGGTGAGAGGAGGAGAGGAGAAAGGGTGCACTGTCTCAGCAGGCGGTTCAGAGCTGCCTGGCAATGTCACCATGTCATCGCCATGGGAACACAGAGCCTGCAGACTCTTTTGGACTAATAGGCAGTTGTCAAGGCAATGATAAGATAAATGCTGTGTTTGACGGAAACATAGAGCGATGGGCCTGATAGGCACCAAGAAGCCCAAACAATCAGCAGAGAGCTGCTGAGAAGGGAGAGCTGCAGGCAGGGGTGTGGGGGTGCTACAAGGCAGGGGGTAGAGAGCGAGAAAGGGAGAGAGAGGGTGAGGGGAGAAACAGAGGTTGGACTCCCACCGGACGGGCAACGTCAAACCTCTTTCTCTCCCTCTGTCTCTGCCAGGGTCTCTCTTTGTCTGCTGGGCCTGTTGGCTTTCTTCTCTTGATTTCTGCCTCGTTCCCCCTCACGCTATGTGACCTGCACACCAACACTTGACTGTAGAAACAATCTAAACCTGCTGCTATGTGTGTGATATGTTCATAGACACACACACATACACACACACGTGTAGAGGGGAGGGGGTATGTGCTTATCTAATGTTGAGGATTGAATTCAGTTAGCCCCAGTGGGATTGGGTTAGGAGATGTCAGAAAGATAGATGGGCATCATGCTACTACACCCCAACCCCCCACCACCACCCCTCCCCCCCACCCCCTCTGCCCCCCTCAAATTGTTTTGCATGTGTGTGTGTGTTTATCATATACGTGCGTGCTTATACAACACATCACATCCACCCACGTGTGGATGCAAAACATTTGATAAGTCAGATATGTGTTGCATGAGAGAAAAGGAGGTTCATGTTAGACTATCAAAAACTTGGTGTAATATGTCTTGTTTTATGTTTTTGCATATTGAAATGAGCTTGTCAGATTTGTTGCAGTTAATACCTGAAGCAAGCATCATACACATATTTGTCACACCAGGATTGATGCATACTGGGACTCCGGTAGCTGTCGTCTCACTGATCCTTCTCCCAGAGGAGAGTCTGTCCTTTTGCCGAAGGATCTCCTCTCCTGATGAAAACTAAGGGCACTTTCAGTTGTAATCTAATGTTTGATCAACGTTAAGAGAAGAGAAGAAGAAACACGACTCCAGCAGTTTGCTGTATGTTTCGGTGTAAACGTGTGTATGTACAGTTAGCGTTGAAGCCGTACCTCCAGCCTTTGGCCCCTGATTGGGTTTTCCTGTCAGTGTTGTGGTCACATATTGATTCACCGACAGTCTTGCAACAACATAGTCCGACTTCTCTTTCTCAGTTTTCTTCCTGCTTACATACATACATGCACACACACACACAGATGGAACATTTGCTCCAGATCAAACAAAGTCATTTTAACTCTAAATAAGATCACAACCCAAGCTCAAATAAAAGCTTTACAATGTAGAAACAGATGATGTGTCTCGTCTGTCTGTCTGTGTCGCACAAATGCATGCACACACACCCAAATAGACACACACTCACTACCTATATGGGTGTGTATGGCCCGTATGATCTTTTCTCCAGAGAGTCTGATCGAGTCTGATGCCCTGCAGTAACGGCTAGCCATACCTGGCCATTGCTGCCTTCTCGTGGCCTCAGGCTACTGCTTAGCAATTCCACTCTGAATACAATGGGCTGCGAGGCTTGCGCACACACACACATACGCACACACACACACACACACACACACACACACACACACACCATATACATCCAACAGGCCTCTTTCAAAGCTGCTGTCCAGTAATGAATTTCTAGACCTTGGAAAGCTCCTTCTGATACACTTCAAACAGGTACTAACAAAAAAAGACAGACTACTCCTTCATCTTGCCCTACCTCCACCGTCTGCGTCTCTATCGCCCCATGAAACCCAGACAAAGTGCATTTATGGATCAAGACCACCAAAACCAGCAGTGAGCGCCTGAATCTATCCTTCATATCAATTTTAAGAACATGAAAACAAATGTTTTTTTTGTAGGAGTACATTTATAAAAGAGTGTCTGCATATTCTACCTTTTCACTGGGGCTCCCTCTCCTCTTGCCCCTAGGTTTGGGATGGATTTATTTTAACTTATTTGTTGCCTGACACCGGCTAGTTGTACAGAGGAGCGAGTCACAGGAAGAACAGGATCCACATATGAAGACATGCCAATCACGAGGCTTTGGAGAAGGCAGGCAAGAGAGAGGACAAGAGAGGTGCCACGCAGCCTCTCCAACCAGCGTTTGAAAGGAGAATACATTTCTGTCACACTCACTTCCCGTCTGCTGGATCAGCCTGCTTGAGTCAGGAAGAGGAGACACAAACAGACGGATGCACACAGCAGGCATCTCGTGAAGGTGGTATAGGCTTAAAACGGCCCTACTCTCATACTGTCAAATGAGGCATAATACATACTCTCATACTGTAAAAAGATACAGCCGAGTAGGGTTGCAGCCTTATGAAAATTTGAGAAAATTTGATGGTTTCACATTGTCATGGTATTGCACCAATAACTAGAATGGCATTCATAGATACCAGCCACCTACATATGCCGGATTTTTTCCATTAAGATCCATTCATTTTTCCCTGAGAAATTAATACAACTGTTGAAGAAATTCCCTTTTTTTGTTTCCTCACCAAACATTCATGGGGTTTATTCTACGCTGACTTGTCCTCAATGCAAGTTTCGTGGAAATCTGTTTAGTAGTTTTTGTGTAATCCTGCGGAAAAACCAACCAACCAAAAATGGAAACAAAGAGAAAAAGCTCCTCCAGGGTATATATTATCACAGTTACAGTGACCTTTTAAAGGACGAAAAACAGAAGAGATTTTTGGTTGAACAAATGCTTTATTGTAAATTCACAAAATGTAATGCCCTCAGACATGAAACTTGAGATAAAAAATCAAATATACATTTGTTAATAACACTAGCACAGTAGAATTCAAGGAGTTTTGGGCCGATTTACTGAAGGAGAAATCTGTTCTGGGACCTTGGTCAGTACCGGTTTTCGGCCTAGATTATCTGGTAATGATCCGGTTTTACAGGTCCAGTCTCAAGCCCCCCAACCTGCTCGAACACTCATCAGGACCGCCGTGATAATTTTCAAAAATGTTTTGTATCTTGGAGTTAAAACCTGGTTGATTGCATTAGTATAACTACGATAACCAACGGAGCAACTGACTCAAGTTGGTGTATTGGCTCCTCTGGTCCGACAAACCTAATAATGTCCTTTAGTGTGGGGTGTGCCATTATTTTCTAATCTGCTAGTGTTTGTATGTTTGAGATTAGAGAGGAGTATCAGTGAAGTTTCTCCTCATGTGTGTTATGCAACCTGATTTCAAAATTGGTTGAATTTTAAAACGTCCTCTGCAGCACTAATTTCCTTGTGCAGAAATCGTAGAAAGAGAGGATTTTAATATGTCAACGTCATTCATAGGTTTTGTGTGATTTCATATCCTCCACTCAGGGCAGACACTGTTCTGGGATGGGAAGCCGAATATTGGTTACGAGGGTGTGTGTGTGTGTGTGCCTGTTTCCTTGTATATGAGGGCAGGGTGATGTAGAGTAGTGTAAATATAAAACCCCGACTTCCTGCTGTCTCCTCCATTATGCCAGCCGCGGAAACTCAATCTGCCTGAGCACTACAGCTGCCTGCCAGCCTACCTCGCTGCCGTCTCCCTTTGCTCCCCGTCGCTTCTTTCCTGCTGTCCTCCAACTGTTTCCCCCTCTCTCCCTCTCAGCATCTTCCTTCACTTAGACTCCCTCATTTCTCACCAGCTCCTTCCTTCATATCTTTGCACACATGCGCACAAACTGCATGTTTCTTCCAGACCTAACGTAGCCTGCTTAGGTTTCCTGCTGGACTCTCTTACAGTCCCTGCTGGGAGGCAATGACAGGGAACTGTGAGACAGACAGATTGAGGGAGAGGGGAGGAGACAGGAGCGAAGGACAGGACAGAGAGAGTGAGACATTAGCGGTGCGGAGCGCATTGGGCGGCAGCCATATTTATCTTCTATTGTAGGTGTGGTGGCCCCTATGCGATTATCTAAGTTCCTCTCTTTTTTTTTTACCTTGACCTTGTGCGTGGAGGGTATTTTCCAGTCAGCAGAACGCTTTATCTCTGAGAGCAACAATCAATAAGGATAATTAATGATGCCCGCCGCAATGATAGCCTCAGCAGTCATTACCAGGCATTAATCCATGCAGTCAGAGGAGGGTCAAGGCCGGCCGCATCGCTCACCTAGGGGCGGGGCGCAAATTAAAATAATCTACACACTGGCCGCTCTGTCAGGCCTTTTCTGATGCATTCACCTCCGTCGGACCATAATTAAAGATGGCCCATTGCTAGGCGGTGCAGCACCGGGGTGACAATCCACTGCAATGTCTCTTTAATATACAACACTTAGCCCGGAGGATGACACTAACAGCAATCTGCAGGAACTCATCTCACCTGCAAGCGTGGGAGGGTGGATGTGTTTTTTTTTTTTTTTCTTCTCTAGATATGCCGGGACATAAATCAAACGCACAACATGCAATTTTCTAATAACGCGGCGCCATCAGAAATGTGATTTAGCAGTAAATATAATTTGGTCTGGGTGTGAGACATATCAAGTGGATGTATTATCTTTGCAGTAATGCTGCGCTTAGAGAATGAAATATCACAAAGACACGTTTTAACAGGTGATCTCGGGATAACTGTGAACACTGCAGACTGCTATAATGTCTTAATATAAGATGTAACGTTCGATGCTGTGATAGATGACATTGAGCAGATGATGTCTTTGCAAGAGATCCAACAGTTTGCCCTGAAAATAGATGTTAAACTATAAGTTAAAGTATGAGTTTCCCACCATGAATCAGATAAAAAAATGTCACTGATCGTGATCACTGCACCTCACTTTCATCCAGCAAAAAAGGTTTTATCCTCTCCTCTCCTTTGTCTGCCTCTGATTGGCTGTAGCACCGCATCAGGGGGAGGGAGCGGCGGAGCCTCCAAGTGCCCACCTTGTTGTCAAGGACATTTACATTTACAGTTTACAAGTTTGGAGGAGAAATTCAGCTTGATTCCATAATTCATGGGTGACATTTTTCATTGTACTTAAACTTTAGGCAAAAAATTGGAAATGTGAGATTTAATTTCCTGTAATGTTTAAATTACTTTTTGCCTGGCCGGTGTCCAAACGCGAGGGAAGCGCCGAGGGGCAGAGAAGAGATGTTTAAGCAGAGGTTGCTCTCACTGCCAGCGGAGAAGTGGAGAGAATCTATAATAATGAAAAATGCATTTATCCTCCGCTTGCCATCCCTCCCTTTCTCCCCTCCGAAAAACACTGCTGTTTAAAAAAAAAAAACACATGTGTGTGTTAGTGAGACGGAGTATGGTATGTGTCACATTCAACATGCGCAGAGCAAAGTGAAAAATAACCCCGTCAAATTCAGAAAAAGCCTCGAGTGTGTCGAGTTGGAACTTATCCCGAACGATGAGGAAAGTCAAACTGCGAGCATCAAGAAGGGCGCTTGATGATGATTGACAAGCATTGGTTATATCTCACTCCCACGCATGATTACTGCGTCTTCATCTATCCTCCAGTAGCTCTCTCACCTTCAGCTCTGTTTGGTTTAAGTGAAGAGGCGTGCAGGCGCAGCACAAGACGCTCATGTGATTCCTATCACCAAGTTAACTTCTCTTTTTCCCCGCTTTAAATTTTCATCTTATTAAACTTATTACTGGTCAGGAAACAGAAGGGCCTAGGGTGTGAACTCCCACTGTAGCATATCAAAAGCACTCACACATGCAGGCTCCTTTAGAAGGAGAGTGTCAAACATGTATGTGCAAGAAAAATCTAGAAGTATTTCAGTAAATGATGTGCTTACAGTGCACCGAGTCTCCTCTCCTGATTAATTTCAGAGAAAGCAGCAGTGGGGATAAATGTTTTATATGTGGAGTAAACACTCCACATAGGCAGCAGATTTCAGGAATATGGCAGTCATGTTGAACATTTCCCAGCAGGCACTCTTGTCACTGTGACATTTATTTTTTAGCTTACTTTCTCATGACATCACTGGTGATTTAGACCGGCAAATTAAACACAAGCAGAGGCATAAATCTGCTCCTTGCCGGCCAATATACACCTTCGCCAACAGTTTTTATAGTCTCATTTTTCCCAGTATTGTAACTGTATACTCTGTAGTCACAGATGAATTGACCCAAGTGCTTAGATATTGCAGCAGGTCCCTTAAACACACTTAAGTTTTTATTTACAATTGATCAGTGAATTCTACACATTTCAGACGACTTTATTTTCCTCGCTTGATTGCTCTGCTAACAGTGTTTTCCCCGTTTTCTCTCCCCATTTCCGTCCAATAAGGTAATGGAGAAATTACAGAGATTAGTGATATGCATATAAAAGACTGTCAATCATTTAAAATTAATTCTGTAAAGCGTCTGATGATGTGATCGTTAGATTGCTGATCTGCAGACACGAGCCGTCATTAGGCTAACGGAGGGAATTGTTTATGGAAGATGGCTTCTTCTGCTGCTGCTGACAAAATGCTCAGTTGATGTTTTCTGTTCGAGTTTGTGCACCGCTTTACTGATCTTTTTTGGAACGTGATTATGAGGAAGAATGTGTTTTCTTAATCGCACACATGATGAGAGGTCAAAGGTCTGAAATATAGTTTTAAATTGATTCGATTAAGCAAGTGTATACTGTTTTTTGTTGGCTTGTGTGCATGTTTGCGAGTATGTCTGATTAGCCTGCATATATCCGGACTTGTGCCTGTTTGTACCCCGGTGTGCACCCTGGTCTTGTCATCAGGTTAGCCGGTAGGTATTCCTGATATCGCTGAAACCTGCCAGCCGGTTAATTAGAGCAGGCATCCAGCCGCCCTGGCTTCATTTGACTATCAGCCACCAAGCCACTTACTCCATAATTTCCTGCCTGAATTGGAGGGCTTTACTATCGCTCACCCAGGCAGATCGGAAGTTTCCCTTTATCTCCTACATAAAGCCGGCGAGCTGCACCCAAAATAAGCAGGCCCACCACCAGAATACATATACATTATGATTACAAGCTGAGGGTGTGAAGTTGAGACACGGGCGAGCTTCAAACTCACAGCAAACAAGAGATAGGATTGTTTCGCTATCTGTGTGTGTCAGGTAGAAAAAAAAAGCTTTCAAGTCTCAAGTTTGTTTTTTTCAAACTGCAACTCCGTGTGCTTTTGTGTGCAGGTGTGTATATTTTATATTGGTGATTACAAATTCTGTGTGTGTGCCCTCTGCCGAGTGTGTGTACGCGCTGTCGTCCGCCGTGTCACACCGCCTTTTAACTTTTTTTATGGTTTTCTCTTCATTAATTGAAAACATGACGGGGTGCTCTCGGGGCCTGATGGATGGAGCAGGAGAATTGAGAAAGCCATTAGCTTTAGTGGAATCACAGCCTGTCAAGCAGTCAATACACACTGCTTTATGTGTCTGCAAGCAAAGATGGAACAATTATCCCTTTTATTAGGCAGCCGCAACACGCACACACACACGGCGCGTCGCAGGCAAGAGGAGGGCAGCAATAAGGATCAGCTAAAATCAGTCATTCATTACTGTCAAGTACACCTGACTCACAGCTTATTAAAAACAGGCATAATAGGAGGAAGGAGATAGAAAAACTTAATTAGTAAACAATTGTGATTAGTAACCTTTGGAATAAATAGACGTTTCTGACTTCGACTTTTAGAGCTGTGTTATCATATATCAAATTAAACTACAAGCGGCACGCACAGCTTGCATTTAATTTGCATATGCTTCCGTTTCTACGCAAACTCACTGTTCAGAAGTCTCAACAAGCCACTCCACGTGATTTTCTCTTTGCTGCAAGCTTTGTGAGAATCTTGCTAAGTCTGCATCTCTACCACAAAGCCGTTCTCAGTTTTTATTGTTTGTTTTAATGAGTGTTAATGCATGATAAACACATGCAAAAACATGATGATCGGGGAGCTATGAATAACGTGAACAGCTATCCACAGTGTCCCTGGCCTCCCAGCCCCTTGTGGGGGTCATGCCCCCCTTGCTGAGCGGCGCTGAGCAGCAGGAGGTCACGAGTTCACGACCCACGGGCTGGTTTAGTAATAGCAGGACACTGCGGGCTGTCTGCGAGGGGATGGCTGGGGCCTGCGATCAATACAACAGGTACAGGAGCAGCAGAGAAGATGTCTCAGAGGAGATCAGCGCTATCAGAAACTACACACTGGAAAAAAAGTACATTTATTGTATACAAAGAAGCACAGAAAAACTTTATCCTACTTGAACCAGCGAAACTGTAACCATGAAATCATTGACAAATATTGGAGATGATAACAAAATTTTTGGAGATACAAGTTGGACTTTGGAGGATCGAAAAACAAGACAAGAGAAACGGAGAGAGAATAAAAAAATGAGTGCGCCTTTTTTCAACCACATCTCTGCCATTGCTATATAAGCGGTGGAGCACTTTACATAAGATTTATTACATCCAAGCAGAAATATTATCTTCTGCGGGTGCCATTCATCACCCAGGCCGTGAGACGCTGTGAATGATACCACCAAATTATGTAGATCAGCCATGTCTGAGGGGACGATTCAATTTGGTAACCTTGGTAACCCCAGGTACTCCGAGCACCCCGGCTCCCCAACACACATACCCATTTTGGCACATCACTTAGCAAGTTTAAATACTAAAAAACACATATATTTACCATCAAAGAAATACTGTACGTCACACTTTTCCGGCAGGTTGTTCAGATATGAACTATGTTCATGCATGCAAACGTTCAACAGCCGAAAAATATTCACAAAGTCGCTGAGAGTCAGAGAGGCCATTAAATCTTTGAATAGATAGATGGATGTGGGGAGAATATGTAGGTGGGGCAGAAGGTAGTGACACCGTGACCACAGATCAGCTTCAGATGGTTATTTGGGGTTTCTGTGGCTTGATTGAGGCCTCGACTGTGAAAATTGTTGACCAATAAAACTTCCTGTCAGTGGCATCCTCTGGTGTAGTAACTATGTATGACATTAGGCCCTTAAAATTAGATTTGTCAACCTTGCAGATTCATATTTTTTGTTGTCATTGATTGATTAACCCAAACCTGAACCCTAACCCCCTAATATTAATCCGAAATTAATGATTACGCTGATGATTTTGTTTGTTTGTTTTGTTTTGTTTTGTTTTTGTTTAGCTAAAGCCTGATTTCAACCCAATCACCAGAATAAAAGTTAGCAGTGTACTTTTCTGCAAACCATGGATATGTTGAATCCATACATTCCTTATGTTGCACCTCTACATTTGTTTAAGCTAAATTTTTAATTTAAAGGTCCAATTTGTAAAAAGTGGATTTTTTTGTGTCTCATTTCCAATTTGTCAAATACTGACACTTTGGCATGGCAGCGAACACAACCTAAAATCCCAATAGCATCAGTAATCGACTAGCTTGGAATCAGACTCAAAAATCTACTTTCTTACGGAGTGAACCTTTAAAGTTGTGACAGTGCTGTGGTTATGGTTACGTTTAATGACCTCAGATAGGGTTAGGAAAAGATCATGTTTTTGAACTCTGTGAAAATAGTCCCCGACAAATGCCCCTTTTTTTACTCCTGTTTGAGTAACATTTGCTAGAATTAAGGTGCTCAGCTGTTTTAAGAAATGACTTTGCTTTTTCTAAAATCTAACTACATACTTGAGACCCATTTTGAACCAATGATCTGGGGTGCTGAGTGCCACAGACAGAATATAGAGAAGTTACTAACACATATAAATAGTTGGTTTTCGTCCTCTCCTCTATTTACCGACAATATTCAAAGGAATATATCCAGCTTCCGTGGCCTTATCCTTAAAAAAATTAAGATCAGCCACATGTCCAATGTTGATGAGTTCAGTTACAATATTCCCTTTTCAGGCCGTTCCAATTCATTCATAATGGAGCCACCGGTAGAAGATGTAGAAGACGTGGGAATAATTTTGCATGGTAGGAAAGATTTTTTTAGTGACTGCCCCAAAATAATTAAACTGTCACTATTATATAAGAATAGTTTTAGTAAGTAAAAAATGTCATGGTTCAGTTAACACAAACATCCTTTTATAGCCAGAGCTGTGTCCTGCGTTTAATATTTATTTTCAGACACCAAGGTATAAACACAACTCCTAAAAGAGTCACACTGTATGTGTTATTTGTATTTCGTTTTAACTTTCAGCCCTGTGTTTACACTCGCTCTGCAGACCTCCCGATGTTAGCCGTGGTCCCCCGTGGATTTAAAAAAGTCCTCGATGCACCTCTGCATATCCTTGATCAAAAACCTGCCCACATATTGAAACACCTGCAACCTCTCAGTCACAGCCCCCTCTGGATACAAAGCATTTATATACAGTATGTATCATATATTTAATTGTTGTGACCCAGATATTATAGGTCAGTTTGCTCTGCTGTTGTTCAAAGCACACACGAATGTTTTGTATAAAAATAATACAACTTGCTCTGAGCCCAGGTAGGTGTATCATAATTACCAATCATCTCTGAGCGTGTTCAGAAACAGGCATCTTTTCCCCCACTCACTGCCGTTTACTCCAGCGCCGAGCTGACTCAATTATGATGCAAAAGGGTGTTTTTGAAAAGCCTGGCTCATTTCTAATTAAGCCACACACTCATACCTATTTGTAGCTCATGTCCTGACATAATGCAAATGCTATGTAAATTAACTGCACTGATCTCCCGCTAGCTCCGCACTCGGAGCTCCTCGGAGACTAGCAGGGCATTTAGTCATACTTTATACTAGTTTGGTTTCTCATTGGCTGAAACACAGGCAGAGACGGATAAACTGGTGGTTAAACAGACAGCACCGCAATTTTTACCGCATTCTTTTAATTGTTTTCTACCCAAGCTCTCTACCGCCTTGTCAACATATCGATCGGTAATGATTATCGCTGCTTGAGTCATCCTTTCTGTCTTTTCCTCCAGATGCCTTCACAGGCTACAACCTGCCACACCTCCAGCCTGCAGAGCGACCAGAGGCCTGCCTCCCCCCCGACACCTCCCTCCCTTTACTGCGGCCCCCAGCTGAGGCTGTTTAGACAGGCCATTAACACGCTCACTCTGCCGTCACTAAACAACCATACAACGGCTGGTTAGGCAGCTGACTGACCGTATCTGAATGCCGTGGAAGGGTTATGGCCCCTAACTGTGGCTCTAACATTTGATATACTTCCCGGAAGGATTACAGACTGGTTTCTCAGGCTTTGGTGGTGCTGCCTGGTAAATTGCTTTGACTATAGTAGCTTGTACTGTGCAGAAAGTTATTGTTGAGCTATAACTTCACGAAGACTACTTATAAAAGAAGAGTTAGAGTGTTATATTAAGGCTGAATGATAAAAATAGATCATATTCTGATTATTTTGACATATTGTGATTACTAACGATCATTTTTGCAGTTTTGAATTTTCATTTTCACTGAATAAACTTAAAATCATGAACATGTGACATCTCTGCAGCACAGTTCTTGATTATAACGCTGCTTTGTCAGTTATAACAACTTCCATAATATTTATCCATCGTTCAACCCTATGTTATATATGAAAAAAACCTCACTAAACAGTCAAAGGCACTTTGAGGTCATGCTACAAGTTCCCATATGATAGTGAACATTTAAATGAGTCTTGATGTACAAAGTTCAGGGGGTCCATTTAGTAGCTGTTCCACAGCTTCTGATCATATCAAAATTTGATTATCCAATTTAAGTACTTGTTTGTTTTTTCGATTAAGAGTTAAGTCTGAATTTAAGTAAATTATTTTCTACCTACAATTTTATAATTTGACCCTCAACATGACCATCATTACTGTAGAAAACATCTCTTCTAAAGCTTTCAGTCATATCTCTTGATCCTCATCAGCAGATGCTCTTTGCCCAGTTGTCATTGAATTTTAGGCGTTCAAATAATTAAATTAGGGATTGATTAGTAATTAATCAAATCACATTAAAAAAATAACTCCTAATTAATGTAATTAATCAATGTTTTAATTGCTCGGAATTGAATTTTTTTCAATTTCATGGCAACTGGGCAAATCCATGACGAAGATCATATGATGGGATCAAAAGCTCCAGAACAGCTATTCAATGGACCTTGACGTGGGACTGTTTTTTCTCAAATAAAGAAAAACATGTTTCACATAGAGATTAGTGATGCAACTAACGATTAGTTTCATTATTGATTAATCTTTCAGTTATCTGCTAGATACATCGATTAATTGTTTATCTTTAAAACGTAAGAAAATTGTGAAAAATGGCTATCTCAATCTTTAAATTACTTGTTTTCTCAGTCAGAAGTTCAAATATTTAGTTTAATATGATATAAAACAGAGAAAAGCAGATATAGAAAATGAGAAAAGGATTTGCAATTAATTGATTATCCAAACAGTTATTTTTCTGTTGATCAACTGATCATTTAGTCCACCAATTGTTTGAGCTCTAATACAAATAATTATAATGTGAATTCAACAATAGTGCAAAATATGGGCAATCATATGAGTGTATCATAGACATTCTGGTAAGCAGGCAGGTAAACCCTTTATTTTTAATGAATGAATTGATGAATTGGTCCTGGTTGTACTTTTTCTGATGGTGAGACACACAGTGTAACTCTGTGCCAGACTTTAGACAAACATCCACAGTTTTATTAAATATTTGAACAGCCAGCGCCTGTATTTCCTTTTCAAACTAGAAAAAAGAACGAGAAATACAATAATACAAATCATTACAGTTAATCTGTCCAGGTCTAGACTTTGCTCTCTCTTGACTCATCTGTGCCACCAGTCGTTTCTTTGTACCTTTGTCTCTTTTTTGCTCTCTCTCTCTCTCTCCGTATCTCTGTGTCTATGCTCAGCCCATTAATTGTGCCCGAACAGTGCCACATGCCTCAATGAAAATAAATTGCTTTTAATTTGGGCTTTCCTTTTTGCCACGGCCGGCATCACTTAATTTCATTAGCTCTGAACCTGTAGAGCGCTTTTTCAAAAGCGTCATCTCATGGACGCACTTGAAAATGAAAAGAAGCGCCGCTTTTTTCCCCCCCCCCGCTCCCTCCTCGCTCCCTCTCTCCTCTCTCTGCGCTCCTCAATTAACAGAATCGTTTCCTTTCAACTAAAATGAATGTTATTGAAACCAATTAGCATGGACTGGAAAATCTCTCGTTAATGAGGGGAGTGTGGGTGAGTAAACAGGAATGAAAAGATGAAATTAGAGAAGAGGCTCTTCTTGTTGGCCTGGAATAATGACATGCTTAGTCGCCTAATTGTCTGGTGAAAAGCACCGCTGCGATAGTAACAGATTGCGGTGTTCATTAGGCAGCAATGGGCCACCTGCTGCTGGGGCGGCGAGCCCGCAGTCCCCGTACACGTGTTTATCCCAGGGGGCACTTTTTTTTTGGACACCACGCTCACTATGAAAAGCAAATGAGCCTGCCAATATGCTGCAATGTTGTGTCCTTATTGCCAAGGCACAGAAGCATGATATGTCAAATCAAATGAAATGAATGAAACCCAATAGTGTGAAGCTGGAGGGTTTCCTCTCGGTTTTTGATGATGTTTAGCGGGAAATGACCTATAAAAATACACGGGTTAGCTAAACTATGTAATTTCATTATAAATCCTAAAGATAAGTATTCTGTTCATCGTTTCTGTGATCATATCTCATCACAGGGCTCTTTATTGCTGCTTTTGAGGCCCAGTTTGTACAGAGCGCGAGGGTTGAGAGAGGGATAATAGGCCTCTAATTGCAGTGTGGATCAGGTTGGGGAGGGGGTGGCATTCTCCCAGTATTTATCCCCCTTCCATGAAATATTTAATGGCTCGCCGGGAGAAACAAACTCTACACACATTCTCTAATTCATAACCTGGAGATAGCCCGAGACATAAGAACACAATGCATCCATATCTCGATCCCTCCTCTTTGTCTCTCGCCGGCTGCGGCTCCCATTATTCCCTGCCTGGAAAAAAAGAGAGAGATTTAAAAGTAGCCGCTCCTAAGTGTAATGTTAATTAATTCATAATTAATTCTCGCATTAGGACTAAAATGGGGAGCACATATTCTTAAGCTCAGTGGGGTCCGCTGTTGCTTTGAGGCAGAGTTGGAGAGTGTGGATTTTAAAGAGCTATGACCCCTCGATGTAACAAAATAACAAGAGTCATCAGCTGCAGCTTCTTTTCAACCACTCGTTTCAAAGCAGCGTGAGGCTTTTGTGTACGCTCTTGTGTATGTGTGCGTGTGCCTTTTGTGTATGAATATTTCCACCGTGTATAAATGTGTGCATGTTTGTGTGTGTGCATATTCTACATATCAACATTGTTTAAGAGTCATTCATGTGGTCTGGCACTCCCCCGACAGACCTCCACCAGAATGCAAATAAGTCCCATTGTTGCATGTTGCACCGTCTACAGCTGTTGGCCATAATTATCTTGCAGATAACTTAAAGGGTGTCAATTAAAACGCTGCTCTTTCTCACTGCCCTCATCTATCGCCTGTGTCCTCCTTCCTGCAGCCCCTCTGCCTCTCAGGGAGTTAAGGTGAAGGTTCAGGGTGAGGATGGAGGTGGGAGCGCGGTGTGTGTGTGTCGGGGGGTTGAGGGGCTGCTCCAGGATGTTTTAGTAAAGCTTAATTGTTCTGAGTATTTGTGTTAGCTATAAAGATCCAATCAGAATCAGTGCACCATGTTTATTGTGCTCACAGGGGTTGAACACATGAGCCAAATTCATTCATGAATTTCTAATAAAACTGGGTCCCTGTGGACCTCCCTCTAAGGGGCAGGGTTTGGGGTTTTGTCTTTAAGAGGCTAAGCGTACCCTGGATGCTCGCCCTACCCCGTTCACACCGCATGCACCCTCCCATCACCCACCTTAACCCCTCCACGCTCCCCCTCGGGGACAATTCAACCTTGGAGCGCTGGGGTTTGACTCCACAACCTCTGCACGACACAGCGGTGGTTTCAGTGTAAAGAATGAAGAAGGAGAAAAATCTAATCTGGCCATGTTTATTCAGCATCTTTGTATGAGGCACCAGGAGACTGGATTAGACTTTCTGCTTCATCATAACCTAATTTGATTAAAGATGGAGTTGATTAAGCCACATTGGTTTGATGCGCTAGTAAAAGATACAGCAAAGGAAGTATAATCAGAGATGATTTGTTTGTTGTGAGAGACAGAATTATGTGGTTCAGTAGCACTAAGAAAAACACCTGACATGCGCCTAAAGTGGTTATAGGCTTTGTAATGGAAACACAGATTACATTTTAAATTATATGTGTACTTTAAGGGTCTTTGGGGAGTTAAAGACAAGGAACCTCTCTTCCTCTCCCTTGAGCTTCCCTCTGCTTAATTGATTTACTTTATGCACGGTGACACGCCCCTTCACACGCGTATGTGATCACCAAGTGTCAGTGCCACGCGCTCTCTAGCCCGCACACACACACATACACACACACACACACACACACAAACACAGATGGGTCACCAGCTGTGACACGACAGGACCTGCAGCCCTCACATTATTAAATACAGTCAGAAAACAACAAAATTAGACAAGACTGAGAGTCATGAATGTTGACATCAGCATGCTAACATGCTCACAGTGACAATGCTAATATGCTGATCTTTAACAGGTGTAAAGCTGACCGTGTTCGGCAGATTTTAGCGGTGTGTAAGCATGCTAATATTTGCAAATACAAACACAAGGAACAGCTGAGGTTGATGGGAATTTTCATTCGTTTTGTAGATATTTGGTCATAAAAATATAAAGTAAAACGTTAGGGCATTGCCAAAAGTCTAATGGCAATGCATCTAATAGTTAATGATATCATTCTGTGTAGACCAAAGTGGTGGACCAACAACATTTTTGCCAATATGGCTTAAAACATGGAGGCAAAGCCACCAAAGCGGTGGCACTTGGGCAGCAGGGACAAGCATTTGACAGGGAGGACACATGGGGACCAGGAGTAGTCTTTAGGTATTGATGAATGAATGAATTAGGAGTTATTGAGGAGCCAATTGATTGTCAGCCAATTCAGGATTAATGGATGCCAATAGGTTGTCTTGGTCCTTGAATAGTGGATTAGGGACAGAGGAGGTGGTCACACTGATGCAGTCCTCCACCTCTTTCACAGCTTCCTGCTCATTCATTCTCTTCCTCTTACTAATGCACGTGTCTATTAATAGGAACTACTTGGCTAGAGACAGTCCAAATGTTAACAAGCTCTATTGTGCATCATCATTGAAAAGCCCCCCTTTTGTCCCCATCATTTGTTTTGGTAAACACATGTTATTTGTTGGTTTGTTCTGCCTGCAGATGTCCGAGTTTGATAGCGCATTCATGTGGGTCCATTCACGTCAAGTCAGAACAACTACTCAGGAAGTCGGGAAGATCTTGGTACACGACTTACCGACTCTTGCGTCATATAGGCAGAAACATGGCGGATGAAAGTTTTGATTTAATTTCTTTTTAATTCAGGTATTGCATATCAAATTTTTGCTCACATGTAATTTCCAATATGGTGACCTAGATTGGTTAGAAGAGTTATTTATTAGCGTTAACCCTGATAAGACAGGTAAAGTAATATTTGGGGGGTTTTAGGGAATGTACTGGCACAGTGTGTGACAAAATCACTTTGTAATACAACCCATAGTCTTTGTAGTGTCCATGTTGTGTCCACATTTTGACTCAAAAGCTTGTGAACACACCAAAGTCAACATGGATGGATGGACTACATCATTTTGAAAGCGAGGGTCTGAACCCAGGCCTTTGGGCGTGCAGGACCAAAGTTTCAGATTGTCTCATAGTTGTTAAACTTTCTCTTCCTCTGTGATTTGATAATCTAACTCTTACTTCCTGGTTTTATAATCTGACATTTCCTGTTTAGCCAAGCATTTCCTCCTTCTGGAGTACACAGAGTGGAGAGGAGGAAACTGGAGACTGTTGTACTGGATTTGATTAGGAGGAAGTGTGTCTCTATACACTCTCTCTTTGACCTCAGGAAAACAATTATTGTCTCCGTCCAGCCCTCGTCCCGTGTCACTCTCCTCAGCACGGTCAATGCTGTAATTGTTGTTGCGTGGCTATTATTACATTATTGCCTTTTCTAGTCAACAGGACGGCTCTTTGGATGTCAGTCGAGCAGTCAGTTGGTCCACCGATTTGCAAACTAAGATATCTATTGGATGGATTTACAAGAAATGTTGTGCAGACTCTCTGTTGTCTCCAGAGAAGACTGTAACACCATCAGCAAGTTAAAAAGAAATCCCTTTTCCAGTGAAATATCCCAACATATTGGGTTTGTACAGCCTTTCATGGTTCCTATATATATTTTTGTCTAGTGCCACCAAAAGGCCAACATTGAATTTTGTGTTAGAAGTGAAATATCTCCACAACTATTATATAGATGACCATGAGAATTGTTACGTGTTTTTTTTCTTCAGGAGGAATTGTACTAACTTAAGTGATCCCTTAACTTTCCGTCTAGCGCTGTCATGGGGTCAGAATTTCAGTTTGCCCAACATGTAAGTACAAAACTAAGTACATTCCCATCGGCTCAGCTGTTTTGTTTTAGTGCTAATTATCAAATCACGCTAAACTAACATGATAAACATTCATGATAACCATACTGCTGTCACTAAAATTGTTATTTTGAGCATTCGCATTGTGATATTACAACCTAACATACCTGTCAAATGTGGCTGTAGACTCTTTTTGAGTTAAGTTAGAGTCCATATGAACACCCTCCTCTTTTGGTATTCAGAGCCTCAGAAATGAAAATGTTCTCAAAGCTCCGAGTTCACGAGTTGAGATGTGTCTGCTGACATTTTCACAAATGGAGGAGACAGTGTAAGTTCATTTATCAGTAGATGGTAAATTAATACATTTTGGTTTAGGTTTATTTTGGCTTTTCTTTCACAGTTTTATTTGTCAGAGGAATATACTGATATTCCCAACGGCCTCATTGTTTTCCTCTATAATTAAACATTTACGGCGTTACGTTACCTGCTCGCTAGCTTTCAAAATTGTTGCCTTGATAGAGTCTTTAGGCGTCCATGTTGATGTTACCTATCAGTGGTGTTCCAAGCTCCAGTTGTTACTGGGCATCTTGTAGATTTGCATACGCGGCCGCAAATCAATTACACTGGTTTTTGGTCAAAGTGGTTTAGATATTGCACCACTCTATTCTGTCCCTCATTATAATGGTCTTCGTCTTGTCTGGTCTTTGCTTTTATAATTCCATATTTAAACTGTAACAATATGAATCTGAATACATATTATTGAATTATGCTGCTCTATGAATGTGTTTTTTTTCCTTACTGATAACATGCAGCCCTAATGTATCACGTTCCATTGCTATTTATCTAAAAACTTCTCATCCAGTAGTTGAGCCATAATCCACTCCAAATACACTTTGACTCTGCTCTAACCACAAATAGGATTTAGAAAAATAACATTGTGATTAATGCATGCTAACTACATAATAGAACTTAGAAATGTAATTAACAGTAACTTCCTGCGCCTAATTGGTATAGCTCTGTTATTCATTAGATTCCACTGAGGACAAAATCTGGGATATTAGATGCATATTAGAGGCATTACTTTTTGATGTTAGGAACACAGCTTAAAGAGCACCATTTATTATTTATCGTCTCTTTTGTTTTCACTCGGGATCGCAGCGGTGAATACAGCAGTTATAGTCTCAGTTCTACCACGAGCCTTGAAAATGGTTCTGGGTGTTGCTCTCGTTGAAAAAGACACACTGACTGATGCACGCACATTCATTTTGTCAGGTGAAAAAGACAGAGTGATTGATGCATAGAAACATTTGACCTTTCTCTTATTCTTTCCCCTTTTTCCCTACCTTTGGGTAGTGTTGTAGTGCTGGAGATCAGTCTTGGTCTCAAGAACGGTCTCAAGACCACTTTTTGAAGGTCTCGTCTCAGAATCAACCACATCTTTACTATGTCTTGTCTCGGTCTCAGACAAAGATGAGTGGGGATTTTATTTCAAGACCAGTTTGATAAGTACAGACTCTGCAATGCTTTTTGATTGTATGAAGACATTTTAAAAAGAGGTGAATGAAGAGGGATTTTCATTTGTCTTCTGCGTGTGTTTTTGTACGAATGTGGATTTTTTTTTGTGATGTGGATCAGATACACTTTTTCATGAGTGCCTATGGTTTGCATGTTCTGCATTTTGTTGTGTATCATGTAGAGTCAGACATGCACTGGTTTTGGTCCTGATTCAGTGTCAGCTTTGACTTGGTCTCAACCCTAACCCTCAAAGTCTCTCGGTCTCGTTACACGTTGGTCTCGGTCATGATTTGGTCTTGACTTAGGTGGTCTTGACAATATCACTTGCTTTGGGGAAAAAGTCCCAGGAGCCACAAAGGAAACAAACTAAACTCATCAACTATTAAATTTGTGCATCCCTGTTTGCATAACCACTGCGTCTGAAGAACCCTGAAGATTAAGCAAATTAGACCAATAATGGATTATAAACAATGGCGGTGAATAAACAACAACACAGTAATCCTGTTGTTGTCTATATGTGTTGTTGCTCATCACATTTTCTCAGAGCCCAAAGTGACGTCTTCACATTGCTTCTTTTGTCCAACCAACAGTCCAAAACCCTAAGACTCTTCATTTTCTGTCATTAATCACAAAGAAAAGCAGGGAATCCTGACATTTAAGAAGCTGGAATCAACAAATGCTTGAAAAATGTCTGAACTGGTTAAATCAGCAGCAAAATAGATGGCACCTAATTGTCTTTGAATAAACTAATCGACGAATCAAATTAATCTAATTGTTGCAGCTCTAGTTGACTAGTGTGACTTTTATTTTCGAGTTGGATGTAACAGATAATAGATAATATGCTGAGGTGAAAGGGGCAACAAAATGATATAATGTATAATAATATATAAATGCAGTAACTATTACTATAAGCGCTGATAGTCCCGGGTTCATCAGGTCATATAAATTTCCTGACTTCCTCAGAAGGTTCTTATTTGATGTCTCAGTATGGCCAAGTGCACATCACTACTACTATTTGTGCCTAGAGCTATAGAAATCCACATGGGTACTTTAAGTATTTAAATGAACCACGAAGGCCAATCTTTCATTGACCTCCTACATTTCAATATTGTTTATTTAAATTTTCATTTTATTCGCTGAATTATGAGCAAAGCGGCTGCATTCATTTAATTTAGGCCACGAATGTTGTTTTTCTCTCAGAAGCTTTCATTTGTCTTCCACTAGTTTTGGATCGCGGCTCTGTCTTTGTAAACCATCTGACATCGGAGTGTCTCAGTTACTCCAGAGGCTTAAGCAGAGGAGGCGGTAGGTCGCGCAGTATTGTACAGCAAAGCGTGCGCATCTGTGTGTGAGTGTGTGCGTCAGGGTCACGAAGACAGATTGACCACACACTGGGGGAAGAAACAAGAAAAACAAGAAGAAAAGCCCAAACACAGGTGACAGAAGGACTGCAGCTTTCAGTCGGCACGAAACCCTGCTGTCAAAGAACTTTTTCTAGTGTTTAATTCAGTCACCACCTACTAATATTACAGTACAAATTCAATATAAGGTCGCCCTATACTGTGAGGAAAGTATCTGACCAGCTGTTCCCCGATGTCTCATTTAAAAGGTTCAGCAGGATGTATTATACAGATAAAATGTGCAAACTTTTTTTTTTTTTCCTGGGGAAACTTGCATTGAATAAGTGAGTTAAATAACAATATGGCTTAAAGAAAATCACCTTGAACAGCTTGTTTGTTTTCACTGTCTGACAAAAAAAAACACAAAATAAAACAGTATTTTAGGTGGGCAACAAATGTTTTCGCTCATCTGCATTTTTGAAACAAGCAGGCTTCTCCCTGTGATGGTGCAAGTTCACAACACACACATGGCGCACACACGCTGTCTCACTTCCTACAATCTTTTGTCACCTGCTGCGACAAATGTCCCATGCAGGACGAGGGCAGGGCAGTGGCCTGATGGGAAAATGGGAAATGGGCTATCATCGGGCTAACAGGGCACCGCAGTCCACTAATCAGATCAGGAAGCTGGGTGTGCGTGTCTCAGAGAGGGAAAGCATGCATGTGTGTGTGCGTGAGGCCAACTCAGCCGAGCGCTAATGGCGGGCTTGTTTTAGGAGTGCAAAGTTTTAGGCATCACCAGGTCGATGGGGGCTCATCCGGGTCGGTGCGCGCTGTCGTCTGAGCGTGAGTCAGCTGGCCGTAGAGGAGGGTAAATATTTAGGTCCAGGAAAGGAAACATGTATTTCCCCTCCCGAGCTGCAGAACAATAATTCCCTCCTTCTCCTGCCTTCTGTGTCTGCTTCTCAGAATAGCAGTAATTATCACACTTCCCTGCATTCATTTGACGACCTCATTGTCCCAGGCAGCTAGCAGACTGGCCCACCGCGACAGAAAAAAACGTTTTGGGATGTATTCCTGCCTGTTTAATCATTTGTATATGTTTCTTTTATATTTGTATCATGAGTATTCCATATGCCTGTAGAAGTGTATTATGTTTGCTCTGGTAGAGCTCGTCCAGAGATACACCAACCCAAAATTGTGTTGTTACTTCCAAATCCATAACTTGCATGTGAAAGGTTAGTGGATTTGTCAAAAGTCCAATTTTCAAATGACTGCAAGCCATGCCAACAAAGAAAAACACATAGAGAAACGCTTCCATTAGCAAACACTGACAATTTTCTCAAGTCTTACAGGACCATTAAACCCTTCAGTTAGAAAAAGAGGTTTGTATGACAAAAGAAGTTTTAAAAAGTTATCATAATGCATTATTTAGCAGGAGGAAAAAGAAGAGATACACTGTGGTACAAGGCTTAAGCCATAATAATGTTTCTTTCTCTGTGTCTTCCAACAGCTGGGTCATATAATACTTTCCAAAATGTAGCTACAGAAAAGTACACAGTAGCACACAAACCGCTCGAGGTAACACAGTCTTAGAATAAACTGGTCATATTGTAATTTTTTACTTAAACGGCCGATTGTGTGTGAAAGAAGAATGTTAACAGCTGCTTGTTAGGAATGAAAAAAATCAATGTCACGTGCTGTCAAAGGAGGCTGTAAAGACAGAAGGAGCATGTAGTTATGAATAAACTCCCCCAGCCATCCCCCTTATAACAATTACCACATTGATTGGAAAGCCAATACCACTCAGCCAGACGACTAACTGGATAGATGAGAGTACGGCCCGTAAATGATCGGAATTAAGGGTCTGGTTTGAAGCGACGGCACCAAGCGTCAACACAAGCCGATGGGAAGCCCGGACAGAATGTTTCCTCGACGGCCAATATTTTGGTGCTTCTGGTGAAGTCGGGCCAAGACTTCCTTTTCCATGCACAGAGGATCAATTATGAGATTGCATTTTGGACAGTACGCACCGCCTCTTTTGCTCTCCACACCGGCTGTTTAACTGCATGCAACCAAAGCCTGCCCTGACGTGATTGGTCAATACCGCTCGGACTTTAAACGGAAACGCTTCCGATACCGAAATCTCGTCCCTTGCCTCCAGCTTCTGCATTCATATTCAGATATCTGCTCGGAGATTAGACTGTGACAGGATCAGAGCGAGTGCGTATGAGGTGCTGTCACTCAAACACACACACATGCACACACAGACATTAGTGTCTAAAAGATACTTGATTCTGACAAGCTGATAAATCAACATTATAAAGCTTTACTCTCTCCTTTTGCAAATACACACACACACACTGCCCAGGAAAATATCATCTTATTTACAATAACCTGACACTCCACTGTGCTGAAAACAGTATTAGATTCTTGATGACAAATAAAGAGAGTGAGGAAGGGAGGTGGAGAATGGCGGGAATGTTGGGATGGGGGTTTTCTTGGGAAGCTGCATTTTTTAGTATGCATGTTGATCCTGTTAGGCTGAAATGCAATAACAGATTCGTAGGTCCGCTCCACAGGAGGAAAGACCCTCGCAACTCTCTCTGACTACCTTCTATTTATCATCTGCACATAGACTGTCGCTGGAAAGAATATATTGCTTTAAAAAGTCGCTGCCGTAATAGCACTGATCTAATTTCCATAAATTTTCATCTGGAATTTGATATTTTCTTCATCGGCGAACAACATAAACTATTTAAAGAGGATGCTGGTGTGGCAAACTTTTCCTCCCGTCCTTAAATTTGCTTTTGGATATTCCCTCATGATGGATACCTCAGCAGGAGTCGGCGTAGGAGGGATTCACATATCGGGCAGCTAGAAAGCACGCACACACCACAGATGGAGTATGGTTCATCACAACATCCACGACCCGGCATGTTCCATTCATAAATCATTTACTTTCACTGTCAGGTCTAACTCTTTTCAAAGACTAACCTGTTTATTTATTAAATGGTACTGATGAATCCACAGTCTGCCTCTCAAGTGCTGAAGTCAACTGTTTGACTGACTTAACCTGTTGTTTCATGTCCATAATATCAAACACATACATACATATTGCAGTGGATGGACATAACACGAGAATCTAATTGATCAGATTGATGTTCTGCATGTATTCACACCTCCTAAACATACAGCGTTTCTCCTTTTCAAATCATCCTACCTAAATGAAAATATAGGCCTTTTTTTCCCTATATGAGTGTTATCTGATCTGACATCCATCTCGACAAGAAAACAGATTATTTTATTTATGAGGGCTGCTCTTGTAAAGGTCCATTGTGTAAGATTTAGAGGGATCTATCAGATCTATCAAATTTACCCCTAACATAATATAACATAATATTCATAATTAAAATAACTGTTTCGATTGATGTGTAATCAACTGAAACTGAGAACCATTGTATTTTGTTACCTTAGAATGAGCCCTTTATACATCTACAAAGGCAGCAAGTCCTCTCCATCATGTTGCACCGCCATGTTGCTACAGTAGCCCAGAATAGAGGAGCATTTTAGCATCTTTCAGCTAATTATTTTTATTTAGTTTTTTGGTTGTTTTGCTGTCCTGTTTTTGTTCACTCCCCCCCTCCTCTCATCAACCGTATTTTGCGATGGCCTGACCCGCCTTACTCTGCTTCTGACTGGCTTACCTTGATATTCTTACCCTAACCCTAACCAGTCTTACCCCTCATGCTTAAACCTAACCAACCCAACCAACAAGGGCGAGAAGTGCTAGCCACTGGGGAGAAAAATGCTTACAATACCTGTCCAGCAGTAAAACAACAGACAAAGTTAGCAACTAGTTGGTGAACACTGTGGAAGATTTAGCAGCCAAAGATTTATATTTCTGTGCTACAAACAAAATGGACGATAGGTTCCTCAAGTGGCCAGAAACACGACTCTAAATGAATGCTGCGGTTGCTCTTTGTTTGATATGTAACTAAGGCCATAATATGTCACGTGTGTACAGGTTTGTGATGTTTAGCTTGTTGTGGAGTTCTGTTGCAAGCGAACCAGACATTAAATAAATATATATCCATGTTATTTAACCTCTTGGCTAAAGTTGGAAAAATTGTGGTCATGGTAAAAAAAAAAATAATGTTGACTCAACCATCCACCCACAACCTCCTCTCTGATGTTTTGCAGCAGTATAACAACTCCACGCTGTCCATACCTTTGCTTTTGAGTGAGGACAGTCATTATTCACATGACCATAAGTGGTCACGTATCAGAAAAATATAAATATACAGTAGATTGTGTAAAACGTTTGAACAAACAGGCGTTGCTGTCGCTCTGGCGAGGACAGTCTCTTTTATGTTAAATCTGTTTACAGTGTCTGCATGCGGTGCACATGATTCCTTTCTATCGCGTGTCTGATGAATAATGATGGTGCATCATAAGCATTAATGGTGTGATCCGAATAAGATCTACATAGTCACACATTAGATTGATGTTCTTCAACGACAGGCACACTAAACGTGACTGGTTAGATGTTGATAGTAAAAGCCAGCAGGCCCAGTATGAAGAAGGTGGAAAACAGTGCAGCAGGAGTGTGTTGTATCACCATCAAAGACATCAGTCCCTGAGAATGTCATTATCTCTCTACAAGCATCTATGTCCAGATGGCCCTCAACCTGCTGCTGCCATCACCAGCAACAACAGGCTCTGTTTGTGTGCGGAGATATTCAAACGGGTACGGGTTTGCGTATGCATTATAGTTAATTCAGATACTGTCTGTCAATGAGGCCGAGTAGCCAACAAGCCGCGGCCTGCCGCTGAAGGCTTTGACCAGCACTAAGAGAAGGTGAAGGGACCACGTTGCACCCAGTTTGGCATCTTCACACTCGGGTGTCAGGTTTGAAATTAATTTTAGGATTTTAATGCAAACTTTCAAGGGTCATCAAGGCCCGGCTCCTGGCTACCTCTCTGACATTTTAACCCCCTTTCGAGCCAGAGCTCAGCTATAGATCCTCAGGCATGGCTCTCTTGGCTGCTCCTGATTCAAGGCCAGGGACAAAAGGTGAGCAGGGTTTCAGTGTCAGACCTTCTCAACTTTAAAAAACATGCAAAATTTAGGCCAGTTAAATCAGCATCAGGCATTATATCACTTCTAAAAAGTCCATTTTAAAAACATGTTGCTTAATAATTTGTTCTGCATTATTCTTTACTCATTTTCCTTTTCATCACTGCAGCTTTTCTGTTTCTTTAAACTGCTTATTTGTTAAAAACGGTCAGACGGATTTACTTGAAATCTGCTCTGCTCTGCTCTGAGAGGGAGTGTCTGACTACTTTGGGGCACAGATTATTCTTTTACTTTCAACACAGGCTTATATTTCATAATTTCTCTGACTTTCCCTTTCTCTCTCCATTTTTGTCCTTGATGTGGTTTATGAGCAATAACAGAGCAGGATGTGGTTACCTGGCCGAGGAAGAAAGTTGTTGACTCATTTAGTAGTGCAGGCCAAAACACTGTGAGGAGAAATACCGGTGAGATAGTGAATGAGAGAGGAGAAAATAATATGTTTGGAAGCTTTACAGGTGAGCATTTTCTAGTGGCACTTTTGGCTGCAGCAGCTCAAGCTATGAAGCGTTAATTTGCGTTTTCCATTTCCAGTTTAAACGCGCCAAGTGGTGCCCAAGATCGACCATCTCCAGAGTCGTCAGATGGGTTTTGTCATCATTCATGGACTTCCTCTTTAGATCTATTTCATCATCCCCTCGCCGTTCTAAGCACTAAGCGGTAAGTGCCAAGCAAAATCATAACAACAGCATGATAATCCGTGATGATACATAGCTGGCTACCAACAACCGTTGCACAGTGCAATAGCGAACAGCGTTAAACACAGTGAGTCAGGCCGGGCTAGCACATGAAAGGGGCTATACATAATGCAGAACAAATGCTTGATTTGGACTTACTTGATTATTTGATTGAGACTTGATTCAATGTTTACTTGACTTAATGAGTAAAAGTATAAACGATTGATGATCTTGTAAAGTCCCGAATCAGCGTTGAGGTTTGAGCTTTAAAAGTTGATTGTTGAGTCTCATTCCCAAATCGTCAAATACTGACACTTTGGGTTAGTAAGTCGGTCTGGCTGTAAACCTAAATTATTTCACCAGTTGGGAATGAGACTCAACAGTCATCCATCTTACAAATCAGACCTTTAGGGCCTCGTTGAGACTTGCATCCTGACTGGTACCTTCCCTTAAAGACTTTAAAAAAGCCCTGACAACACAGTCGGTAACAGACAAGCAGTAGACGGTACACAAGTTAAAGTAAAGGCAGTAGATGATGAACAAGACGCTGCGTGACACCATGTGTTACTTGGGTGGACTTCTGTGGGTGAGGTGAAGGTGAGACATTGGGAGAAGTAAGGGTGAGGAAGCAGGCATAGAGACGACTGAAGGGCCTGACTGAGACAGGGGTGGGAGGGGGGAGATTCAGGCAGCAGGTGAGTGTGTGCCACCAGGGGGATTCATCTGTCCTGGGTTCAGACAGGGCCTCATTAGTGAGCAGTGAATTACACTCCAGACACGTCTTTATGTAGACTAATCATATTACAGCTAGCGCGTTCAGCTTCACCCCAAGGGGAGACAGGGAGAGGAGGGGAGGGGGGAGAGGCGGCGGCGGCGGCGGTGGAGGTTGGAGAACTTTACAATCTGATTTGTCCGGGAGAACTCAATGTAATCTAGCACCTCCGACTGACACCGTTTTATCTATCTGTCCATCTATCTGGCTGCATGCGTCACATGACTCCACCCCTGCTCGCCGGCTCGCTCCCTCTCTACCTCTTCAGCGCACATCCACCCCGCAAACTCTTCCTCATCCCTTCCTCTCTCGCTTGTTTTCTCTACCCACCCCTCCACCCTCCACCTCTATCTTTCTCCCAGCTCTCTCACCCACCCACACTCTCCCTCCAAGCCAGTGAATCCCTGCCCCCACGTTGTCAGTTCTGACAAGCTGCTTTAATGGGCGATGTGGCGCGTGCCTCTGACCACTGAGCACAGTCATTAACCTTCACTGGCATAATTGAATTCAAGGTTGATTGCTCGTGACCCTCCCCCCTGCCGAGGTCCCTCTCAATGTACATATTCATTACAGGGCCCCGGCTCTAAATGGATTGCACAGGGAAAGCTGTAGCAATCATCTAGGCCGCTCGGCGGGGGCAGCGGCACGCTGCTCGGGGGCCGCGAGGGGACCGTGGACGGAGCGACGGGAGGTGGGGAAAAAAGGGGAGGGGCACTAATTGCATGCTAGAGGAAGAGGATCAGATTATGAAAAGAGTGAGAGAATGAAGATGGATCCCCGTGACACTGTCAAATTAAGGGCAAGCCTTGTAAGGCGGCGCGCCACTGAAATGTACAGTGGCACCCGCTGCACCGGAGGAAGAGGGGAGATTGGGGGAGGAGATGGAGATGGAGGGAGGAAAGAGGGAGGCAAAAGATGAGAGAGAGGCCATCGAGGCTAAGAGAGAATTGAATGTAGAAGAATGAAGTAATATAGACACACACACACACACACACACACACACATACTGCCAGTGTGGACGCACACACACGCCCAGGCTGGCTTCCGTGTGAAGGGGAGCATATATCACATCACCCCAACACCACCATTACCCCCCCACCCCCAAACACCACCACCGCCACCACCCACCCCAAGCCAGCAGGTCTCTAACTCTCCCCTCTCTAATAGCTGTCAGATTACTATCAGCCAAACAAGACATCCAGCCTCGCCTCCTCCCCTTCTCTCCCTCCCTCCCTCCCCTCGCCCCCACCCACTACGCTGCCATCTTCCACATTACCCTCCGGTCCTCCTCTTTCTCAGCTGTTGGTTTCCCTTTTCACTAACACAACCTACACCTCCTGCGTTCCTCCACCCTGTGGTACCCATCACCTCCTCCTGCTTTGCTACACCTCCACTAGCTTCCCCTACAGATGATCTACCTCAAGCTGTGAGGAGCTTTAAAGAGCTAAAAATGGGACTAGAGGGTGAGAGAGGAATGTTGTTTCATCTATTTGAAACACCAGTTTAGGATTTGTTGTTGTACCACTTTTTCTAATTAGGCACCCTTTATAAAGGATTCATAATTGTAGCTAATGGCCTTATTATCTGTGAATAAATCATTTACTAATATGTTAAAGATCATGTATAAGGGATTAATAAGAATTGCTTGTGGGTTGCTAGGTGGCGAAAAATGTCTCTGGCCTTTGTGTCAGTACTGTGTTATTAGTTAGCCTGACTGAAATATCTCAACTATTGCATGGATTACTATGGATCTTGGTACAGGCATTCATGGTTCCCAGAGGATGAATCCCTGTGACTTCCGTGATCCTCTGACTTTTCCTCTGGCGCCACCACCAAATCAAAGTATTCACTTGTTTGGTGAAACATCCACGGGATGGATGACCACAAAATTGTGTAAATTTGTCTCTAGCGCCACCATTTTGACTACAATTGGTTGGATTGCTGTGACATTTGCTACAGATATTCCCTAGAAGATGAATTTAATAACTTTTCATGAGGCATCATGTCAAAATCTTTACTTGTACAAAAATTCTGCTTTTGTGGTGGGTGATCTGTTTTAGATTGTGATCAATCTTGAAGGCATCCACAATCTCCTTTTCAGGTGAATTATTGGGATCACATTTTTTAATGTCCTCTTCTGTTTCCAACTGAGACCTCATTAACTAGCAGATCCGCGCTACGTAAACATACCAATAGAGTGATGTAGCCCAAAAGATAGCTATGTTGATTAGATTAATGACTTCATGTGGCTAGCTAGCAGTATAGCAGATGTGGAGCTTGTGCAAAATAAACCTCTTTAATGCAGTATTTTGTTTTAATGGAGCAAATGGAAAAATGTATATATATACTGTATATGTGTATAAATACGGACAAAGCTAATGACATATCCGTCAGCCTCAGCTGAACCGTCACAGCATGCTTAACTAAGATTACTAAGGATAACGTGCAACATCCCTGCTAAACAAGAGCATGTTAGTAACTTCACAATAAACATATTAGCAGTTATCTCAAAGATGCTAGTGTGACTTTATTGTTTTAATCTCTAGCCATTTTCAAAAAAGGTCAAGCAGTCTTCCTGGTGAGTTAAAGAGCTAAACAGGCGGGAGGAGAATAATGACCAGTCAAAGGGATTTTCCACAACCTGGCCAATCCAAATGTTGGCCGCATTATTGGCTAATAACCGATCTAGAGCGCATAAGCAAATGATTCATTACCCGTTGATAAAGTGTAACTGTTCTTTATGTAAACAGTGAGTTCTGAGTTTGCCCTTTTGTTGGCCCTGTGCACCGCTACTGTCGTCTGGCCGGAAACCCCTCCGCCCTTACAGACAGCCGGCGGTCCACAGAGAGTCATCCAACTGTCAGTGCTCTGTACTGTTCCAGCTTCACGTATGTGGGCAGTGTGTGCGCACTGTGCGAGTGTGTGTGTGTGCGTACTCATGCACATGCGATCATCTTTTATCCCCCCTCATCATCACTAACAGGGTTTCCCAGGCTCTGGCCAGGAGACTGTGGGTCACAGGGCAGGAATCAAACAGCAGAACAATGGAGAGCTTCCTCTACTTAACCTCCTAATGGGCTCTCAATGGCTCCCCTGGCTCCCTCCAAACTATCAGCCACTGGATTCACTTACCTCACTACACCAACCAGGGTGCGTGTGGGGGGTCTGAGTGGTGTGGACGTGGCACACTGCAAAGAAGGCGTGCGGATGTGTGTGTGTGAATGAGTGTAGGTGTGAGACAGAAATCCAGACCACAGACAGACAGACAGAAACACAGAGGAGGTCCAACTGTTTCTGATGAGCTATGTGTTTTTTTCGTGTAATGGCATGCAGGCGGCGGATGGGAGAGCTGGAAGTCTTGCGTTCTCACAGCCACCTACTCGCCAAGCTCGACCCGTGTTAGCCAACAAAACATGTTCTCAGGTGTGTGTCTGCGCTGACGCGTGCCTCCACTGACCGATATAGATGTCAGCATATGTGAGTGCACAAGACTTTAGCGTGGAGGCACTCGGCTGTGCCAGTTACACTTCAATAATTACTTTCAGCTTGTGCTCCATCCCTGAGCACCTCGCAGCCCCCAAATCTGCACAGACAAGTGGCCTCATTTATTTCCATGGAGGAAAATAATTTAGCAGTGTCGGGCGCTAACGAGCTAGAGCGGAGGGATTCCTAATTAGATTCACTTTGTTTGTGTCATTTTAATTACGTTGCGGTCCCCAGCAGTGGAGCCACCAGTGATCCTTCAGTCTCTTAGCGCTGCTGCCGTGCGTGCTACCGCACCGTGTCCCAGAAGAGCTTTACAAAAACTAACAAACTGAACTCCCCTTCCTGTCAACCAAAGCTATGACAGGCCGGGGTTTATGTTAATTTGTTGATTCTGGGCATGTTTGGCTGCTGTGTCACTTTAATCTCCGAAAAGCACCACAAAGGTCACTGTCTTCTGATGCAAACAAATACACCCTCTCTAAACTTTTTTGGTGATGAATCATTATTTATTGCCGTAAATGAAAGGCATGGGGGACAGCTTTTCCTGCCTGTGTAGTCTTAAGCGGTGTGTTTATGTTCTGCTTTTGAAGGGAAAGCTTCACTAAACCGAACCACTTTGAGGTTTCTTTTGAAGTATTCCCCTAAGACACGGTTGCTAATTATTTGGTGTTTCATGATGAATTCAGCTCAGTTCATTAGACTGTTTTAACTGATGTTGCTGTCTTAGATCCTGTCTGCCTAGACGCACACACCGAACCATTTAGATAATTGAGTGATTAATTGATACCTAATGATCAGCGCAGACCTTATGTTCTACTTTCATTTCAAACTTGACAATTTATTATCAAGTTATTACGTGCAACTTGCGTGCGGCAGAAAGTGATGTGAAGTCAAGTGAGTTTTCTGCAGCCATTAGACGGGTGACGTGAGATGTTTCGCCTTATATCAGTATGCAAAAGCCTCAGATGTATGATGAGAAGAAACAATCAACTCAAAGTAAGAGCTGCCCAGAAAGAAGGAATTTAAGAGAACCAAAGAGATGAAGAAAGAAAGTACACGAGAGACAAAGAGGAACCCTTGAGGTGTTACGGCGTCCCATCAGTGGTGTTGTAAGCGAGGGTTTCATCCCATCTGTCCCATGTTGTGTGATAGTGATCAGTCTTCAGGGACCCACCTCCACAGATGAGGTCAGCCTTTACCTGTCAATCACACTGCTCCGGGCCAAGGCCTGGTCTGCTGGGGTCACCTCAAGCCGGGAATCCCAAACCCCCAGACCTCCAAATTGCAAACACTTTAGGATGAAGAGTTTTTTTGTTTTTTTTATGGACCCAGCTCTGCTTTGTGTTAACCAACAAATTATTAAATGAACCTTTTAATTTATCTTGGCTCGAGGATATTCCCCCGAGCAATGCGATTGGAATGACACACCTGTTTGTTGGCAGACAGTATCTGGAAATCTGATCATCCAATCAAAACAATATTAACACACTGAAGTCTTGCATTCCTGAAATGGAAGAGGTTATCATTTCAAAGTGTGTGCAGCTATTTTGTGAAATGCCTAATTGAAAGCACAGATTGTTCTGTCCTTTAAAAATATGACTGTTTGAAAGTAAATGTGTGTTTTTTGGTAGCAGAGGTTTTTTAAATTCAAATTCAAACCTAACTTTTTATGATATAATTAGCATAATGAAAAGTATGGTATTAGTAGGGTTATACTGACTCTGTACCACTGTAGCTGAGGATGAGAAAAATATTCATGACACAATTATAATGTTCCCACGACAGCCAATGTCAAAACCAACCACACATGACAGTTTAATGCGTTGTTGAAACAGAAAGCTAAATGGTTTCTTTAATCTAGATAATTTGGCCTGCTATGGCATGTTTATGTTATGTTGTCTTGGTTAACGTCAGGTTGTCATTACAAAGATATCTCAAACATTGCCAACTGTGCGTTAAAACAGTCATAAAAACTCATAAAGACTCCTTCATGCTCTTGACATGTGCCATGTCTGTATGCTAAGGCTAAGCTAACCGCCTGCTGACTGTACCTGAGCTGTATTTTCCAAAATGTTGAACCGTTCCTTTAAAACTTCGGTCATTTGGCTGTCAGTCTCTTGGACGTGACCCTCTGCTGCATGTTCGTGTGTGTGCCTGGATGTCTGCGTGTGTCTACTAAAACTAACACAGCTGATGAGCTGTATAAACATCTGAGCTGATCCCAGATATCTTTTTGTCCAGGAACAACATTTGAATCTGCAGGACAATGCCTGCACAGAGGCTACACAGCTGTGTGTACACACACACCAAGGTCCATCGCTACAGGGTCATCATACTCAAAACACAGCGTACAGTCACCAGAAACACTTTACAACAGGAAGACAGTAGCTGCTCCACACCAGGGAAATGTTCATCTTCCTACTGTTTTTGGATTGACTTCTTTTCTCATTTCGCCAACGTTGGTACAAACTTGTTCTTGTTGTTGTTCTTCCTCTTGACGAGCAGTATGTTGTAACGTGCGTATGTCAGCACTGATTGCCATGCTGCATAATGTAAAGTCGTGAATGTAAAGCAGCCCATCTGTGATTGTGAGTTCTGAGTCAAGAATAAAGATGCAAACTGTGGGTTAGATGTGCAAAGGCTGTATGTCTCTAATATGCTAGTGCAAAACACACACACACACACACACACACACACACACACATTGCTGTGATGGGCTGGCTGTCTTACAGTGTGGGCCATTTGGATTTACTGGAGGGAATAGTTTTTTTTCTCACTCGCCCGAGCAGATAGTCTAATCTGTCAGTGTTAACATAATGGAGATAACTGGAAGCACATATTTAAAGTCCATACCGGCAAAAAAAGTGGGGCAAGAAGTGCATTTAGAGATCTACTCTAAATCCATTTGTGGGTTAGAGCTTCAAAAAGGCAAATCTGTCTTACATGCAACCTTTTTGTTTGCATACATTTTAGGGTACATCCTTATTCTCGAATCTTTAAAGACGTGTGACTAATTCGGCAACACATAGAGCCCCTCATGAGTAATTCCATCACCAGAACTCAATAGCTTTCATTTAAATAAATGCAGACTAGACTCATGTTTGAGGACACTATTGATTATGTTATAAGAGCTGGTATAAGTGAGGACCCGCTGAAGGCTTAATGATTCTTGTGAAGAGCTCACCCTGGAAATTATGTGTTGGCTAAGATCCGATTAGCTTTCTGTGTGAAGAGCTGTTGGACATTTTAAATGAAATACACCGGCTGATACAACAATAACAGCTTATAAAAATGATTATGTGAACAAACAACACCACAGTGTGAGCAATGGCGCTCTATTTTAATCAAAACTTCACTGAGGAGAAAAGGCGTCGAAGAATCCAAATGTCTAAAAATCTGTCATTTTGACGACTGTGATATTTGTATAATTAAAAAGGAGAGGGTATCGTCTAGCCCATATATGATATGACTCCTGCACTGATGAAATTATCTATCTTGAAATAAATTAATATGTTTATCAGGTACAGAGGACAATTTAATAACTCACCTGTCAAAAGTACCAGATTATGTCTGGGGAAACTGGCAGCTGATAATTACCCACGATTCATGCCAGAGGTTTGAATCTTTGCAACAGAAAATTGATGAAACACAATCTAAATTAGGTACAGTAATCCAGTCCAAGGTATGATGGGAAAAGGCCTATGTAAGGTGGATAAATGAAAAAGATTCCTGGGTTAGATTTACATAACCATAAGAGCTCTTACAAGCTCAGTTTCATTCATTTGGCCGTCACTCTTAAGTTACACAGTTACTCTCTTTATGTGATCCATTAGGAGCTGTTTTCTCTACACAGTGACCTCACACACACACACACACACACACACAGACATATGCTCCAATAGGACTGATAGGACTCTGTCTCATGTTCAAACCACCTGGATGTGGAAGTGCTGTCCGCTGTCCTCTCAGGCCACATGCTAAGTGCAGCCTCAGGTCTGTATATCTGACTGTCGTCTCACTATCAGGTTAACGCTGCCGTGTCCTGATAGATCTCACTTAATGCATCCTGTGGTCATTTCTGGAGAAATAAATAGCTGCCTAAACCTACTCTTGCTGTCTCGCATATTCAAACATGAGCAGGCACACACCAGGCGTGCGGTGACTCGGTGTGACATCACTCTTCCTGTCATTGCAGGCTGTTTGTTGACAGCAAATGTGAACTGGCTATTTACTCTAGTCTGAAAAGTAAATAATAGCATCACTTGGTTATGTTTGACCATTAACTTTTGGGCGCTAATATTTAGCTGATGCTGCATTCACATGGCAGAATGAAAAGGATGTAAAAAAACCTCCCTCTTTTAGCCTTGCAATCACTCAAAAATCATGGAGCCCTGGAGAAAGGCCTGGCTCCGGTTCTTACCAACCCCCTTGCGGTTGCAGGCAAAACAGTTGCCTTATTTCGCCCAGGTGTCATCCTATCCAGTGGCACGTAGCAGAGGCGTCTGGTCGTCGGCCTCTCTTCCTTGGCTGAGCCCTGGCATTTAAATGGCTAAATCCTGCAAGAGAAAAGGTAAGAGCAGCTAGCTTGTTTACATCCCTGCCGGTAGCGACCAGGTTAGTATGAGCGTTATCTGCCAGCTTTGAGGTTGATTTTTCCAGTAGTTGAGAGGATTTTTGAAACAGTAACATGCAGATAGTGGAAAGGAGGAGAATGCCGCCTCAAGAAGAAACCCAGTGGCAGGCTTATACCCGCAGAATACGCATGGTATTAGACCACATATTTGAAGCAGTAGAAGGAAAATAGCTCCATATATTTGTAAACACTTATTTGATCTCTTGCCGATCGTCAGATGAGAAGATTGATGCCACTCACTTCAGAATGGTAAACTTGCAATTGTAGCCAGCAGCCAGTTAGCCTAGCTTAGCATAACGACTGGAAACAGGGGGAAACAGTTAGCATGGCTCTGTCCAAAGGTAACAAAAGCTGCCTTCCATCACCTCTAATGTTTGCTAAGAACATGTCACGTCTTGTTTGTTTCATCCATACAAAAACCAAAGAGTAAAAACAACAATTTGCTGTTTCACAGGGCGTATGTCTTGGCCGGGAGCAGTTGCCAGGCAACCGACGGAGACTAAGCTACTGCTCCAGGTACAGACCAGGTTCAAACATACAGTGTAAAACTCCTTCTTTAATTAGCTAAACCTGGTGTTATTATTTATAATGTTCAGCCTTATTTTGATGTAAGTGCCAGTAATAGTGGCCTTACAGCAATTTGGCCACCAGTTTGTCTGTACAGTATGACATGAGTGTGGCATAAGTTTAGAAAGTTTAGATGTGTTTTTGTATTATGGGTTACAAAAAGGGACCCAAATGCAGGGATGCAGAGGCGGGGAGGGGAAAGGACAAAAAGTGAGCTTTAATAATAAGCTGATATACAAAGTCCAAAATCCGAAATGCAAACAACAAAAGGCCGGCAAAGCAAAATCCAAGGATAAAACTTAAGAGAAGGACAAACCAAAAGCGGGGACATGGTGGACACATGAGGACAGGTGAGGAGGCACAGGAGACATGGAAAATGAACAAACCTATGACGCGTAAAGGAAAAACACAGGGTACATGGGCTACTGAACAAATGAAACGAGGCACACACTGAAAAAGGGCAGGAAAACAGACAAAGACAGGAAGTGGAAAGTAAAACACGACACCTGAGGATTTAATCTACAAAATACAAAATCAAAATCAACTGACCAAAGTCCAAACCATGACAATAGGTGTTGTTGTATAACCGACATTACTGAGTAATTCTGCTGTCTTTATGACTCTTATTTACTTGTGCCACTGTTATCTAACTTTTAGCACGTCATAATTAGCATTTGGTTTTAACACAAAAGTAAAACGAAAGTGGGCATAAAACCACAACATCTGTTGTTTCAAGTTGCCTATTGATGACCGACTGGAATATCCCTTTCAAACAGCAGACGTGGGCACATTCACATATACATTAAATAATAACCTAATTAACGTCTCAGTTTCACCTCTCCTCCTTCCCGTCAGTATTGTCAAAACAACCTCCACCCCTGGTAAAAACATTGTCTTCGGCCTCCAGCCTGTGTCGGGATGCAGGTCGTGGGGGAGTCTCGGGCTGGAGAAGCAGCTCTTTCCCTCTAACAACAATGTGACGAGAGTATTACCATCATGTCATCATAAAGCAGCCACTTTGCAGTGAAGTTTTCCAATGAGTGCTGGGATGGATATGTTCAGAGCTCTGCATATGGCGGACAGCTGGACCCCTGGCTAGAGACGAGCCAGCAGAGGGGAAGCATGGCAGGCGGCAGAGTTTTTAATCTGTCTGTCTGTGTCTCCTCTCTGTTATTAACCTCACGCCCTGACAGCCTGCTCCCTGTGACACTGACCTGCTTCACCTAATGAGCTACCAATTACTACAAATTAGGCGAGAGAGAGGCCACTGCTATCATCCACTCCACACACTCTTCTCAACACTTCTGTGGGATTTGGACGTAGCGGGACGCACAGGTAGAATAAATAACGAGGCGGCAAAAAAAAAAAAAAAGACGTGACAGTGACGTGCATTTTGGATTTCTGGAGGTGTGACGTTGAGAAAGGATGCTGTTAACATTGTGTATGTGCTGCTGTGCTGCTGTGGACTTAGCGCTGTGCCTTGGTGCTTCAGCCTGGCACCTCTAGTGAGTTTCAAAGATCATTTGTATTTGCACCTGCTCCTGCTGTGCTGCGTGTGTACGTGTGTGCGTGTTTGTGCTACGCCCACATAGTTGGTCTTTAACCTTGCACACCTGGCTACTCTGCGAGACCAGCTTCTCTCTGGCCCATCTCGATGTTTATTCATTTATTTATGGGAAGCCTGGAAATCATCGCCCTTGTCTCGGTCTCCTGTGGCAGCGAGGGAAGGCAGCCCAAATTTATGCATGGCAGCAGAAATTAATTAGGCATCAATTAACTCATGCTAATGTGTATGCATTGAATTCTTTTTTTTTTTTAAGAGCCCGCCTGTCAACTAATTTGTAAAAACTGTTTCACAGAAACGTCAACAGTCGGGAACAGACAGTGTCTTGTAGGCTATTTTCTCATACACAGAGAAAAATATGAAATCAGAGTGGGATAGAGAAAAGCCTTGAGATGTTAATAAACAAAGCTGGAGGAGGAGGAGAATGTGGCCTGCAGAGGTCACAGCACTGGAGCCTGCTTCTCCTCTTCATTTAAGTGTGTCCCTGGCCTGGAATGGCCTGCAAGCTACGCACACACACACACACACACATTCACAGAAAGACTGAGAGAGTGAGAAAGTGAGATGGAGGGAGAGGAAAGGGAAGTGAGGCGTTTATTTGTTGCTTCGCTCTTAACAGGCTGCTGGTTCGGCAGGGAACCCCCAAAGGTAGAGTTCAGAGAAAGCGTGTGTGTGTGTGTGTGTGTGTGTGTGTGTGTGTGTGTGTGTGTGTGTGTGTGTGTGTGTGTGTGTTGTGAGCCCGCTGTCTCGGCGCTCTCTTTTGCCAGGAGGTTTCCAACAGCTCTTGTGTTAATAGTGGGCTAGCCGCTTCGACAGCAAAGAACACTGGTTGTCTGGTTTTATAGAGAAAAGTCAAGGGATCATCAGAATTGCATATATTCGTTCACATACAGTATATTTAGAGAGTTAAAGGAAGAGCTGAACCGATGAAACTAATTTAAACTTCTTCTTCTAAAATAAACCATTATTTCTCTCTTTGCCTCTGTTCTTTGAGCCAGCAGAATAGGACTGAAACCTAGAGCACAGCTCAGGCCGGAGCAAAATCTTACATGAAATGAAATCCACCATCCAGCATCGAGTAACATGCCCCGTGTCGTCTGACTGCTGATATATACGATGGTTATCTGGCTATCTCGCTGTGTTCTGTTAACCTTAGCCTGCTCACATTGAGGACTCTTAGCAGCGTACCGACAGCTTGATCAATAGGTCAGCGTGCTGACAGCAGTCCTCAGGGGCCTGGTAGAGGGAGAGACTGGTTGGGTTGAGGAGAAAGGGGGTAGTTAAGGGTGATCATGTATCCCGCAGACACCAGAAGCACCCAAAGAAAACCCGCAAAACACTCACTTAACAGATGACCCAAACCCCAAAACCGCTGGAATACTCACTGCTCTCATACCTGAACCAACAGGCTTACAAAGGGTCACGGGACAACAATAAAATATTTTCTTTTTCTGCTCTGTACTTTAACCTCATCATCACCATTATATTTAGTTTATAGGCTTGTTATGTGTATGACTATATAACGTAGATCTATATCAATCTATACCATCAACAGTTTTTATTTCATCCTCTGGACAGTACTACCTTGAGTTATTCCTACTCATGTGTTATTATCACATGGCCTGAGTATCCACCCTGTCCTCGTGTCGGTCTGCATGACAGACAAATAAAGTCTGCGTTAGGCACACGGGAGATGCCGGCCCAGATAACCCCGCATTTATATTCAAACGGAGCTTTTGACAAAGCCTTAGCAACAGGCTCCTTAATCAGCGGGGCTGGCTCCGCGAACCCCCGGCCTGCCTTCTCCTCTCCTCTCCTTACAGCCGTGATCTTGAGAAGGAGCTTTAAATTGGAAATTATTACACATTAAACCCTGTGCGCACAGGCCAGGATCGAACTGGATCAATACCTTGCCCGGCACAATAAATCAGACGCTTTCTCTCCCCTTCTCTCTTTCCCCCCCTTTGCTTTTTTCGAGTGGCTATAGGCCACAGCTCGACTGGAACATATTTAAATTTTCTTGTAACAAATTAATTCCAACATTTTCTCTTGATTGAATTAGGCCAAGTGCTGGTGCTGTCACAAGTGTTTGGGCTGCTCCTGGGGAGAGACAAATTGCCAGGCCTGGACACGGGTAACAAGCGGTGGTGTTGAGTCGCTGATAATCTCCCCACTAATTCTCCATTACAGCAAAATGAGGCCATAAATCTTCCTGACAGCTGATCGATGTAAACATTGTTTCCCCCATGATTGCCAGCTCTCCCAGCGGAGCTACTGTCCGCTCACAATCCGCTGAAATTACTCCGGCAACCAGCCCTCCCTCCCTCCTTCTCCTCCCTGGAAGTGGAGTGTGTGCGTGTTGGACTGGCCTGGCGGGGAAACCAAAGTCAGTGCTGTCCTGTCGAGGTGGCCATCTAATTTTAGCTCAAAGCTTGCTAAACAAATGGAAAATATTAATCAAAATGTCTCCTGTTTAACCACTGGCACGAGCAATTCTTTATAGAAGAGTGATTGTTCTAGGCTACTGCCATGCGGTCACACGGCGTTGCAGGTTGAATGAAATGAAAAAGACTGTTGAAAAATGAAGGAAATAAGAAATAGAGGGTGTAAGATGCAGTCAAACAATGATTTCTTTTCTAAATGTAGCCATCACTCCTCCTCCTCCTTCTGTGTGTGTAATGGCATTAGGCAGAGTAAACGGCAGTGAAAGATTGAGTTGTCAAACAGTCAAAGCACAAGGCTCGTTATCAGCGTGTTCACTGTCTGATAATATTCTACACCATTATTAAAATCCAATATGCATGCAATTACAGAGACAGGGATGCTGTTAAAACGCGTCGCCTGGCTGTAATCACAGACAGAGAAGGCCATTTTAAGACATGCCACTTTAAGAAATCTGTTCAAAAAGGCCTGTTTAAAGCATTTTGAGTACTTGTTTTATTCACATATTGCAATAAACAATTTAAGCCTGTGAAAGTGAAATTGGTTTAAAGGAGAAACCAGAGGGCATGCTCATGTGGGCAGATACTGACTGCTTCATTTTTTATTTTTCTTTATCTTATTATCCTCTTGATCTTTGTCATTTCTCAGAGTTATTCCTGCACGTCGGTTTCTCTGCTGCTCTCTGACTTCTTGCTTCTGGCGTTATTCTCAGTCTGTGCGTTTGCTCTTAATTGGCGGGTTATTTACCACAAGTGCTGATGAGTTATCCTTCATCTTTATGAGTAAGAGAGATGGTCAAGACAGCTCTCAAAAGTTTGATATGAAGAGACTGACGCGTCTACTATCGATGCAATACTGGGTTAACTCCAGTATCAATTGGTTGCTTTGACCTGGAGCCATTTTTCTTGTGTTACTTTTGGGTTTTTTACCCAAACTAAAATGGGGTTATCTCAGCCCAGTAGTTTGACACGACATGCTCATACTTTACCCCAAAACTTTCACAAATGTACTGTTAGTGCAATAATCAATATTGTTAATATTCAGAAACAAATAATGGGATGTATGTTACAAAAGCACTAGAGACAGTTTGTAACCATGCTCTTTAGTTTGGGTGAACAATCCAACTAGATATAAAAAATAACACCCACACTGGGTCACAACAGCCCACTGTCTTATTATGGTTTTGCAGAATTTTTTAATACTTGATGATAAAGTCGGCCTACCTTGGTACTTGAATCTAAATGACCTACACTGTTAGTTTTACATTCGACAAGACGATACTTATCCTCTACTTTGCGGCTAATGTACAGCCTCTCTTCTCTCCATCCATTCAGCCCACTCTGGCTGCCTGTACGGGAACATTTATGAGTCCTGTGACCACGGAGCACCCAGGGAGCATGTGCGACAGACCAGGAGACATCCCACACTGGCTCTAAAGGTTACTCAGGCCAGCACTCCATTGCAATTGGTCCCTGTCTGGCTCTGTCACTAGCATTATGACTTCATCACCCTCGAGAGGAGAGGAAGAGAGAGAAAGAAAAACAGTTTGCACTCATCCGTCAATGTCCATCTCAAATTACAGCTCAACCAATCACCGGCGAGGATCAATAGGGAGCGGCTGGGCAGGTTAGGGGGGGAATGAAGAGAGGAAGGGAGGATCTGAAGATGCCCGCTGAAAGACAGAAGAATAACTGATCAATACGGAAGGATGGATTTTGTCATTTTGAAAAGGGCTGTCAGAGGGTCGTTCACTCCCACCTGCTCAGAGCTATAACCTCCAGCTCAGGCTGCGGATGACACGTCAGTCCATCACGTCGCCGCGGCCTAATTCTTCTTCGCCTCGGCCTCGTTCGCGACGATAGCACTGTTGGCATAAATCATAACTTCTCACGATGAGCAGGTATTATTTTCATTGGCTATCAATTTGCATAGATCAATGGTACACCTTCAAAGGGCAATCTCAAACAAAGATCTGTCTCCGCGTGGTTGTAATTGCAAAGCGATTTCATAATATGATTTCATCCTACGCCTCCTCCACATTCCAAGTCACAATGTGTGTCGAGCCTGACCCCTGCGCTCCACCACGCATGAAGAGAGAAATATACACTGCCAGCGCCGGTGTGATGAGAGCGCCGTGTGTACGCTGGGTGATTAACTCAATAAGAAACAAAGATCTCCTTTATTGGGACGCTCTCTGCTGTAATGGTTGTTTGATTGGAAGCCAGTGGCTCTATTGACAGGTGAAGTGGACTGATTAATGGGGGCTTAAGCCAGTAAGGATAACAGTCCTTCACATGGCTTATTTAACTCTGAAAGAGTGACTGATGGTCCACTGCAGGGGTGTCGTCTAAATCACTCCCCACTGAAGCCTCTGAGCTCGGTAATGGAGCCATTTATGCACAATCCCTTTAGGAAACATTGATTTGGTGGATTTTAATACAGCCCTTTGCTTACTTTTGTTCTCAGCATGTGAATGCTACAACTAGCACTTGAAGCTAATTATAACTAGATAATGAGAACCATGAAAAATGTTCGATATTCAATCTTAAGGTCAGAGCAGTTTTTAATTCTAATAGCTTACATAGTAAGGGATACGTTTTCCCAAGGAAGAAAAAAAAACGCTTTCAAGAAGAAGTAATTACTTTCTGGGCGGTAATTAATAACCTTAATGGTAACCCTGGGTCAAGAACGTATTGATAGTTTTAATTTATAAGTTAAAAGTTATTTAAAGTGTTCCAGCGTAACCACTGTACCTTATAGCCTGCAGTGGACAAGCTGTCTATTACAGTCTGTTGTATACTGCCTTATGCTAATCATTTGACCTAAGGTGCAGAGTTTTAAAATAAGGCCAGAGCAGTAAAAGGAAAAGTGTTTTTTTCAAAACAAAGCGTGCAGAGGAGCTGAATGAATATAGAGTATCAGTATTATGTCTGTCATGAGGGTCAAAGGTGACTTGTTTGGGGCTTGGTTGAAGCTCTGGTTTCAATTCAGCGGATCAGAATAGCTCAAATTGACACCAAGACCCATCTGCCCACTGAATTAATCCTCCACTCTCTTCCATTTGGTCGTTTTTTTTGTTTTCTTTATCAGCTCCATCCATTTCTTTATTCATTCAGTTGACTTTTGAAAGGGGAGAGGTGACATGTCCCGGGGCATGTATGTGTGTTTTATTTTTTATTTTATTTTTTTAAATCCAGCGATTTCAAGTGTAACATTTGCAGACTGCAGGGTCACTGGCAGTTATATTTTCCCTCTCCCTCCTCTCTCTCTCCCTGTGAAATCGATCGTTTGTTTGTAAGGAGCTCAAACGGAGCGGGAGAAAGATTCAGAGCTCTGCTGGCAACGCAAGCAGAGCAGAAATGCTGCTGGGGAAAGAGGTAGGCAAAAGTCAGAAAACCTCCCCACTCTCACCGTCAGTGCACATGACCTTGGGGCCAGAGCGAGCGAGCTAGCGAGCGAGCGGGCGGAGGAACCGCCCAGCATGCGTTGGTGCATACACAGAGGAATTTGGAAGGCAGAGTGGAGTGCGGGTCTGCGAGCCCTAGCCCTCTGCTTAAGTGAGTGCAAATTAACTGAAATAAAACTTTTAAAGGTCAATATAAATTTGATTTGTTGTCTGCATACTAAACCTTAATCACATTAGAACAAAGTTCCCCCGCTCTTTGAAAAGGCTGCTCTGTTATGTTAATCTATTTGGCTGTTAAACATGAAGGGCAAGCAACAGGTGAGCAGCCTTTATGTGTGTCTGTGGCCCTGCAAATAGAGAGAGACTGTAGCGGAACACAGACAGTAGTCGACAGTAGCTGACACTGGCTATCAAACAGACAGCGCGGAGAAGATGTCTGCCAAGGAAACAGCCTCTGGTGGAAAACACGGAATGAAGGAAAAGGGGGAGAATAGAGCGATAGCGAGAGAAGATGACAGAATGACACACGGGGGACAGAAATGTTTGTTTTTGTGCGCGCCCCGCTGTGTGTGCGCGCTCCGTCTCTTTCTCTTGCTCTGTCATAGCCGTCTCAGTGGCGACTGAGGCGGTGGAGCCCCACGGGGGTCAGCCATGTAAGGAACATAAAAGGCCAATTTAATTTAGCACGTCCGCGGCTACAAAGTATTTTAATTCCGACAGCTGTGACTGAGGAGTTAATATTTGACTTGTCAGAAGTGGGGCCGGGGCCAGTGAATCATTGTAATTCTCATTAAGAGGCTCTCCCCCAGCAGCACCCTAATGCAGAATAATGAAAGTCAAGACGGAGTGAGCTTCTAATGCCAGTTGAGGCCTATCTTTTAATATTCCCCTCTTGATGGATTAGGGAAGCGGGAAATTCATCTTGGATCATAGGGCCTAATTTAATAAGGGATCATTCCAGGAGTATTGCATTTTATAATAATGTCATTTAAAGTGTCGTCTTCCATTTTTACTGTCCCATATGTATGCTTATATAATGGTGCCGGAGGGATGTGTTTTTACAGTGTTCGGATCTCTTCTGTGTCCGCATACCCCCTCCAGACCACACTACGCTGTCTCTCTGTGGTCTGCAGGCTCTCCGCTCAGGTTTTCATTTCGTATTTTGGTCATAGAGCCAATTGAGTGAGCTGTTATGAGAAGTTCAGTTACTCCAGCATGTTGCTGTTTCCTCAAATTATTCCTAATAGTATTTAGGGAGAATCACCATGATATGAGTGTTGGGATTGTAAATATCACCCAAAGGAAATATTATAAAGATACATTGCTTTTGCTCCGTCGCAAGCTTCGAAAAACCTCTCTCTGAGAGAGGCAGTGCTATATTTATCCAACCCACTCACAAAAGAAAAATGTCTTTTAGGGAATAAAGTAAACAAATGTGACTAATATGAAGAAGTGTTGACGTTAGCAGCAGCGCACAGCTCACAATTATACCTTGTAAAGGCTGGTATGAGTGTAAAACGCTGGATGTTACTGAAAAAGCTTCAGCGAATGCGTTCATGTTTCGGCTCGGCAGAAAAAACAATCACGATGTCATTTTTTTTGTCATTCAGAATTTACATTTGTGCACACACAACATGTTAAACAAGTCTCAAACCAAGTTAGCGCAAAAAGGATTATATAATGTTTTTATTAGAAGTGGTGCGGGTCTATATAAACTGTGCTCTGCAGGCCCAGAATATCATAACGCTTGTGTTTTCCATATAGCCTCCCACAACATATGGAGCGATAACATGTAATATTGTTTATTAGTAGTACTAGTATTAGTCTTCAACAGCTAGGAGGCAGCTGCGCATCCTGAGTCCTGCTCTCATAAAGTTGTTGCCGATCTAAAAAGAAAACGTACTCGATGCAGAGGCCGTGGTTGCTAAAATCTGTTATATAGTAATATTCTATATATTACTGAAGTACTTAGTTTTGTTTTTACAGCTGCCAACTATATATTCTAGTGCAAATGACCCTTGCAATGTTTATCACTGAAATTACTCACTACCTAATGGAAACACTAATTTCAAGATGATCTCATGTTCCCATTCCAATATTTTTGAGTTTAACTACATGAGCGCAAAGACATTAGCTCATGTAGCTCTGTGATGAGGCAAATTTGGTTGAAAAGGTTTTCTTAGCAAAACAGCTGTTTTCGTCTGTTGTTGCTTTAGTATTTCCTCAGCCCAAAACGTACAGACGTGATGCTGAAGGCAGTAGTTTGATATTTTGTAGAGGCTTGTTCGCTTCAGTCAGAGAGTTTGATGAGAGGATCAATACCACTCTCATCTCTGTCCATTAACTGTAAGGGCGGCAGCCAGTTAGCCTAGCTTAGCATAAAGACTTGACGCGAGAGGAAACAGCTAGCTTGGCTCAGTCCAGAGGTAACAAAAACCAGCATAAACCATTACGAACAATGACTTGTTAATTAGTGAGCTTTAGCGGTGATGGCTTCCTCCCTTTATGGTCTTTCTGCTAAGCTAAGCTAACCAGCTGCTGGCCAATCTTTATACCTTACGGAGACGACATTGGTGGTCTTCTCATCTAACTGTCCACCAGAAAACAAGTATTTCTCAAAATTTTGAACTGTTCCTTTAAGATATTGCTGTTCCACAACCAGCACCTCCCTCCTTCCAATGTATGTAAAGCTGGGGACAAACTTAGATCATTCTACGTCAGCTCAACAGTCAAACATCAAAAGCTTACACTCAAAAATTAATTTGCCTAAAACTGCGACTTCCTGTATTTTAATTACATGTAAATTCCCATCATTTTCAGTCAGTGTGTATAAATTGAATAACAAGATGTGTGATTTATTGCAGATGACAGAATAAGCAATCTGAAATGTGTTACGTTTATGTATAATACTCGAATAATAAACACCTGAAAAACACATAATGTTCATGTAGATGTTCTTCTTAACTTTATATGTAATAACTGAAAAAACACGTATGGTTTATGTATGCATGAATTTAATTTAATCAGACGAAGTTGTTTAATTAATTCACATCAACTCAACATGACAGAAAAACTTTGCATTAATGTGTGACACATTTTACATTGAACTCGTATTAAAATTATGGGAAATTAACATCTAATTATAATCTTTAAAGTCATTATTTTAAGCAAATTATTGTTTAGTGTACAGACGTATAATGGCTACAGTATAGAACACACATTTTGGGAAAGAAAGCCACGTGAACTTTTTTGAGTCATGACTCTGTCTCCAGCTCTCTCTCTCTCTCTCAGGTGGTCCTACAAGAGCACTTCCAGCGCACAGTGCGTTACATGTGACCCTTTAAAAGGGTCCCTGTCATCATTAAGATAAGAGGCAGTCTCTCAAACATGCTTTAGCTCAACAAAGTGCTTCCTCTTTGGCACACTCATGTCTTTGGCACCTCCGTCTAGCTTCTCCAACATACTCTTGTCTCTATCTATTCTGCTCATATCGCTGCCCTTGTCCTCGTAACTCTGCTCTCTGTGGGACTTTCTTCTCTGTCCCCCTCCCCTCCACATTCCACGCTCTTTAGTCCCCTGAAGTCCAAATTCAATGCCAGAAAGGATTCAGGTCCCAATTTCAAATCTAGTTTATGAATATCACTGCCGGTTGAGAGATATGGCTGTTTTCAATCAGCTTGCTTCCTTCCCGTCTACAACACAGCGAGTTATCTGCCACAGTGAGCGTCAGCTATTTTAGGATATGAGCGATATTCACTCTCTATACGTGTGTCACTTCCTTGAATTTTTTTTCCGCTGCAAAACAAAAAGGGAGGAAAAGTTTTGTTGGCTGGTGCACGCCGCAACCTGTTTTTGGTGTTAAACTTTTAAAGATTCGCTCAAGCAAAACACTTCCCATTCTTCTAGCTGGATAAACCAACTGAATAAACATGACGCTGCATTAAATTGCATCTAATACCAACAGCTACACTGACAAATTCTAACAGCCACTCTCTTTGTTTAGTTTATAGACATAAGAGTCTGAAAAACAAGACTGTGAGAAACTCAAAGAGACAGGAGAGACACCGTCGCACACTGAGAAGTAGCGATATCGCAGGAGGGAGGGAGGGAGGGAGGGAGCGCGAGTGAGGGCCAAGTTGCGGGATCTATTTTTACATCCCATTTCAGAATGAGATAGTGTCCTTCTCTCACACCTCCCGCTGTGGAGGAAGCTAATGCAGGCCTATTTAATTAGACGTTGGCAGATTGTTGGGCCAACACCGTAATCCAATAGAACGTCGCACCGCTACGGGGTCCTGCCTCCTCTGATGCCTCCTTGGCCCCATAATGCAGCTCAGTCAGCTCTTCGCATTTTGTCTGCCCTTCTCTCAGCTTGTGACATCAATTTACATTAGGCTGCATTGAAACAAGATGCACTCTTCCCACCAGTGACTCACACACACACACACACACACACACGCACACACATAACCCACTCTTCCCAGTTGAACTTGACATGCTCCCCCACCGTTATACATTACCTTTCATGCTCATCTTATTACCCTATAATAAGACATGTGTGCTCGTGTGTTGTTCTCGTATCTTCCAGCGACTTACATGCACTCGCCTAAGGAGTAAATTACCATAGCAATACAGCTGTCAATACTGCTGTATCAATGAGGGGGCACAAGTGGCAGGATCAATGAAAACATCTGAATAAGATGGCCTGGATGACAGACACCTTCCTGCTTTAAAATTCTATTACTTCTACAGCACTTGACCTCGAAGACTTATTAATATACAGGAGGGTACTCGGGATAGGTAAACTTTAATTTTCCTAGATAATGCTTTAATAATGAATTAAAGGAAACATACAGTAGGTGATCGCATAATGACACAGTCCAGTGTAATAACGATTGGTATAATCTCATGTGGCACTGCTAGGGAATACGAGAGTTGCTTAAAGGGGCACCGTGTAGTTTTGGAGAGGAAATTCAAACTCTTTTCATATTTACACTACGAATGAGGAAATAATACAAATATTTATTTGTTCCATAACTGAATAAACAAGCTGTTCTCGGAGGAAAATAAGCTCCCCAGAACACTGTTTGAAGCTAGAAGGGTGGCAGGGTCTGCCAAATGTAAACAAAGTAAAGCAGTATGAATTTGTGTTGTCCTTTGAGGTCAATTTGTTTATTCAATTTATTCAGTCATGAAAACAAAGAGAGTTTGTTTTTTTTAGTTTATTTAGGCAAAAAAAAAATCAGTCAATGAAGATCGTTCTCTTCTGATTAAAACGTCTTCCACCCAAAACTACATAGTGCACCTTTAAGTGGAAATTAAATGATCTGTGTAAAGTGGAATGAAGGCATTTATCTACATTTTTAAAGCTTTCAGGGCCTTTCATTTATAAAGTTGAGAAGCAGATGTTTTGCCGTTACGAAAGAGTGACAGCAGAGGGAACAAGAGAATGATGTGCAGTCTTGTTTTTTTCTCCGTTTGACAGTCTTTTCTTTTGGACGGCATAAACAATGCGCTTGAGAAGAATAGTCAATAAGGGATTTAAGTTGTCTGATCTTTAAGAAACACTTTGCCTATACTGTACAGCTCAAACTAACATGAACAGATGGGTACTACAGAGGAGTTTGCATATAAAATGAGTCTAAAATCTTGAGGTTTTTAACACGAATAACCGACTTTACATCATCACTTTTCAGTCTCTGTGGATGCTCCCCATAATAAACTTTCCCTCTTGACATATTTGCAAAAAGTTCAGGGGAAACTTCATATGATAAATATAACATTTTGTTCATGTTTACACATTCCTTGGGTCACACTCTGACAAAATCACAATGCATTTCTCATAAAGTTATGATGTGTTTGTACGCAACGAGAAACTTTAGGTGAATTGCAACCAGTGCATCCATCATAGACTTGTATGTTTTCTAACATCAGTGTGATGTATTGATTTTTGTACTGCACATAAGTAGATTTATGGCCATGTGAAAACAACCAACAGCTTTATGAGTGTAACATTTACAGTGCACAGGTGATTGATGCTCGTACTGAAAACCGGGGGCTATTTTCCATCACATCTAAACTTTGCCTTGACCACACGCGTCTGTCACCAGTTCAGAGAGCATTTGAGCGTGGTTGACAGACATATAAATGGTCATAAATGGTTCCTTGGACAGAATGTTGAAAAAGCCTTTAACCCCCAGAATGAATGATCCTGGACCTCCCCGGATTTAGCCACATTAAACAGACACTTGAGCATCCTGATACAAATATTGGGTGATTTGTCGGCTTTTTTGTCATTTCGTGACATTTTTAAAATGACATTCTGTAAACTTCAGACGGCGTGAACACAATCAATACGAGATGAGTTAGGCCTGTGTTTCCAAGAGGCTTTTTGTAATTTAAGAGTCTGTGTACAAACATCTGATGATTGAAAAGCAAGTACTCGATTATACTCACACACACGATTGGATCTTACCAGCTTGTAAATACAGAGCGGCATGGGCCAAATGTTTAACATTTACTGTGTGCCCCTCATCACTCTCCCTCTCTTCCTCTCTTTCTCTCCGTCTTAGCAATTCATTTTGTTCTCCGAGACCACAATGCACACAGAAATGCACACAAACTCACTCCCCCGGTGCTTCGACAATACACCTAATGTCACCTTTTTTCGATGGAAACAATACAATCCCCTCAGAGCTACTCGTGCCCACAGGTCTCAACACATGCACCCTTGTTATGTCTTCCTCCCAGGGCAGGGAGTTATACATTATGCTATCTCCCTAATCTGCAAACCAGCTGCAACTGGAAATGAATTAATAACAAATAAAATGCACCCAGTACATAAAAATGTGTAGATTGCCCCGGGGCACCTAAACAGGAAACAGTGAAACAATTAGACTTCTTGTTTTGTTCTGACCTCTGTTTTGTTTTGTTGTGCTCAGCTGCTGAATAGAAGGAGCTGGAGATAGAGTCTGTTGTTTTTCTGTGTCTGTAATCACCACGGTTAAGCCTCCCTGGTCATAGCAGGGGTCAAATCTGTGTGAACACCCACTTTTCATCCTACAGTGAAATTAAATACAGCGTTACAGTCGAGCTCTGTGAATGCTGTAATTCTCCGCTGACTGCAACCCACACCAAGTGCTGCGGTTAGCCACCCAGGCCTGTACGGTGCACGCATGCGATAACAGGCAGCGATATGGCGTCCTAATTGCTGGCCTGAGTGCTATTGGAGGGAGTTTTCAGCAGGTTTCTTTTTCACTTTCGCTCCATTTGATGTCTTTGAAGTCGGCCTTTTTATCTGCTGTTGCTCCTGATGGCTGTTGTCTTTGGTGCGGTGCTGTGTGCGCCCTGCTCTTTGAGCGCTCCTAACATGTAACAAAGGCAGGCCCTTAGAGAGAAAAGAAGAGCAAGGGAGCTCTCTCCTCCTCACATACTTTCTCACATAAATGCATACACTCTCAAGACACAAACAGTGTATACAGTCACATTTAGCCACAGCCATTCACATGCAAAAAAAAAAACAACTGCTCTGTGTGGTTGTTTAACGTGGCCTGATTTGATAAAGGGCCAAGTGCGGGAAATGAGAGAGTAGTGTGTTTGTCTCAGGGGTTGTAGTGGGGTAAATATAGCAACAAGACAGCACCAGTTGATATGAAGGATTCCATGGTGTGGAGTGCTGCTGTGACTCACCAGGCTGGGATGATGTGTGTGCGAGTGTAGGTGAGTGTGTTTGCTTACATGCACTTGGTTTTATACATGTCCGCTGTTGTTTTCATTCATTTGATGAACTTGAGTATAATTGGCCCACTCTTGACTCATCCAGCATGGTGCACAACAAGCCATTACAATAGAGAGAGAGTGTGTGAGTGTGTGTGCATAGGCTGAAGAGGGAGAGAGAGAGAGACCAGGGGAAAAGCACTGGAGCAAACAGACGAGAGGTGTAGAAGAAGAAGCCAGTGAGAGAGAGAAAGAGAGAGCCTGCACGGCTGGCTCCCGGCTGGCTGCGTGGGGGTGTGTGTCTTAAGAGTGTGTTGAGAGGAGAGCGAGAGCGCTGGTCGTCTCTATGTCTAATCAGGAGAACACTTGTGTGTCCCCGTCTCATTGTCTCCTGGGCCCCTCAGGGCGGAGGCCCTCCACTCCACCGCTGCACCTCAGGACACGCTGATATAGCTGCCTGTCCTGTCCACAACAACGGCGGCGTGTGTGCAGGAGTGTAAAATGTTTTTAAAAAACTCAACAACAACATAACAAGATGAGTTGTTCAGGTGATTCTTTAAGGGGCAGAATGTGGATTTGGAGAAGAAACTCAAACACAGAATTTTGATATGAGGTAATAAGACAAAAATATTTATTTTTTCTCTAACTCAATAAACTAGCTGTTCTTAGACGAAAATAAGGTCTGAAGCTAGAATTTGGCAGGGTCCGCCACATATAAACAAAGTAAAACAGTATGAAACTGTGTTGTCCTTTTAAGGTCAGTTTGTTTATACAGTTTATTGTTTATTTAGTTTTTTAAGGCATAAAAAAAAAAACAGTCAATGAAGATCTTTCTCTTCTGATTAAAATGCCTTCCCCAAAACTACATAGTGCTCCTTTAATATTGTTGGAAATGAGTTATCCCTTCACAAAGTCATTGTTGTAGCTTTGATTAAACTACACAGGAATGTCCTTGTGCTGGACACAATAAGGAGCAGTGACACTTGTAGTTTATGGCGTTTCTTTTTTTTAATCTCATATTACTGTGATAGGTGTTTCTTCACCATTAAATCACTTTTTTTTAATTCCAATTGAGTTCTTTTTAAAAATATAAAAATAAAATAGATGCCTCAGGCCCAACTTTTAAATATGAAATAACAGAAAATGTGCCAGTAAATAATGTCTGATAAATGTGATTAATGTGACGTAACCACTCTGATGAACTCGACCTCACTCTGTGGTCACTTCAAGTTAAAAAAAAAAAAAAAGAAAAAGAAACCCCCACTGTTGTACACAGTCCTCCAGAGCAGGACAGGCGCGCCCCCGACTCCCCCCCACCCCGGCTGCCTCTCCTCCATCGCGGGCCAGCCGTGCACGCTCCCGGCTCAGCAGTTTCCCAGTTCCGTCTCCTCCATTACTGGCGAGGCTCGCAATCAATAATTCAATAGTTTTGGCGTCTAAATCCTGCCCCAAACGGCGTGATACACAAACACCAGCAGACTCTATAGTGCAGACTCTGTGAGATCAGTATTAATTAATAGCTAAAGACGTTGTGTTTTGTGTGGAAATATCGGAAGGGTAACGGGATCCGGATTCCTATAATTATAGGCTCCCGTGTCAGGTGTTTATTAAATGTTCAATAAGAGGCGGTTAAGATGTCAGGAAATGAATCAGGCAGATTTGTAAGTCAAGTGAGGCAGGCGTTAATACATTATTATTATTATTTATTTAATTCCTTTTTTTTTTCTTTTATAAAGACGCTGCTTTGTTTTACTTTGCGAGCTGCCTGCATATATGTATATATTCTCATGCATAATGCCAAACTTTAGGTCATGACACGTAAACCGGCAACATTTTCACTCAGTGGAGATGGGCAGGAGGCCAGATTCAAGGCGGAACATGGGAATATACAGCTGGAATTACATCGCATACCATTAACCTATATTAGTTATGTAAAAGAAAAAGAAAAAAAAAAGTTTATTTCTGACGGTTTTATAACTGCTGCTGCTGCTGCTGGAGAAAACATTATCGATTTGGAGCAAATATAATCTAAACGGTGCAAAGTGATATCAAAAACAAACCGTGGCTGTAATTAAATTAAAAATGCAGGCCGTCGAGGTTAGCTCGTTTAATTGTTGCATTAATAACGCAGCGGTTTCAAATTAAATGAGTTAAAAAAACAATATAATTGAATGCATTTCAAGTGCTGCACAACTTTATCTGTGAGCCTCTGAGCGGCCCCTGTCTCCTTCTCCTTTATCTGCCAGTTTTTCGAGCTTGTACTGGAAATTACCAGCCCTCCTCCTCCAAACGCTCCATAACCAAATTATGAATAATGCATCGGTTTGGCATGGGAGCAGCAACAGACACTCATGTTCCTGACTAAACGGGCCTGTCACTACTGTGACGTTATCAAAAGACCTATAGCTACAGGCATGAATTATTAACAATCTATTGCCCTCGAAGGTTCACCGGCAGCAATAACAACAACAACAATAATAATCATAATCATAATAATTAAGATCATAAAAGGGGCCAATTAATAATGTGAAAATAATGCCAACTCGTTAAAGAAACTTTAGTTAATTTATTGTAGGAACGAAAAACATTTCTGTTTAGGTGGATTCACGTTTCACATGTGATGGAAAAAAAAAAAAAAAAAAAAAAGTAAAACAATCTCATGGATATTCTTTTTTTCTCGTTTAGAAACCCGTGCCTCAGGTAAGATCACTTTCACTGTTATAAAAACATCAAAATTACATACAGAAAGCACATGATTTTTTTTTTTTTTTTTTAATACACGGAAATAAAGTAAAATACAAAATGAACAAATTCCCCACAAGGCATTCATAAAGCCACTAAATAATAAAAATAATGCATGTTTCTTGTGTATAAACATATTTTACACGTGCCCGTACCGGTTCGCATACAGTCCTCGTGTTGCTGTCACCTGTCCTCTGTGTTGAAAGATGTGCAGTCATGACATAATGCTCTCCTTTAAAAGGGGACAAATCACCAGCCTTTTTTTTAAATCTGGACACTAGATCGGCTTATCCTGACAAAAACCAAAAAAAAAACCAAAAAAAAAGTTCAGCATAGCCTACACATATATTATAATCTCACATTTCTGGTTGTGTCGCCTGTAGTTTCGCCTTTAGGAGGTCCAAACAAGGTCAAACAGGCCAAACATTCAAGTGAGAGTTGTCCTTCCTCCTCAGAGGGAGGCAGAGAGGGAGAGAGAGAGAGAGAGAGATGGCTCACATCACGTCATCCGTGAAGACAAACTCATGCAAACACTGCATTGGGCATTTTTTTGAATTCTGGACAAGGAAACAAAAAGAGGGAGAAACACTTCGAGTATTGTCCTTTTGTTTTGTTTTGTCAAAGAATTCCCGCTCTGTCCTTTTACAGAGAAAGTGTTTTATAACGAGGCCAGCCTCTATATAGGTTCAAAATGAGAACATAACAATAATAATATAATATTAAAACAGAACAACTGCAGAATGGTTCGCCTTGTTTGACAAAGTATCGACCGTCCCAGCTGCATCCTCCTCCTCCTCCTCCTCCTCTTCCTCAGGGTGTCCCGCCGCTCAGAGAGGGACCCTGCTGTAGCCTCGCTCTCCATCCGCGTCCTCCCAAAAAAACATCATCTGTGTAGGCTATCACGTCACAGTCTCTTTTGTCATTGTCTGTTCTTTATCTCATAAATAGCCTATATTTTTATAGTTATACTCGTCGTCCTTCATTTTTAAAAAAAAAAAAAGAAAAGAAAGAAAGAAAGAAAACATAAATATCGTCCTCGGATAATCTTTTCTCACTTCGTCCTTTAAGTGTTTGTGTTCAACGGCAGGTAGCGCGTGCACGCCTCGTGTCCCGCCGTCAACACCTGGCGTCACAGTCCCAGCGCGGCCGCGTGCTTTTTGGCCTTCAGTCTCAGGTCGGCGATGCTGGAGTTCTTGCTGGTGTTCTTGGCGGCGGCGGCGGCCGCCACGACCGAGGCGGCGGAGGCGGACTCGGCCGCGAGCGTCGCCAGGGGCAACCCGAACGGCGGCGCGGGGAACATCATGTAGGGCGCGTGCGCCGCCAGGTGAGAGTGCAGGTGGTGCTGCGCGTGGGCCACGGCGCTGTCCAGCTGCAGTTGCGCCTGCACCTGAAAGGAGAAGGGCGGCACGTTGCAATGACTATCCTACGGGACGGGACGCACGGGTGGGGAGAGAAGGGGGGAGAACATGCGTTAACTTTGCAGTGGGACGTCTGGAGGGTCACATAGTGTGATGTGCTTCAGCTGTTCACTGTGTGCTCGTGTGTGGAGGGAGGCTGTCTCAGTGCTGGAAGGGGACAGAAGTGAGCGGGACTGCAGGGTTCAGTGGGTGTCATTAGCTCTGGGGACTTTATTGGCCGCTGTGGCTCTTGTGAATCAAATCTGGATGAAATAAAAAAAATCGTTAAATACTGACGCTTTGGGATCGTAGGATCACCAAAGCGTCAGTATTTGACGAGTTAGGAATGAGACTTTTAGTTTATTTATTTTACAAATAGCACCTTTAAAGCAGCAGAAGGTAACTTCCTGGTGAAAGAGTTGATTGTTGTGTCTCATCCCCCAGATCGTCAAATACTGACGCTTTAAGCTTCTCAGCTCGGGTCGACACACACTCACACAGCGTGAGTATTTGACGACCTGGGGATTGTTGCTTTGATTTCAATCCAGCTTTTCCCTGACCTTTTGGGAATATTATGTCTTTCCCCTCCAACACCAGGCCAGTGGTGCTGCAAGTGAAGAATAGACTTCACTGCAATTAAAAGCAAAAATAAATAATAACTCTACTACTCCCCTTCATACAGGTGCACAGCTCATCAAAAACAAACCGACCCTGCCACTGAAAATTAAGAAACTCCTGCTCGCTCCAGTAAAATAAGCACATAAATGATCCATAAAACAATAGAGGGAATTTTCCAATTAGGCTGTACAGGCTACGCTGTGTTTGGCACAGTGTTTTTGTCAGTGTGGTGGTAATAAGAGTTTAGTTACCCCCTACATTGGAACTGGAGTCTCTGCATAGCACTTGGGCCGAGCCTGTGCCAAGACAGCAGTCCGGGGATTGGTCTGGTTTTAAGACTAGGCGCTTCAAAGTAACTTGCCTGTTGGAATGGCATCCGTAAAGCCCCCACGTTGACATATGGCGCTACACGACAAGCTTCAAACTGATTCGCTGCTCCAATCAGGACTCCTGCAAACGAGAGGGGGGAGAAAAAAAAAGAAAGCACAGATGATAGCCTAATTGTGAGAGGAATATTCAAAAGCGGGAGAAAAAAAAACTGAATAAGCTGAAGGAGTGGAGGAGTTTAAACTTTAATAACTCAGAGAATCAGAGTGTTTTTTGATGGCTCAATTAGCCAGAAATTAAACTCCAAATAGAAAAAAAAACAATGCGTAAAAGATGAAGGAAGCTGCTGTGATAGGAGCAGAATAGAATAAAATAGAAATAAGCCGTGTGCGGGGTGAAAACGTACCTTTATGTAACTGGTTCTCCTGCTTTCTGCATTTGGCTCTTCTATTCTGGAACCAAACCTGCAGGGACAGAAATTAATTAGAGACCTACTGATTGGCAGCTGCTTGTGAGGCCATGTGTAATTCCTCTCAAAGTGACAACAACCGCAGAAAAACAATATCCCCGAGGAGCACTGAAATATTAATGACACTGCTTAACCCCACAGATTTGAATTATTACATTTTTAGTCTGAGAGAGGAGAGGAATAGAGGTGGAGGGGGAAAGTAGTAACTCCACAAAAACAAAACAAAAAAAGAGAGAGAGATGTTAAAAGCGTATGAGGGGAATGGAAACACCCTTGTTGGAAATGTGCAGGACTATTGGACCATAATAAATAACCTTGTCAGCGTTGGTTTCATCTTTCTATAGATTAGTGTCCCCGAAGAGTTGAATGGGACTCTCAGATATCGAATAGCAGCAATGCTATTACGGTTTTTTTGGACATCAGAGCGAGGCGATCTGAGAACATCATCTCCATCTCCCCTCTCATTAAATGACCGCTGAAATTAATTACCCTTATCTGCAGAGAAATCCATGTCAGAGGAACGCTTGAATGCCTCGCACACTTTTTTTTTTTTGTGTCTAATCACCGCCATAACACGCAAAAAAAAAAAAAGAAAAAGAAGAAAAGAAAAAAAAAAAGCTCGCTTCAAAGACAGCTCACTCCTCTCTTTTTTCCTTCTGTGGAAATCGACAAGCGTCAATTTCAGAGAAACGCCTTGAAACGCAGATTAAACGATTAAATCTGCTTTGGATCTCGCAGACAAAGCTCGGGCTAAATTAGCCCACAATGCAACATGTCAATCTGCAATCTCGCCTTACATTAGGTAGCGCGCACGCAGCAGTGAAAGCACGATGGAAATATCTCATCGATCCTTCTGTCAGCTGGCTTCGTTTATTGACCACATACATGTCAATCGGAAGTGCTTTTGCGCACGCTTCAGGTGTAATTCATCGCGACGATAAAGGCACGTCATCTTTCTATTGATCGAGGCGGAATTTAAAATAATAAAAATAAGAAATAAACGTGTGGTCTGTGCGTGCAACTGGTAAAGACGACGACAACAACAACAAAAAAAGATACAATGCTGGAGCAGAGAGAAAGAGAGAGGGAGCTGCTCTTGATTTGGGTAGAAAATAATACATAATTTATGCAAATCCCCGAGCTGTGCTCCTTGTTCGGGACACAATACGCCTTATTGGTGAGATTCCAGTTCAGGCCGGGAGAGCCCTGCTAAAAAAGCTGGCTTTAACTTTTTTTTTTTTTCTTGTAGGGGGGTTTGGGATGGGGATCTTTTGGGCCCGTTATGATTTCTTTTTTCACCCCCCGCCATATTCAACGTGGAGACAAACGCTCAGCCCTCCCCTGAGCGCGATTAAAGCGTCTGGAGTAAGATATTATAGGGTTTTGATAAATCAGATGAGAGGACTCGTCTATATGTTCATTGTCCCCCCCCCCTTTCTCCTGTTACACAAGACATGTCTGAGCTGAGTCCCCCCTCCCCTCCACCACCACCAGCAGCACCAGCAGCTCACCCTCCCCGACTGGCTGAAGCCCTTACTGGGTTTCTGCGCAGATGGTCTGTCCCCATGAAAAAAAAAAAAAAGACAACATCTCTGACAAACAGGGCCTCGCATGGTAACATACACCCAGAAAACTGAAGGCAAATACTTGGAGGCTTATTTGTTGCGGGAGGATTTGGACAATAGAGATTAAAGCGACTCTCGTGACACGAGCAGGGCCTAATTGAGATAATTGACGCAAATTAAATAATCAAAACATGCAGAGAGAGAGAGTGAGAGGAAAATAAAACGGGAAATCAGAGAATAAAATGTTGATGTTTCTTCCATCTTTTAAAAAATAAATAAAAAAATCTTGTCCAACTTATTAAAACTTCCAAACACCCAGGGGGGTTCACACATTCAGGCCTACTGGAGTCTAGAAACTGCTTTCTTCTGGATAAAAAAATAAAACCTCTTTAAAAAGAAAATATTCTCATCGTCAGGCTGTATTCATGCCTGACATCAAGCTTATCATGACACAAATCTGTGATTGTGTTATTAAAATCCTCCCAGGAGAAATAGAAAAGAAACATCTGTGGATTTCTTCTTATTATTATTATTATTACTTCTTCTTCTACTTCTTCTGCTTCTATTATTATAATTATTATTATCATTATTATTATTATTATTTAAATGTAAGCATGTGGGTCATCTGTCACACTCCCATGGCTGAAATGATGTTAAAAACAATGACAACAAAGCCATTTCTTTAATTATTATTCATATTTTGATCATATATTTAAATTTTTAAATACTGATATTACTATTTTTTTTGCATATTCTTCTAATTCTTCATTTTCAGTATCTTCCCCCCCTCCATCCACAGCTGATCGTCTTCCTACCTGCACTCGGGCCTCCGACAGTCCCAGTCGCTGGCTCAGCTCCTCCCGCATGAAGGCGTCCGGGTAGTGGGTCTCGTCGAAGAGCCGCTCCAGCTCGTTGAGCTGCTCTAATGTGAAGTTAGTCCGACTTCTCCTCTGTTTGATTTTAGTCTGTGCCTCGTCCTCGATGGGCTTCGAGTCCTCTTTCCTTTCCTTCACGTCCGTGTTGCCTGCGACGCAGTCGAGAGGAGACATGATGGAGCTGCAGACACGCTCACCACTGGCCCTCATCCACACATATTCACCCGATCGGTTTTTAATGTGCTTTTACTCTTTTTAAAAAATATATATATATATGCGCGACACAGCTTAATATAAAAGGCTCAGATGATGGGTGTGCAAACTACCAGATTAAAGACTAAAAAACCTCGCGATCTTCACACACAAAGCACAAAAAAGCGAGAGAAATTATCATCGAGCCACAGCAAATAAATAAAAACCTCGCTGATGAGGAAGAAAGAAAAAAGGAAAGAAAGAAAGAAAGAAAGAAAGAAAGAAAGAAAGAAAGGAGGACATGCCCTCCCCAGCCCTCAAAGAGCACCGAGCTATCAGACCTCGGATGTTTTGTAGAGCTACATAAAGCTCTTTAATTATTAACTGCTTATAAATATGCAACGCTGTGCCCACTGTTGGATGTCTGATACATGCTTGTCGCAGTTCCGCTTTTAACCACGCTGCCCATGACGAACAGATGTCATTTTAAACAAGCCACCCAACTCTCTGAGATGTCTTGTCCTGCCTGCCTCTGTGTGTGTGTGTGTCTCTCTCAGTGTGTGTGTGTGTGTGTGTGTGTGTGTGTTGTCACATTTTTTGTCCAGGTATCGCTAGAAACAGTGAGGACAGCTGCTTCACTTTTATTCACATGTGGAAAAATAAAATAAATCAGCGCAGCATAGCCTGGTTGGATTTGCTTTTTTAAATATTTAAACTCGAGTGTTTTTTTAATTAGACTTGCTGTTCAATCTTAGATTTTTAAATTTTATCTACAATTATTTTCGTTATGCGATTTTATATATAAGCGAGAGAATTAAAACATTGACACCCGCTAAAAACAATTCTTCCTCCACTGTTTATGTCATATTTTTTGTATCATGAGAGCATCAGATGTGTATTGAAGCCATCCCCTACATGTTACTTTGTGCTTTCACAGCTGAAAACAGACAGTCTGTGTCCACAGAGCCACTACAGGAGTGACAGCACTTGATTTGCAACCTTTCATCTGCATGTCAGGTGTCTGATAAGCCTTCATTTCGTTCACACATTTACATTTTATTTTTAAAAAAAGGGGGAAATATTCCTGAGATTAATTAACGTAAATAAACTATTATTATGTTGTTATAAGGCTTCTGGTCAAGTCTGGAGTAGCGTATTTTGAAAAATTAAGCCACAATGCAACTATTTTCCTTTACATAAAATGCAAGACACTTCTCATCATGTAATAGGATAGAGTTATTATTACTTTGCCACTGGGGGCCTTGTTGTTTATCACAGTTCTTGGGGTTGGCCTTTTTTCCAATTCACTGAATACATGAATTCAAACTTTCACACTGTGCCTGAGTGAGACATCACCAAGCAGCGAGGCATCTTATTAATAAGATGAGCTGGTTAAAAGCCTCTAAGGAGGGCGGTTTTTGATAGTGTATAACTAACTAACATGAAGGGAAATAAATGCTGCTTTCAGGAGGAAGAGTTAGGATGGTTTCCTCCTCTAATGAGCTCGATCATTGACCAAAGATGTTTTTTTTTTTTTTAACTCGATCATCAAGCCCTCACTACAGACTCCAGACATCCCCTGAACATCCATGCACTTTCTTCCTACCGTCAATGAGTTTGGGGCTCCCGGCGTCCCTGATTCTCTCCGGCCCGAGCATGTCCGTTTCCCTGCCCGGCGAGAGCGCAACGTTCCGGGTGACGGCTCCCGCCTCCTCTCGGCTCCCCGGCTCCACGTTTAAAGACTCCCTGCTCCCTGCTCGCGTCGACCCGGTCTCCAACACCTCCCTGTAGGTTATCACTTCCTTCTTCTCCTTCACTTTCTGATCGAAAGACTTGGATACGAAAGCCGTGAGCTCTTCCATCTCTTCTCTTAAAAAAAAAAAAAAAAAAAAAATCTCTCTCTCTCACACACACCACCACCTACCGCCACCACCACCACCGCCACCTACCACCACCACCACACACTCACTCACACACACACACTCTCTCCCCTTTTGCCTCCACGACTGCTTAAGACATCAATGGTGTGGCTCGTTTTAAAGTCGACCCCTTGAAAATGAGACGAGATGACGCTGCCAACTCTGGAAGAAGGTGGAAAAAATGTAAGAAAAGAGTATATCTTCTCAGCCAATTCCTCCTCCTTTGGTAGCGGAGTTGGGAACCTGCTGGTGATCCTCTATTGAAGTCACAGTATTTATACTTTGCGGCGCCTTGCCCCCTTGATCCGTGCAAATTACCTCCCCTCAGGATGCCGGGATGAGCCCCCCTTCCCCTTCACTGATATGGGAGAGAGAGAGAGAGAGAGAGAGAGAGAGAGAGAGGAGAGGAGTGAAAAAAAAAAACATTAAGCAGCACCGTCGCTATTGGCCATTAATCCGAGATTGACAAGAAGGACTAATTAATTTAATTAAGCGCTCATTCGCTGCTATTGTCCTGAGTTAGTTTTTTAAACACCCGGGAGATGGTCATGGATTTCTCTCTCTCTCTCTCGCTCTCTCTCTCTCTCTCTCTCTGCAGGGGTGTGGCTTAAAAAATCTGAAAATGACAAGAGAGGGAGAGAGAGAGGGAGAGAGGGAAGCACATGGATGAGGAGTCCTTCCTCAGTATATCTCTGTGATCTGGGGGGGAAATAAGTCACAACGATGACACGGAGAGAAAAAGAGGTAAAAAAAAAATAGAAAAAGAAAAAGAGAGAGAGAGAGAGAGGGAGAAGGAAAGAAAGACCAGCTGGGAATGCCGAGAGGAGCAGCGACGACTCACACGAGGAGCTTCAGAGGAAGCTCAAGTGAACATATTTGGCTTTAACCCCATGTTGCACACAGTTGGCTTTAGGCCCCTGCTACATTTATCTATAAGTTTCCCCGGCTTGTTTCTATGCACGCTGTCGCTTTTGATTTGAAAACGGGGGTCAAAAAAAAAAACACAATAAAAAATAATGAAATGTTAAAAAACAAATAATAAAAAGTGTTGATGTGATGCGGTTCGAAGCATAACAATAATAATAAACGAAATTATTATTTGTATTATTATTATTATTATTATTATTATCATTATTAATAACAATGATAATATTATTATTTGCAGTGTGTGAAATGAGCCTGACATGAACGTTTGTGCAACACCGTGAGACGAGTCGTTTAATGTTTTCCACGCTTTATGTTTCTAATCAGCAATTATGTATGTGAAATCGTCGTCATTAGCGAGACTATATCGCTTAATATCAATTCTCAGTGGACTTTTTAAGCCATTAGGTTGTTAAATAGCAGATAAACGTTTAATTATAATGCCTCTCGCAATGCGTTGCCATTGGGCTCACTAATTAACGTTTTTCAACTGGCTGTGTTTTTTAATCTTTTTATTTATTTTTTTCTTTACCCGCAGAAATGATTGCCTATATTTGCAAAAAATAATAAATAAATAAACAATGGCGCACTTGCGGTGAAGGTACGTGAACGCCGCGCAGAGAGAGAGAGCAATTAAGTATGAAGAGGGGGAAACATATAGCCCAGACACGAAACAGGATACAGCGGGATTTTGAAAACGTCGGGATGAATTTGATGCAAAATTAAGCGTGTTTATTGATAATCTATATAAAGCCCTATTTCCACACAGGGGCTCTAACAATTCCCCTGATTAAATATTAACAGTGTTTCAGCTTGAACCTTAGGCATTAATTACTATTATTTCTGCTGCATCTCAAAGCAGGATGAATTCCTAATCGGAGCCTCTTGTATCTATTTGCAGTGAAAACCCCATTAACTTCTTCCTATCAGCCATTTTTATGCACGTTATTGATTCATTCACTCGTTCATGTTGTCAGCGAAACAGTGATGGTCGCTTCACCTTAAGTCCTGTTATGTGCTTTGTGAATTTCATGAAGTAATTAGTTATTCTGCTTTGCTGGAAATTGTTTGGATGCTCTCTCTGCCCCTTGCAGCTCTCTGTGTGTGCATGTTGGTGTAAAACCTTATTATCTTAGAAGATGATCTCATGCAAATGATCATTGACAGAGACCTGCAGCTCACACATGCATCCGCTTATGTTATAATTTGTGCTGTGGGTATTGTCAGATCAAAACGAAATGTGAGAAGCCCAGACTGGTGATATAGCCTACATTAATTAACAGTATAGCCTTATTAATTTAGACTAATGTCATTTCACAGCAGAGTGAAATAAAAAACAATAGCAGATATAGGCCATACAATACAATGCAAGATTAAAAATAATAAGGGAAGAAGATATGTTTCTGCTCCATTAATTGACCCATGACTCAAAATGTATGTGTCAGTGTGTTAAAAGTGGCCACACTGGAATAAGCATCATCCATCCTGTTTTAATAAGCCATTTACTTCCCTCAAATACCCGAATCAGTCATACAATAATGGAAATAGATTTTTTTTTCTTTATCTGCAGGCTCATTGAATCAAGACGCGCCTCCAAATAAAGTCAAATGTGTGAATTTTTGCTTATGTTAATATAAATTATTAATTAACTATTTTTAGATTACACTTAAAGTGGCAACAACAACAACAACAACAACAACGACAAATGTTACAGTAATTAGGGCCCACTGGAGGCTGAAGATATCATTAAGAGCACATCATAACCAGATGAGAGCAGCCCCTCAATCGACTGCTCCGTGTTCGACTCTGCTGCCTGGACTCGATCGATGCTCTCGCCTTCGACCAGTAGAGTCTGCTGAGCAGTGCATGGCTGAGTTGTGGGGCTTCACAGCGATTTAAAGGCGAGGAGCGGGATTTCCATTTCAAGGTAACCTGTCGGCTTTTTTCAAAGCTCTACGTCTCTCCCGATCTGTTTACTGACTGCAATGTGAGACATGTTTATTGTTAAGCTGCTAAAAGGCTTCAGTCAAACCGAGAACTGCGGCCAAACGTTAGTAGGGTTAGCACAGTTAGCTCGCTTGCTAGCCTCCGCAAAACACAGGTTTCTTGTTTATCTCTTGTACATTCATGGTATGTGCGACAGAAGCGTTGCTAGAGCTGTAACGACGGTTTAAATTATATAACCATTACTACCCTCCATTTTGTTGATAAGCGTACCTACGTGTTGTATTAACTAGCTAAACAGCTAGCCGTCCCACCAGACCTCTGTGGTCGAAGGAGCTACACCATTCAAACATTTTGTTTATAAGATAGGTAGAGAAATGTTCTCTTGGCTTTGTTCATTATGTATGTTCACGTCGATACTCTAGGTTTAATTGTGTATTAAAATGTTGCTTAAAGTTGCCAGAGTGTTAGCTCGTTGGTAACCCTGCTCTTGTGTGTGTTATGCCAGCTGACTGTCAGCCAGCATGGGTCGGCGCTCGTCTGACAGTGAGGATGACAGCCGGAGCAGGAGGAAGAAGAAACAGCGTCGCCGGTCATCCTCCTCTTCCTCGTCTTCGTCTTCATCCTCCGGGAGCAGGGTGAACAGCAGCCGGAGTCGGAGGTCCAGCCGCCGGAGCCGTTCTCGCTCCAGAGACAGGGACAGAGAAAGGAGGTGAGAGGGCACAGCATGCTTTGCTTTTGTAATCAGAGGTAGCAAGGAGGAGGAGGAGGAGGAGGAGGAGGAGGAGGTGACTGTCCTGCTGAAGTGTCCTTGAGCAAGACAGACTGTGTTTCATCTCTGGTGCTGATGCAGCACTTCCACCCCCTTGTGAAGGAAAGAAAGTTTGAACTCACGTTTCCTGTGCAACCAAAATAAGCTTGCTGCCCATCTAAATGGCTCATTTCCTCAGTGGCTGCAAAAGTGAATCAAATGTTGAAAACATTATTTGTACATTTCTTGTCTTCTTATGTTAGATTATTGTTTTGTCTGTGTATTGTAGACATGTAAAATAGTGCAAACATAGAGACAATGAGTCATTAAATTTCTGCAAATATCATTAACACATTTCAGGAGAAATAGCGTTGGATAAGTTTAGTCTTTAGAGCTCATTAGAGGCTAAAATGTATGGTCTCCGCTTTTCAGGAAGAGTGATTTAACACTGATTTAATTTTAATTGCAACGGCAACCCAGCTATAGTTGAGTTCTCGCTATTATACTGGCTGATAACAATTTTGAAATGCATTGTCAGTATAGGTCTAATAGCCTTACAGCCATTATTTGTAAGTGTTCCAGGAAGACGTGCACAATATCAAGATACTGAAACTGAAACAGCTGTATGGAATTCAGCCATCATTATTTTATTGTTGACGCCTGGGCTTTATATTGTGACATCTGAAAATATCCACTGTGGAATTTGCATTTATGTGACTCTTTTTGTTTTACTGTTGCTTCAAAAACATATTTATGCATCCCTAGGGTATACCCATGCTGTTAAATGGAGGGATACCATTTCTGAGATATCACTCAAAGATTCATTGTTTTGGATTTGATATAATTCAGTGTTTTCCTCAAAAAAAAAAAGAAACAGAAACAGAAAAACCTGTTAAATTCTGGAAAAGTTTCTTTTGGTTTGCGTGTTGATCTCTTTCTACTTCGTTTACACAAGTGCTGAAATCTGATTTTGAATTACAGTTGTTTATATTTCAGTTTCCGTGTAGCTTAAATAAATATGTTGTCTGCCATTGATAGTTTTGGTCCTTGCTCAGGACAATTGAAGACACCTTTCAGGATATTATATTTAGTGTCTGTGATGTGTCACATGAAGCAGTGGATTGTGAATGACCTCCATACCGTCTACAATGAATTTCAGTTAAGGACTCTACTAAAAGGACCCAGATCTGAAATGCAGCAGTCCTATTTTGATTGACTCTATACTATTTTGGGTAGTTATATGATATCCACAAAAGCTGTATAAAATATGAAAATGTGTAAAAAAAAATGCTAGCACTCTAACTTTTATGTTTAGCTGTTGTTAGAGTCGAAACAGAGATGAAGATCAGGACAAACTTGGCTGTCTTAGATGGCTCATTTTTTGTCTAGTGTCAAACTAAACGTTATCTGAAGGCTTGTCTTAACTGAGACATGAAAGGTTACAAGCTTATACCAGTTTTATAAGCCTCCTCATGTTTACAAAATACCACACCTTGTTACTGAGCAGTTTTAGTGGAGCGGGAAGGTTCATCAGACATCATTACAAGTGGCTAGTGGCTGGACCTGGCCTCCTCCATCCATCCCAGCTGCCACTGGCTGTGTGTAGCTGTTCAGACAAGGCCAGTTGATAGTAATTATTTATGAGGCTTGGTCAAGGTCCATTACTGCTGATTGGAAGTCATTGCCTGTCTGTATGGGGTGGGGCTGGGTGCTTGGTGTAAACCCACAGTCCCTCATCTATTAGCCATATGTTTTGATCAATTAACTAAGACCTTGTATGTATGTGTGTGTGTGTGTGTGTCTGTCTGTGTGGAACTAGTTCCTTAAATAGGCCTATACGAAAGAAGACACAGTCTGTTGCATTTTCAGCTTTCATACAATCAAACGGTGTAAAGAGCCCTAACATGTGGTAAAACAGAAGAGTGCGTTTGGTCTTGGTTGGTGACATCATGAGTACAGAGGTAACACGCTTGCGTAAAGTGAGTGTTTGTGTGCTTGAGTATGTGAGGGAGCAAGACAGGAAAAAAGTGTGTGTGAGTGAACAAGAGGTATGAAATCCAATTGTTAGTTCTTTCACACGTGTTTGAGTCGTTATGTTTTTATTACGTTTCACGCGGGCTTCTGAGAAAATGTGTGAGTGAAATGCCACCATGCCATAAACCTCAGCTCACTACTGTGTGTTTCTTCTGTGCAGTGTGTAAAGTGGTTGTACGAGGGCTGTGGAACTTATTTCATAAGGCCCCGCTCATGGGATCCAGCCTTTGGAATACTAATGGCTCTTTCCTGCACTGCTCTAAGTGGTACAAATCTGGTTTGATAGTTCAGCCTCTGTGTTATTTGTATTGCTTTCCTTTTTCTTCTCTTCTCCTCTATCTTGCAGAGCTCCCATAGGACCGTGTATGTGTTTTTTTTTTTTTTCCTTTTGTGTGTGTGTGCTAAAAAGATTTGGGTATTTTTTGCTTTGGTGAAACAGAAGAAGAGATTTTAAATAATGAATATTGCTCAAACTGTTTGCGCAGTAGAAGTAGGGGGGTGCTGCATTTACATTCATCCCCATAAATGCCTCCTGCTACATGATATCAATAGGAACGCCGTGTGAGTGGTGTTTGGAAAATAGACGCTCCGCACACTGCTGTAGCCACATTAAAGAGCAGCAGAGCACCAAAGGGCCCCTGTGGAGGAACTGTAGGGCAGCCTGCATGAGTCTGCTGCTCTTGGCTGTAGACGAGCACGTTCACTAATGCAAAGTAACCCTCGCTGCTGCTGATAATGGGTGAGGTTGTCTGAGGGACAATTGGACATATTTGCTCTTGAAATGAACAGCAAAACAATTTAGGAATACAGCATTCACTTATTCAAGAATTTCACTGAGTGACCATATAATCTTAGTGATTTCGTGAACTCTGTTTCCTCATGAACCGCACTCAGCGTTCAAAAGAAATTTGCATGTTGCACTGATGCTGTTTTGCCAAAAACAAAATGATTAATCTTATAAACCATGACCCTGCTGTTTGATTGATGTTTTGTTTTAAGCGTTCTGCCAATAATAGAATTAAATTGGTATGTTTTCGGTCTGTGTTCTCCAGGAGAAAACGACGCTCCAGCAGCAGTTCGTCCCACAGTTCACCTCGCAGGAAGAGGAGTCGCAGCGCGGACAGAGACAAAGGGAGGAGCCACCGCTCACACAGGTCACGCAGCCGGGACAGAAGGTAACACCATCACACACACATACAGCTCACTGTTTATTCTGCATAGTTTAACTATGTAGCCACCAACACAATGCCCTTTTTAACAGTGAATGGTAAAAAAAGACTCTTTTAGATTTAAGCACTTTAGTATAACACTTTCTGTCACTTTCAATATTTACAAACATGTTTCATCCATTCTGCAGACAAAGTATATAAAACACGAAGAGTAGGAGCGATGAGCGATGGCTACATCATTTAGGAGCGACAAAGACATTCGACTTGAAACGCTTTTTGTGTTTGTATTACAAATCAGTATGTGGAATGCCATTGCAGACTTTTCTTATTACAAAAGCAATAAGACTTTTGGAAGTTTACTTCAGTGTAAACAAACACATCATTTCATATTTATGTCTCATGTCATCAGATGGAGCCACATGGAAACATGGAAATGTTGCGTGTACTTGTGTCTCAGTTTTTTCCCCGACTATCCATCTTACTGTGCGAGTATTAATGAAACAGAGACCCGTAGAGACAGCAGGTCATATGCAACACCAGTCCAGTCCTTCCCAAATCTCTTCTGGCAGCGGCCCGCCTTTCACTCATTAACGCAATTAAAACATCATTACCCATACATACTTTGTTGAATTATGATTATTATTGGCGTAGCTCTTTTTCTCTTTTTTGCCTTTTTTTTTTTTTGCGTAAGGGACTAACTTATTCATGCAAGACTAATGTGTGCACACCTGCACCACTCTCTCTCTCTCTCTCTCTCTCTCTCTCACACACACACACACACACACACACACACACACACACACACACAGAGCCATAGTCACTCGTATATCCCTTTCAGAAACATAATGGCAAAGTCTCTGTGTGTGGTGGTCCATGTCATTAGCATAGCTAATCTGGTGCTAATGAACCAGTAAACTGTGCTGTTTTTAAATCCCTCACACACACACACACACACACACACACACACACACACACACACACACACACACACACACACACACACACACATAAAAACATGCACAGACGCACAATTGAAGAAAAGGTTGTCATAATATATGCGCGAGTGAGGCCCTTTGTTTACTTGTGTATGGCTCCGGGGGAGAGCAGAGATCATTTTAATCACAAAGGAAAAAGTGTTTTAATATCTCCATTACAGAGTTGTCAGGGTGGACGGATGATGCAGCAGGGATGTTTTGACATAAGAGAAGTTGATGATGCTATAAAAAGATGCCAGACCTCAACTCTCCAACCTAATGGTCACAGAAAATTGTGGCTTTAGAATGAGCAACACATTTCCTTGTTGCCCTGTGAACAGGAACCATTTATGGGGAGAATTTTGGCCAAACCGTTTTCACACGTTCTCCCCCTACTCTCTGTGGTACAGTGGCAGTCACTCACAGCAGCTCTGGTGATTAAAACATCAGTCGAAAATGGCATTACTGGTGTGGTGTGAGATGAAGGGTGGAGGGGATTTGGGAGATTTAGAACTACAGTCGATGACATCGGTGTTTACAAACGCTGTACTGTGATTAGGAGGGTTGCGTTGTGTAATCGGCTTAGCGGCGAGCGAGGAGCAGGTGGGTTGGGCTGGTGTCGGTGGGAGTGCGTGGTGGGGTGTTACGAGGTGGAGGCGACGTCGGAGGTGGGGATGTGCAAAATGATGGCATTGATGATAAATTTATGCAGTTCTGCGACAGCAGCTGCAAAACTTTGTTGTTTGACGGCCACATGTGCTCCTGTTTTAGCATTCCAAGAATGCAGCGGAAATTTTGATGTTTCGTCTAATAAATGAGATTGGAGCAGAAATGATAAGTCGATGTATTGATTTGTTGATCAACAGAAAAATAATCAGAAATAATTTGGATAATTGATTTATCTTTTCAGTCATTTTTCAAGTTCCAGTTCTTTGTCTTGTTCGAGAGAAAACTGAATCTTTTTTGGGTAGAGACTAATGTCTGGAACAGGTCACTTTGGACTCCAGGGGATTTTTTTTTTGTGTGTGTGACTATTTTCTGACATCTTATCAGGGCTGCAACTCACAGTTGTTATTGTCGAATAATTTGTTGATTATTTTCTCAATTAATCAATGAGTTGTTTGGTCGATAAAATGTCAGAAAATGGTAAAAATGTTGATCATGATGTCCTCAAAATGTCTTCTCTTGTCCAAAAATCCAAAGATAATCAGTTTATTTTCATAGCGGATTAAAGAAACCAGCAAATATTTACATTTAAGAAGCTGTAATCCGAGAAATGTAACTTCTTTTCTTAAAATATTATGTAAACCGATGAATCACTTATCAAAATAGTTGGTTATTTGTTTAATGGTTAGCAAGTAATTAGTTAATCGTTGCAGCTCTTCATTTTATTGACCAAAAGATTAATCTCTTAATCAGGAAGACAATCTGGAGACTAATTGATACTAAAGATAAATGTTAGTGGATGCCCTTAATGGGACTAATTAAGACAAATCTTGTGAATATTTTGCACTCAGTGTTTAAAGTGTTTTCTGCAGCACTGTGAGCGCCTGTAGTGTTAAAATCCGTTACTGTACAGCTCTGTTGTGGGATACTGCACATTCTGCATCCACTGTGGTCATTGGAAAGCAGGTTGGTGCGTACTGTGCACAGTTGCCCTGACTGCCATTAGTCAGTGGTGTGGTGTATGTGTGTGTCTGGATGAGGCTGCCTGAGCTGGCTGAGAGGCTGGCTGATGGATCAGAGGAGGATTGAGTGGACAGGACCTCATGATTGATACGCAGATAGGATATGAGGTGCTGCCCGCCAACCCCCACCCCTGCCACACCGACCCCGGCACCACCTTCAGAATATGAAAGAGAGGAGCGAGAGGGAGACCGAGTGGAGAGAAGAAAGAGAGCGAGAGGGCACGAGAAGTTAGAAGAGAATGGAAAAGTGTGGAGAGAATGCGTCGAGTAAGTGCCAGACAGGGGGGGAGCGGAGAAGATCCTAAAGGAGGAAAATGAAGAGGAAAGACAAAAAGCGTAGAGAGAACAGATAGGCTTGAGAGAGGCATATTATTCAGAAGAAATGAGAATAATAACGTCTGCATCAGAATATTGCTGGGGAGAAGATTAGGACCATAGTGGGGCCGTCGTGGGTTGAAGGGAGGGAATATTATTACCTTCTTTTCAATCTCTCATGTATAAATAAAAAATAAAGAGATACATGAAATAAGAATAATGCTCTATCTTGTGTTTACCATCTATCGTTGCTTACTCCCTCTCTCCTGTCTTTCTCCTTTTTCTCCGTGCCCTCAATCAGAGGAGGGCCAGGTCCCCTAGAGGCAGTCAATCTTGCCCTGAAATGTAAAACAGACAAGAGGAGCAGATTACCTATTTGCCATTAATGTTTATTCTCTTTGATGTGAGCAGGCATATCAGGCTTGTGTGTGTGTGTGTGTGTGTGTGTGTGTGTGTGCGCGTGCACCTGCCTGTCTGCGCACCAGAGCATGTGTGAGGTTGATTGAGCGTATGCACGTATGTGCAGATTTGCGTGAATGCATGTTCATGTGGGAGGGGGTGTCACAGCCTAGTCCACTGGGGCAGAGCAGAGTAGAGCATGGCAGCAGCAGAGTACAGTGATCTGATGTGTACCCAGTCCAACAAAGACGACGCAGCCTCTCATCACAGTCGGATCACAGGCACGTCTTTAGGTGAGCTCGGCGGAGCGGTGTAGTGCTGAGCTTTTACGGATGGCCACAGCAGGGGTTAAATGTGTGTGGCTCAGTCAGTCATTCTGTCAGTCCTTCATTCACTTAGTTAGCCGTAGAGGCGCTGTTAGAAGACGTCGAGGAATGGCAGGTGCGACAAATCCCCCACTTGACCCGTCAAAGAGAAGCTGAGCGCTTCATCCATTGGTGGATTCTCACAAATGTATGCATGTGCTCACATAGGTGAACCTACACTGCAGGGCACACACACAAATGCTTACATTTTCCTCATTAATATTTCAGGGGTGTGTTGAGTTGGCAGGGCAAGAGTGCTAGCGTCAGTGTTTAGCCCTGCTAACACTGGAGCGGGTTTCATCACTGGGCTGCTGTCATGACTCTAAGGAGAGTGAGACCTCTAATTATCCGTCTTTCCCCCAGAGGAGATAGATAGCAAGCTAAAAACACCACCCACCATGCTAGGATGGCTGATCAGAGTCAGGATTATCTCAGCCACCATGGAGCCACAGAGGCCGGGATCAGCTCAAAACCGGTACTGGGTAAAGAGTTGTGGTTGTTTCAAGGCTTCTTCAATACAGCATGGAGTTCATTTTGTAAACTATGGTCCCAAATAGACGATAAAGCAGGGAATGCTCTAGGGTGTGGCTACTGTTGGGCGTGGCATGTCCTCAGGTTCTCAATCAGATCCAATCAGGATCCCTGCTTCACCCTCTTGTCCAACTATGGTCACTTCTGGCTCCAAAAAACCATGATGGCGACGGCTATAATGCCAAACCAACAGATAAAGTCATGGTGAGTTTACACTTGGTTATGACTAAGCCCCAAGGTTTACCTGTTAGAGTTTTGGGTTCGGTCCAAATTTGGTCTCCTGCATTAAGCCTGACATGAACCATGGGATGTAATGATAATAATAATGAGACACTTGAGTGAGCCCCTTAGGGACATCCTGCTGCCATCCTTCGGAGAGGTCAGAGGTCAGGGCGGAATGAAGCGCAGCGCCCAGAGCTAGCTAGTTTCATTGCCTTGGTCATCTGGTTATGAGACAGTCGACCACTAATCCACCATGTCATGTCTTTCTGCTGCTAGAACTAGGTAATCTAGATGTTTTAGTTCCATGACATGAGCTCTGCTTTCTGCACTGGAGATCACATAGGGACTCCAGTCTGCGTGTGTGTGTGTGCATGCGTGCATGTGTGCGTGCAGGGGTTGAGCGATGGCCTGGTATTTATTTCGCACAGCAATTTTCCCCCCTGTATGAGATGAGGTGTCGTACATCTGCTCGATAGCTTTTCCTGCCTCGCACTGACGTGGAGCGCGCGCAAGGTCATCCAGGCGGCTTGGGGAAACGGGGAGGGCTGAGGTGAGGAACCGAAGGGAGGGAAGGCTCTTAGAGGGGGAGGAAAGGAAGGTAGGGCAGTTAAGGAGACAGAGGTGGGGTGAGGAAAATCAACGACTTTCTTGTGGGTGAGCAGCGCGGCCTCCCAGCTTTTCATTGCACCTGGATCAGCAATTCCCCTGTCAGGTGGGGGGGGGGTCTTGTCAGACATATATTTATTCACACAGTTTCGAGTGTGTGTGTGATGTGGCAGGTGGTTTTGGGTGTCGCTGGCTTCATAAGGGGAACAGTGTGAGTGTGTTTTGAGGATATGACAGGCGAAATCTGGTTTCCTCAACAAACCGCTGAGATCTTGCCATTATGAGGGAACCATAAGGCACGGATGGTGGGGCTGATGGATAGGAAATAAGATGAGGGAGAATGCGAACAACCCCCAAATCCTTTTTCGTCTTTAGGTTGCAGTATCTCACTTAGTGTTCTCACAGCTTTATCGTGAACTATACTGGAATTTAGAAGCAGGCTCCTGGCTGTTTTTCTTCCATCTGTCTGTTATCCCACGGACTCTCAACATCTTTTCTTCTCCCCCATCCACAGGATGACATTTAGCCCTTTCTTCCTTCTTCCCCTATTACTGGACTTGCAAAGTGTTGATTTAAACTGAAAGATGACCTGGTTTAGTTCGTCTGCGTCTTCTCTTCCCCATAAAAATCAACATGCTTCCAGTCGTGAGATCTGAACGCGTTTGTTGTTGTGTTTCTCTCTTTTCCTCTCCCTCCCTCTCTCTCTCTCTCTCTGTCTTACTCTCTTACTCTGTGTTGTCTTTTTTATTTATCTGCTGTAAAGGCCAGTCAAGCGCTTTGTTGTCAGAAACCTTTATTTACCAAAGGGAGGAATAAGTGACTGACACAGACAGCCTCTTTCATCCCCGCCTCGCCGCAAGCAGTGTTCCCCTCTACCGCCAGAGGAAAAACCCCCCCCCCCTCTCTCACCCCTCACTTCTGCCAAGCCGCCAACCCCCCCACCCCACCCCACTCCGCTGCACCCCTCCATCCTGCAGGCTCACAACACACTAGCCCACTCCCCTGGGTAGCAACCTAGCTATAGAGTCTGCACTGTGTAGCACACACACAAAATTCACCTCACAAAAGGCATCACACCAGTCCTCTCACACAGACGATCAAATGAGTTGGTCCGACGGTCCCAAACAAAGACTAGTTTAACATCAGAGAGTTGTCCCTTTTCTCTTTTTATCCATCTGTTTAACAAACTGCGAGTTGTGACACGTAAAGCCTGTTATGTTATTGCTTCGGCTGGAACGGTAGTTGTTGTGTGAAGGAGGAATCTCTCGGGCATCACCGCTTCAGAAATTACTCAAGCACTCTGAAGTGATTTCAAAAAACGTAACTTGCCTCCATTAATATGGGTATAAAGAGAGCTAATTCTGTCAAATGATTAATTTAGCCAATTTAGTAATATATTGAATAACATCAATGCTAAACTTGCATTCTGAATAATACACGCAAAGAGCTTTTTCTGCAGACATCGGAGACGTGTGAAGTCACCTGTACATATTTTCCCTATTTAGCCTACCTGTTAATCAAGATGAAGTAAGGGTTAAATATGTAGGATCCTGAAGGCACTTACTTTAGTCCTAAATCACTATCAAGAGAAACTAAATAAAGTCTAATAATAGAATAGCAGAATTTCCTTTCTACTTATTTAAATCGTTATTTTCTCCTGTTCATGTATTTTAGTCTGGTAGTGGGAAGAAAAAGGTTGTTTACTGTGAAAAATTTAGTTTTTCTTTTACATGTTTTAATGTCACATTGCCATTCACAGCGATATAATGGCATGCAAGAGAAATACACACTTGTTTATAAGTAGCATTTGATGTACTGACTCATTCAAAAGGGATACAGAACAAAGGCCAACAATAGAAAATAATGTAACAGATAATGAGATAAGTAGTGGTGAATCAGTGAAATCATCCAATTTCATTTTTTGGAAATATTGCAGTAATAATTTGTATCCAGAGCTTTAGCATATTTGAATACGCATGATTCCTTTTTTACCAACTATCTGCATAATGAAGTATATTCTTTAAGTTTTTATAGATTTTATAATTTAACAAAAGTTCACTAAAAACAAAGCATAACATTTTTTTGAATTTTACAGCTCTAATCATGGAGAGCGGCAAATTATTTTCCCTTTTTCAAAGCTGTGTGAATGAACGCAAATCTTTGTGATCATAGAGACCGGACTAGTTACTTTTTTAGCTGTATACCAAAGACAAAACGCTTCTGTTTAATGACTGAAAGCCAGTAAATATGACACACCTACCATCAATACTTTGGTAGAGACGCACTTGAACTGTTTTGCAAATAAAACCACTATAATGCCAAAGCCTAATACCATGCAATCAACCCTCATTGTGTTCACTTTATGACAGTGAAAAGCCTCGTCCGTCTGGCCAGACCAAGAGAAAGACGGAGACAGAAACGCTTTTAGCTCTGGCATAGGAAAACGAACACCAAATGTATCTCTCTCTCTCTTTCCTTCCTGCCTTCTCTCTGTCTCTCTCTCCTATTTAAGCTTCTTGAAGTTCTTCCAAATTGGGTTTTAAATGCCAATTAGGAGGTTGAATGTAGTAAAATAAAAGCAAATGCAGGCAGGATGGCCTCACCTTCTGGCTGGTTAGGCTTCAGAGAGAGCCGAGCCGGACCTTTGGCTCCCAGCGAGGCTTTGAGAGAAATATCCTGCCTAATGAACACATTAATTAGAACCATAACTATTTATAAGATGATAATTAGAAACGAAGGGAGGTAAACTGGGCTTTTCCTGCAATTAATGGAGGATTAATTACGGGAGCTAATGAAGTGGATTTTTGAAACGCGTGGAGGTGAAGTACAGAGATGTGCTGCTCGCTTTGTGATCACTGGCATAATTATTTTCTCCAGCGCCAAAGCGTTTGAGGCCCTGGTCCTCGCCGGCTCAGGCCGGCTAATAAGCATCATTGCATCGTTATATATGCACTTAAAAAGACTTGCCACTGAAATGACTGTCTAATTATTTCTAATTGGCAGGCCCTGTGTGTTGTCATTGAGCTGTTTGGAGCCGCAGCGCAGCCCTAGGTCTAATAACGCTCTGGGCGGAGAAGGAGGGGGAGAGAGAGGCAGAGAGACAGTGATCCATAAAGAGAGAGAGAGAGAGCTAAGAGGAGGGGGGCCTCTACCAGTTGCCTGCTGCTTGCTCATAGCCGGACCTGCTCGTTGCCCCCCTGTGCCACTCACCCAGCAGGACAGCGGGTCCTAGAATGAGGCCCGGTGCACTCGGAGGTCACCTTGCCAAGTAGCCGATTAGCAAAGTTTCATTTTATCTGTGCTTATTTTCCCCCCCCTTTTAATTAACAGCTTCTGCTCTTAATTTATGCACAGATAAACGCCACCGTCTGTCCACAGTTTTTCTTTTCACTCTTAAACATGCAACACACACACACACACACACACACAGAGGGAGAGGGAGGTATCTTTATGTGCTGTGTGTGATTCAGTGGCCAGGTTTTGAGCCAGTCCGTTGAGACCCATGCTAAGAGAGCATGCATGGACAAACCTCAGTCGGGCGTGTTTACCTTGTACTCTAGTTATGCTCTGGCTCAAACCATATGGACACTATCATTCTCAGGGACTCAGAGGGAGGGTGTATACAATTATGTATAGTTCGTCTTTACAATAAGCTGGCACAGTCAAATTTAGGACAACAATTAGTGTTGACTTCTTAGCACAAATGTATCAATAGGTTTTTAAGAATAAGTAAATATGTGCATGTTTGTAGTAGATTTACATTTTCATTATTTGAGGCATTGATCTCCATTTAGGCTGCGCCATATTCACATGTAAGGCCTCGCATGTTTGAGAGCGTATGTGTTACGATAGTGTTTGAGTGATGGCCTGGGATTATGTGTGCGAGCACCTCACTTAACTCGTCCTAAGCAGAGCCATGTGCTCCGTCCTGCCAAAAAACACTCTGTCTCCCTCTCCCTCCTGGACAACTTGAGAGCAAATTGCCAGCTAATGGAACCACTGCCTGCACTTGTCAGTTCACTTTGGACAAGCGAAGGAACCACACAAACGCACACACACACACAAGCATGTGGTTTCACTCACACGTTTAGTAATTTATTTGTGGAAAAGGAAGAGAAAAATGAGAGAGAATGGCAGAGAAATGAAACAAGGATCATGTGCGCCTTGACTGAAACCTTGACAATCTTTTTGAAAGTAATGAAACACTTTCTCAGCATGCGCACAAGTTTTTCTATTTGAAATTTGTCTTCCTTTTTTTTGTTCTGTCTATCCGTTCGGGGTTTTGGCAGAGTCGAGGACATGAGGAGGAAGTGGAGATAGATGGATCGCCCAAAGGATACGTGGCCAACTGTCTTATGATTGGCTGAACAAAGACAAGAACACTTCTGTGACTGGTTGAACAGAGAACTCGACGTTGTGATTTTTGGCTCGAAATCAAAGCGGGAAAAATGTAATTATTTTAAATGCAGTCAACAGTTTTGTTGGAGTGGAAGTTTGCCAGATTTCTCTGTAAACTCTGCAGGATACTGACACTCAGAAAAAAAAGGGTGGGATGACAAAGTGTGCACCCGCTCTCTCATGTGCTGCTGCAGATGTGTAATGAATGACATTAATGCCATCACTGAAACATGTGGCATCATTTGGATCCCGCTTTCAACAGCGCATAGCAGATCAGATCAATCTTTGTACTCCTTCTGTTGAATATTAATCGCTGCCCCCATAAAAGGGTTTAGATTTCATGAAACAGAAAAATACAAAGATATAAAATAAATAAGAAATTAATATTAGAATAATATTGACCATGGTTTTATCAGCAATAACTTTCTGGAGTAAATCGAATGCCCTTTTTTCTTTTTGAATACGTCATCTTCTTCACCATCTTCTGACATTAAATAGACCAAACAACCAATGGATTCATCGAGAAAATAATTAACATATTCATCGACAATGAAAATTAGTTATATCTATATTTCTGGATTTCTGCAGAATTTTGTCTGCAATTTTTCAGAAAACAGTTCCCAGAAAAGGTCATTGTGCTAAAAGGTCAGTGTCGCAGTCGTAAACCGTGACTGTTAAAAGAAGGTAAAATCTGCCGTCTTTACGGGCTACTTCCAAATCTGTGCACGGGACATGTAGACTACGAGAAGCGACAGATGTTGTGGAGGGGAGAGGCTTTTTTCCTCTCAGAGGAGTGGAGTGTTTTCTCTTTCTATTCATTTCTTGATCTCTCTCTCTCTGTTCGTCTCTCTCTCTCTCTCTCTCTCTCCGTCTCCTTGTTCAATCTTGACAGCAGTTCATAAAAAAAAAAAGATTTTTAGAAACTTCTTTATGAGACAAGCCTCTGTTCTGTCAGAAGACAACTTTATGTTATTCCACTGAAGAGGGGAAACTAATAGTGCTATGTTTTTTACAGGGCACTATTCCAGTTGTGTCTTGGGTGTTTAATTAAGTGTAGTTTCCCTTTAGTAGTGGAATGTGTGTCTGCTTTTTGTCGGCCCGTTCCTCGGTGCCTTTTACAGTCCACCCACATGGTTTGTCTCAGCGTTTATGATTTTTCTTATACCGGAGTTGTGAGGTTCCTAAATCACTTAAGCACACGGGGCCGAGCGGGTCCACATTTAAACAATAAAAGGCTGTTATGCTAAGGGCCCTCAGATCTCCCACCACTTCATAAATACATGCGTATAAAAGGCAGAAAAATACATCTTCCCTGACCAGAGAGAGAGGGAGAGCGAGCGTCTGAGAGCACACCTGCTAATTGGAGCCAGCTTGATGTGAAGCACGGCTGTCTGCTCTGTCTTCTCCATAAGTCCCAATCATTTTTTCTTTGCTTTTCCCCTCTTTTTTCTTACCCTGGTTGTCCTTGACTTCCCAACTTTTTTAACCTTTTCTTCTTTTATCTTATCACTACTTCTCCCTCCACAGCCCCCTGCTGTCCTTCACGCATTGTCTCCTCACGTCTAGTCTGCACTCCCTCTCCTCCTCCTCCTCTGTCCTTCAGCTCTTTCCTCCCACCCTGTTTCCCACCCTCTTACAGATGGAGGCAATGACAACCAAAACAACTCTCTCCTAACTCGGCGTAACTAATTGTTCCGGGCCGTGATGGATGTAAGGAGGAGGGGATAAAAAGTGGGGTTTCGATTGCGCGAGTGGCTGTGAGCGAGTTGGCAAGTTAGCACCTAGTCCGAGTGTGACCTCCACTTGACCTCGTGTCGGGGCTGAGTGGCTCAGCCAGGGCCCCCCTCGGCTCCAGCTGCTAATGGGTGTCATGTCGAACTGCGGCTGCACACAGGTCAGAGGTCGCGGGCGCACACCAGACGGCCAAGTTTAGGATTGCGATGAGGAGGCTGAGTGACACTGGGCATATGCGCCAATGAAGACGCCGGGTAATCAACACATGTGCGTGCAGCGACGCACATGGCCATGCACGTATACACACATGCACATGGGAAGCACATATTGCTGCAGAAAGTCATCCTTTCCCTCATCGTTGGCTGGCTGTTGTAGGTTCATATAGATCTGAGGGGTCTTTGAAGGCCTTTGAACTCTGCTAAATGACTTGACCTTGTGGCTTGTGGCTTTAACCGTGTTTGCGTGTGTGTGTGTGTTTGGGTGCGTATGGGGGGAGGAAGCAAGTGGGTGGCCTGCATGGGGTCTCATTTTTGCTTCACAGCATAGCAGGGCATTGCAGACATTTGTGTTGACGACTGCTAAATTAAAAGCAAACTGAAGATTATGACAAATCTAAACATTGCTTTTATGAAGCAGAGGGGGACGAAGAAAAAACATTTCTGTGAATCTTTCATGCTCTGTCTTTGCTGTGTTAATTGTGCTCACAATCAGCTACTTTGCAGTGATTCCTTGTGTGTTATTTAGTGTGTGTGTATGTATATTTATGTTTCTGCGTGGGTGTGCATGGTGGATGACTGGGTCTGTGTGTGTGTGTGTGTTTGCGAGCGTGTGTGTGCGTGCATGTACTGTGAACCGAGGGAACAGATAATGTGGCTGCTTGGAAGGAGGAAGCAGCTTGGGAAATGATTTCAACAGCTCTCATAATTAGAGGAATATCATAAATTAAACTTGTGTCTGCCGTCGCGTTTGAAGAGCACTCAAAAGCAATAAATTCTGGATGGTTAACATATTTGCATTCCATTCAGCAGGCAGCGTCAGGCAGGAACAGCTGTTTTCCACGTCTTTTGGCAGCAGGAAATGCACATTGCTCACTCAAGGTGCTTTTAGACACATTGAAATGGCAGAAAAAAGAAAAGTGACTTTTAACTTGAACATGAAGCTGCTGCTGTGTGCTCTGTCACTGGAAATAACTCGGCGGGGAACAGCGCATTAATGAAGTTCTTCAAATATGGATCTTCTCACTTTCAATAGGCCTGTTTCTTTTTCAATCTGTCTGTTGCTTGGAAAAGTCGACTGGCAAGCTTTTTGTAGTCTTTGTGTGTGTGTGTGTGTGTGTGTGTGTGTGTGTGTGTGTGTGTGTGTGAGTGGATGGAGAGTACTCGAATCGAAGGATTTACCGTTAGATAGGCCTGCACCACCAGCGGGGTGGGGTGGTTTAGGCCGACTTGTAAAACACATTATAGATACAGTGAATAAATACCAAAGATTTAAAGCTAATTTTAGGGTTTCAAAATGCCACTGCAGCAGTTAGAAAACTGATTTATGTTGAATAAAAACAAAAAAACCTGCTATGGTTAGATGGATTTGTTTAGGTGAGTTTAGGCCAAATAGCACCTATACTTTTTTTCTGTCTACACTATGTAACAATACACAATTAGTATTGTTTAAAGGTCTATTGTGATTTTAGCTGTGATATCACTTTAATTGAATAGTAACTGGATCAGTTCACAACATCCTCATCTAACCTCTGTTCCACTGACTTATGTGAGACAATTTCTCTCTCTGCTCTTTCTGAAAAACATGATATTGTGATTTTCTGTCCATATTTTAAGCTTAATGGGTGTCTACTGCTAGTATTTGCTTTTGGAAGCAGACCTCCTCATCGTTTTACAAAGATTGAATAACAATAGAGTGAGTGCACCTGTGGTGTAGACAAAAACAAATGAGGTTTGGTTAACAAAAACATTTTGTCAAATCTTTAGTGCTTAGATATTACTGTGTAATATGTACAGCAGTAGAATGCCGTTTGGCTTAAATACAGAATGCATGGATAAGTACAGTGCATTTTTTAGAAAGATTAATGAAACAAGACAAATGGTGCATGCAGTGGAGGGTAGTGGCACAGAGGCTGGCATGCAGGCTGGATTCGTAAGTGAAGCCGGACTTTAGCTTCTGTCGATGGACAAAGTCAAAATGATGTTAAGATGAAGTGTAAACCCATTGTGATGCCACCCATGTGTTTGTGGACTCCTGTTGTGAAACCTCGTCTTAGCACAGGCAGGTTGAGATGGGGACGACTGAGAAGGACATGCTGTGGTAGCAACCTGTCAGTCACAAGATAGCCACAGCCTAAAGCACAGACCGCTTTATCATCTATTTTACTCCAAATGGGACCATAATTTAAAAGAACATCATTATGTAATAAAGAAGACTTAAAACTAGCAATTGAAACCATAAACTCATTGGGAAACCCAATTCCAATTTCAAATCCTACTGAAATTATTATAATCAATCATTTTTTCTTCCTTAATCATTAATACACTATCTAGCCAGGGAACTGAGATGGTCATTTTTCTAACATAAAGTCTAGGTCCCATGATAACTCTTCTGTAGCTTTTAGTGTGGTCAGACGGGGGTCACTGTCGCCAGCGTCCACTGAAATGCGATAGGGTTAAAGTTACTCAGCCATTAATCACTGCTGCACCACAGTATGGCCTAATGGACAGGGACTGTGCTCGGGGCGTCACTGAGAACATCACCCAGCAGTAACGTTGGTGTTTTCTGCCACAAAACAAATACAACATTGTCCTGAACTTTGTTTTGTCCTCCCAACAGAGGATAGTGGTCATGGAAAACGAAGAGACAATATGAATGTCCGTCAGTGCTGCTTGAATAGGGGGAAGATAAGGTTAAAGGAACTCTGTGTGTGTGTCTGTGTGTGTGTCTGTGTGTGTGTGTGTGTGTGTGTGTGTGTGTGTGTTCATGTGTACACCGCGTAGTATGAATAATGATTTAACTAGGGTCAGATTCCATTGGAGACGCTCACCTGTATCTGACACTAGTGGTATCACGTAGCTGCCATTAATGTCCAATTTTCAATGAAAACAGAAATAGAATACAGACTGATAAGGGTAACACACCATCCAGCTTCACACCCGACCACATAATTACCCCAATGGGCTGCGGTGAGGGATCATATCCTGGCGCGCGCCGGGGGGTCAGCGGCGATAAGCTTCAGCCGAGCTCCCAACATGCAGCATAATTACTCTATTGATAATTCACCAGGAAAATGGTCCCAGCCAATTGCAGAGCTCCGATTTAATGGATTGGACGGCGAAACGAGGGAGGAATGGAGGAAAAGGAGGCTGTGAGGGGGCAGCGCATGTGTGTGTGTGGGGGGGTTGTACATGGGGGCGACCAGCAAGGGCCTTTTATTAGAAATGAAAATATGTTTAGGCCATAGGGGGACCCATTTTCCCTGGAGATAATAAGGCCAATAAAATGTAAAGCAGGGAAGGGCTTGGCATGGGGTCCAACTGTGGCTGTTTATCTGTGTGTGTCCTGCATTAGCCCATTTATCCCCAGCCTCAAATTAGCTAATCATTCTCCAAGGGGAAGGACTTGGTCAGGAAATTGACATTTAGCAGCATAGGCTCACTCTATTAACTACAGTAAATTTAATTTGCTGCACACCCCAGAAGTGGGCTGTTTTCTTTGCCATCAGAGGGAGAAAGGGAGACAGAAACAGAGAGAGATTGTGTTTATTGCATCTGCTGCTTCTGGCCACAATTTGCTTGGCTGAAAATATAAGACTAAGGCTTGGAACACTGCAACTCCGTTGTATTCCCTCTCATGTACTGTTGATTACAAACATACGCAGGCATTGTCAACACATAGATTCACTCATTCCAAGGTCTGTTTGGGCCATTGATGGATTATCTCGCCTGGAGACTCCAAACCCCAAAAATGCCAATGTTTTTCTTTTCCTTTTTTCCATTAGCTGTGATTCTCTGACTAGCTTCATCGTAGCTCCAGCGAACACGGAATCAAACATGCTAAATTAAATGCCCTGCGACTGATGACTGCTTCCACCTCTGCCTCTGAATCAGATGTGTCATAATAATTATTTTTGATAATCACTGCAGGGTGTCCGCTTTAGTATCTGTTCTGCAGAATGCAATGAGACTGGCTTTACTGTGGGAAGAGTTATTCATGCAGGAAAAAAGAGGGCTGCTGCTCAAATAGCTGTAGTATTACTGTAACGGCAGCTGGAGCAATTAGTTGATTAATTAATCAGTTGATCAACAGTAAAATAATCAGTAAATATTTAGATAACTGATTATTGTTTTTTGTCAGTTTTCAAGCAGAAATTCCAAACATTTTCTGGTCAAACCTTTTTCTTTGTCATATTTGATTATAAACAAGCGATGAGAATGTTATCTTAGGCTTTTGGAAATTATCCCAGCACTTTACACTACTTTCTGACATTTTATAGATAAAACACCTTATCTATATTTGCAGCCATATTTTCTGACTTTCTTAAATGTTGTAATATGCTGTTTTTTCGGTCCTCTGCGAGAGTTAGTTCAACACCTTTGGGGTTAACCACAAAAAAAAAAAGACATTTGGAAGATGCCATCTTGAGCTCTGGTAAACTGTGATGGAATTATTGTTTAGCTATTTTCCACATTTTAGTTGATGATTAATTGTGAAAAATCTGATGAATCAAAAATTAAAAAAAACCTTTATCATAGCTTTGATTGTAACACTTGATGGGAAAAATAAAGTAAGTGAACATGAAACTTTCTGATTTGATACTCATTCATAAACTATGTATTATTGGCTAACTTTATGGTTTTAATGAAACTGGTCACTGTCTGACCTTAACTCATGAAACAGGTATATACACCACAGACTCACTTCTGTTGAACTTCACATTGTTTTTTTGTTTTTTTTCAAGAGAGAGAGATTCTCTTTTGGAGACCTTGAACTATTGCAGTTATTCTCCAGTGATCGGGATCACCCCAGCCTAATTGATTGCAACAGTTGTCAGAGTGTTGTCTGTTAAGATGGTGACAGGCGTCTGAAGAAAATGATTAGTTTTCTGTCGGGAGAGAGACAGCTCTGGATGTCCCAAACTGCAAACTAATAAAGGGGGGAAAGCAATAAAGCTCGTGGACAGCAGGTTTGACTGTTTTTATAGACAAATCAATAAAATGATAGATGATGGAAAATAACGGCATCTCAGCTGCCGATTTCTACTGGGGTTTCAAATCACGGTCCTTCCCACACACACACACAGACATGCAGACTCACACACACACTTGAGCTGAACATGTTGAGGGATTTTGTGTGCAGTAATAGAGGCATGTACAGTGACGCATGAATAAGTGGTTATGTGTTGATAATTTGTGTCTCTGTGTATGGCACCATATTGAGGCATGAGTTACACTTTCAATTCTCTTTTTGCTGGTGTTCAAATGGTGTATGTGTAACTGTGTGTGTGTGTGTGTGTGTGTGTGTGTGTGTTGATGTTTGTGTGTCATAACTAACAGAGTAAATCTTCTGCTGTAAATCTTTTTGAGACCACAGGGCCAGTGTCAGGATCAATACCGAGGACAGGACTTCCTCTGAGCCCGCCTCTAATTGGCTCCATTTCTACAGTGTCTGTGTATGCGTGGTTGTGTGTGTGTGTGTGATTGTATATAACTGTATTATTAGGTCCATCCAATGAAAGATGAATTTGTCCACTCAAAGACTTTTTTTTTCTCCTCGCTGGTTTTATTTTAAGTTTTGTTTACAGATGTTTAAAGTCACCACCCCCACAAAGTTGGTCCTACATGGGGTTGTATGTCATTTACACTAGATTTTATACATGTAACATAAAGTCTTTTGTAGGGCTGCGACTTTTATTTTCATAGTTTATTAACCTGTTGAATATTTTCTTGATGAATCGATTGGCTGTTTGATCTATAAAATGTCAGAAAATTGTGCAAAATGGCGATCAGTGTTTCCCAAAGCCCAAGATGATGTCCTTAAATGTCTTGTTTTGTCCACAACCCAAAGATAACCAGTTTACTGTCACAGAGGAGTAAAGAAACCTGAAAATATTCACATTTAAGAAGCTGAAATTGGAGAATTTTCACATTTCTTTTTCTTAAAAAAACACTCAAACAGATGAATCGATTATCAAAATTATTACCACTATTATTATTATCACATACTTTTACTCCCCACATTCAAGCACAAATATCTGTACTTTCTACTACTTACATTTTCCAAACAGGCTTGTTATTTTGGCCTTGATGCATTTGAGGGAAATTATCAGTTATTTTTATTTTGCATTATTGCACATCACAGCAACATCACAAGACTGATTTCAACCTATCAGTGCATATCACGCACGGCAGAAGTAGCAAGACGAAATTACGTAGCAGACGGAAGCAGACGGAAAGGGAGACTCAAATGGGGAGAAAAGGCGTGTGGTTCAGCTTGATTTGCACACAAATGACCATTAGAAATGTCATTCAGAGGGATACTTTGAGTACATTTCAGAGCCTGTACTTTCTTACTTTTACTTGAGTAAAGAATTTGAAGCAGAAGTTATCTCTATGTCTAGTTGAGTAAAGGTTGTTTGTACTTTTGCCACCTCTGATTTAATAATTGAGAACTAATCAATTCATCAATGCAGCTCTAGAATTTTGAACAAAAATCAAAATACGTTGAACGCAAAAAACACTAAATTGCAGCAGATTTATGTAGCCGTAAAAGTGTAGAAAGAAAAGAATAAATGTTTACTGCCTTGCAGAACACTTACATTAGCCGATTCTTGTGTTCTTCGTGTTTTATGACTGTTTTACAATAAAGTCTTATAGAGAGAAATCCCTCGTAGAACAGCCAAAGATTCTTTCAAGAAGAAAAGAACTGAATCTCCTGCACTGCAGTGCATCTACAAGATGTATGCTCCGCAATGGGAACTAACTGCGGTGCTCCTTCTATTCCTATTTCTGTTTTCTATCACTGTTGCCACACACATGCATAACTGACAGCTAAGTGAAACATTCTGAGCCAACGTTTGCTGCAAGTGATCAAAAGGCATTCTGGGAAATACAGGCAACGATTAACTGGAATAGAAGTAGACAAGGCAGAAAGTCGATTAAACTTAATTATAAAACTTAAAAACAGGTTTGAAATGTAATACTGCAATAACATTTTGAGTCCCATTTGTGGAAAGATTACCAGCATCTCACTTCTTATTCATTGACGAAAAAAGAGAAGAAAAAAAAGTTTGTTCTATCAACTATGTCTCAAAATGTTATTTCATCTCTTCCAGGTCTCATTCTCGTCACCGGCGGTCTCGCAGTAGGAGTGACAGCCGCAGCCGGCGAGGAAGCCGCAGCCGCAAAAAGAGCCGCAGCCACAGTCGCCGGAGGAGCCGCAGCAGAGAGCGGGACCGGAGCCGGCGCAAGGTCCGCGACCGTGACAGGGAGAAAGAGAAGGACAGGGACAGAGGGAGGGACAGAGACAAGGACAGAGAGAAGGAAAAGAATAAAGACAAAGCAGACAAAAAGGGGTAAGTGATGAATGACCTCCTACATACGAGCACGCATGTACAGGTAGACACAAAACACACCAAACAAGTGTTGAGTTGGCCCAGCTCAATCTAAACTGCAGGACGGACTCAAATATGGAACTCAGTCTCAGCTCCTCCGCCTGTCCATCCATCACTCGATCCTTCCATCGATCAGTCCATCATTCTCTTTCTTCCTCTATTTCCCCCTGCAATCAAGCGCAAGGCTACACTGGCCTTGTAATGTGATATAACTCCCTCTTGTAAGAGAAGATGTCATGAAGACGCTGCACAGGTCCAGTTTTTTTGAGAATGTTTTGGTCACCAGATGATGTCTGATGACTTTAAGTCTACTTTTCACCCTCTGGGCCCACCTGCAATAAGCCAAGAAACATAACAACATCATATGCATCTCTGATGTGCTTATACCAAGAAAAACAACAATAATGAGAGCTACTTATTAAGATGAGAAATGTTGGCAAGCTTATGTCTTCCAACGCTAGAAACAGGTTTCAAGTAGTGGCCCTTTAAACAGTCATACACGCCACTACAGGTATAACTACCTTAGAGGCCTGTCTTTGTCTCGACCAGAATAGCACCCTTAATTCCTCCCCAGTGCGCCGTGCTCTAATGTGATTGGAGGCCACTGTAATATGACTGGTACCCAGTTGTTGTCTGTCATATTGAATGGCACAGATGTGTGTATCAGACTATAGATCCCATGAGTGGTGCCGACCAGCTGCTGTGATACATGTCAGTTTAAGAGACTTCAGTTCCCCTGGTAAACTGTATATAAACTCATGGTACAGTCTATGTTCTGCTCTTGGCAGTTAACAGATAGGTTTGCATGTAAGTGCATGGATTGAAAAGTGTATATTGTTATAATCAACGTGTGATTTTTAAGATGGACACATCCTATTTTTAATCCAGATGTTGATTAAGCTGCTATTTGTTTGTGTTTTCCAACAAAGAAATACTTGGAACACTTTGCACATGAACTTGTCGGAGAGAAAACATTTAAATTTCTCAGCTTGTCATGGATTTACGAACAGAAGTTCGAACGGTCAAAGTTTTACAATTTTTACGACTGTTTGATCCAACTGAAAATGATCTCCATCCCTCAGATGTATTCTTGATGCAACAGTGCAATCACATGATGAAACTTATAACTGTAGCAATGGCCGTAAGACCAGACTGCAGTATATATGCATCTGATAAGATTTTTTAAACTTTACTTGTGTGCCACTGTCAAACTGTCACAGCGCTCAAACAAGTTTTTTTCTGGAAATTGTGTTTGTGTGCTGTATCTCATTAAGTCAAGTAAATGCTAATTTTGAAGAAAATGTATCTTTGGCAGTGAATCTTAACTCATTTCATGTATTTAGCAAGTACTATACAGAGATATGACTGAGGAAAACATGCACGTGATTAGAAACGGGGGTTAAACATTTACATATTATTCAAGCTATGCCTTCTTGTTTGCTTAAAAAACCCATTTTGTTAAATGGTCTTTTAAACAATGTTTAGTATACTTGTTGGTAGAAAAGATAGAAGATATTTGTTGATTGAATAACAAGTCTTGTTTAAAGCATTTTCCCCATATTTAGCATTAGTTTTTCAAATGATTGAGGCTTTTTCGGTCATCTGTGTGTGACTAGAACATGGCGATTTGCTTTAAAAGGAAAAGTGCTCCGTTTATTTGAAGCTATTACATATTGCCTTTCTTAGATCGGTATCAGGAAAACAAATAAAGCTAACAGTGAAATGTAAGGCCAGCAGACTATATCTATTTTCTTATTAAGGCTTCAATATCCTTCAGCATCGATAGGAATCTCCTCCTTTATCTCTGACCCCGCTTTAGCTTGTCTGTGTGCACGTGTGTGTGTGTGTGTACGTAGTAAGTTTGTCAATTTGTGTGTGTGTGTATGTGTGTATTCCCACCTGTGGCAACGTTAATATATTTGAGACTGTCTATTCTTCTATGTGGCCTTCAAATTTACTGAAACCTGTGGTGGTATGATGTTGGAATAACTTTGACTAAACCCTGTGGTGCTGACCTGCCATCATACCGGGTGATATACGCTAATAAATATAGATAATTCCTGCTTTGTTTTCCTTAAATCGCACTCGTAAAGATGGTTATTTGAATCTGCTTCATGTTGATTAGATAAACAAATGATAATTTTGCCTACAAAATTATAACATGCAGATTTTTTTGTCACTTCAAGTCACAATTGAATGACAGTTGTATTGTTTTTGCTTCTGTAATTCACAGTTTAGCAGTTAGAAAAAGACAGGCAGTGGGTGGAGGGGGTGGATTGTTCAAAAATGCATAGTTGTTTTGGTTGTTGTCAACATTTTAACATGAATTTTACATCCACTAAAACAGTATTAGATAATCACTAAAGACATACTAAAGAAGCCAAAGTTATGTGATTATTAGATAAAAATACACCTATTGCAATTTGTGGCATTTTTAATTTTAAATTCTTGCATATTTTGTGCAATGTTTGAATGAATTCTTCCACTTTATTTTGACTTTAATTGTCTCTTAAAATTCAAATGAAGTTGTTCGACCTGTGGAGCGTGATATGATGTTATCAACGTCCAAAATCTGCCTGACATGGATGTTCCTGTTATCCCCCAGATGCTCCCGCAGGAGTCGAGGTGTCTAACAAGTCCTCCTTTAGCAGGAGAAGCAGTGAGATGTTTCAGGAACATGTAAAACAAGACTTTCTGCACTACATCCTGTCTATGACAAGCCACTTCATTTTCCCCTGTCTCTTCCATTCTTCTTCTTCTGCTCTTAATGGTGATGGGGGTAGGATCTTTATGTAAGCCCCTGATCCTCACACACTTACACACACACAAACACACACACACACACTCTAACACTCCAACCTCATTTACATCCAGGTTTCCTTTCTGGGTGGTAGGAGAGGAGTGAAGCGGTGTGATGTCGATGGTGGGGCGGGGTGGAGAAGAGGCTCAGGAGCTTTATAGTGTCTGTCAGGATGAAAGAGGGGCCCCTCAGAGCGGCACCCTGACACTGACTCTGTGTGTGAGCGCGCGTGTGTGGTGGTGTTGTCGTCATTAAACATTTAACACTCCTCTAGTATGACAGCAGGCAAGTTGGTGCTCCAGCGGCATGTTTTCATGCAAAATTTATTGAAAAAGACGAGCCGTTGTTAAGAGATCTTGTTGCCTTTCACTAGTGGCAAAGGGTAAGTGGGTGATTGTAGGGTTCTGTGTGTGTGTGTGTGTGTGTGGGTGTGGGTGTGGGTGTGTGTGTGTGTGTGTTTACCCAGACTAGTGTACAGGGTCGGTAGGTCAGCTTTGCTTTGTGTAATCCTCTGGCCTTGTATTTACAGAGACAACAGAAGAGCTTCCTTTAACAAATGAACCAGCCTTAAATCTGTTTGTTTGTTTGCGTTGTTCTCTTCATTGATGGTTTTCTCAACAAGAAGACGCACTTGTTTATCGTGTTTTGTTGTATATTCAGCATTGAGATAAATATCCCAGCAGCTCCCAACCTTTTTTTATCTTGACGTGCTCAAGTACCCCTTTAGCAACATCACTCGTCATGTTTCAAATATGTTCTTTTTAATTGACGTGAAATAAAATGTTATTTAACACTATTATTTATACAAAGCTTTACATAGTTACAATATTTTTCAGATATAAGACATAATGATCCTGGAGTTGTTGCATTGTTGAAGTGTGAACTTGTACGATTTATCCATTAGTTTGAGGGGAGGGATCTATTTTTATTTCTCTGCTTACCACAACAGTTAGTAGTAACTAGTTTTCAGTTTGGTTTTTTTTGGGTCAGATTGTTGATAAACTAGTAAATTAGTTTGAAAATGTGCTTCTCACTGTCCCACTCACAACACATTGGTCACACGTCACAAGTGTCCACCTATCAGCCTTGAATAAGCAAATATGCAGTAATTGCAGTAAAATGCAGTAAAAAATGTATCAACATGTACCTCAAAATTGTGCTTAAGCACGGTACTAGGGCAAATTATAGTGAGGGTTAACCATCACAGATTATTCTAAATTTTAACATTAAGATTTCCATTTTACTACAAATGTATATTGGTCATCACCCTCTTTGATTAATTATGATGTGAATCATATCAGCCCTAAAGAAGTAACTTGTGTGGGAAACTGAGACCTGCTGTCAGTTAATTGGTAATTATGACAATACATTAACTAAAGACCAGCCTCACACACATTTATAATCCTATTTGTGTGTTTATTTTTGCTTTAAAGTTTTCTGAATTTTCTTTAAATGTTTTGAATTAGCTGAGATACTCAACAATGTTACTGTGTATCCACTGGGATTCACTGAAATATACAATGGGCAAATTACAAAGATGAGCAACAAATGACTTTTCTCTTCATTGTTGTCCTCAAAAAATGTGTGTGTAGTACAGTGCCTTAATGAACATACATGTACACAGCATAGCATTTTCAACCTGCATTAGATTTAATTTATTTTTTTTGTAGAGGGACCATGTGCAATATTAAAACATTAAATATTAAACATAGTCATACATCCAAGTGGACTCAATACTTCCCCTTTACTGCTTGTGGCTTGAGTCAGGTCAGGTTGTATTTCATTAATGTTATTTGTCAGTGTTTTTTCCAGGAGAAACAAACAGTGTTAACAAGAGCACATCTGCCCCCAGGCAGATAATTGACAGAAGTATAATTTAAGTGTAACGGCATCCTCCACCTGATGTTCTGAACCAATTCCCACCTGTAATTAATGAGCAGAAATGTAGAAACTACAGTTAACAGATGGCTGTTCTCCAAGTGACAGGTTTTTAAAAAATATATTTGTAATTACATGTCAATGTTTTGAAAGGTGTTGGCATCATTAAGTGCTGCAGAGGTTCAGGCTTTGATCAGGCCAAAGAATTTGGAGTATGGATGGAGTACAGTCAGGACCCATTTTTCTGCACGCATACACAAAGGTATCTTGCATTACTTACCTTTCCACATCCGTCACCATCCTCAATCTCCTTCGTCTAAGAATTTGTCTGCCTTTCAAGAGAAGTCTTCACCTCTTTCCTTTGGGCGGCGTCGACCTATTGGCTTCCCTCTGAAACCGATCACTAAGGTAGTGAAAGAGCGTGGGCTGGCTGCCTTACTCCACATCCTCAATCAGAGAGGTCTGTCCAATTAGGCTGAACTCCTTGTCTGTGCTGGGTCACAGGAGGAGCATCAGCCCATCTGACTCAATTTCATGTCATTTGAGTGAGAATTGGGCAGAGGCTGGGCAGCGGAGGCACAGAGGGCAGTGTGGAGACTTCTCATGGCAGCGGAGAGCCGTCTTTTCCCTGTGCATGTAAAACTGGAGCTGGTATAATGAGCTTAGGGTTAAAGAAATGAAATGACTGCCTACCTTTCATTAAAGCCTTTTTGATGTCTTTAACTATTAGAGAATCATTTAGGAGTTTCTCTCTGCTAGCGAGGGGCAGCACTCAACAGCGGTGTTACTCTGTGCTTGTCGAATTGCTTATTTTCTGAGGGTGGAGTTTCTTTTTTAACAGTCTTTAAAATAAAGAATGTTTTCCTGACACTTTTGTCCACAGAGCAGTCCCCACCAACCCACCCGTTCCCATCTCTTTCTGTGAATGTGATTGTTTAGTAATTCCTCTCATTACTGTGTTCCCCCCTGACAAGCTAAACAGAACCCAGCCTCGCCACAGGGGTCTCATCAGGACCCGCAGGCCTCGGTTTGGCTAGCTTTGCTCCATCGCTCAGCCTTAACCTCTGGAAGCCTAGAGGCTGCGAGGCAGAGAGAAAATAAAACAAGACCCCAGATACAAGCGCACACACACACATTCGCACTCACTGCTGTTGATTTTCTCTCCCTCCTTGCCTCACTCCGAGGAAATGATTGTCTGCTTCTTTGCCTCTGTTGAACATCTATCAGCTCATTAGTGTTGGTAATACACAGAGAAAGTAAGTGTGTTTGTGTGTGTGTTTGCGCGTATGTAGCCCCTGCCTGCGGCATCCTCTCAGCCTGTTGGGAGTGTGTGTATGGGTGGTGAGGATGGGACCACTGGCTGCTGCTGCTATGTGTGTGTGTATATGTACGAATGTGTGTGTTGTCTGCACTCTTGCAGGACTCTAGGCTGTGTCTGGCTCTGGGAGCGGGTCTGGGGAGGTAAGAGAGACTTCAAACACCGTCCTCGGAAGGTTAGGATACACTCACATTGACTTAAATCAATGAGCTGTAAGTGTGTGTATTATTTGTGTGTGCGTCAAGGGGGGTAGCCTAGTGGCCAGGAGCAAGAAGAGACATGGGTGAAGCTGAGGGAGGAGTAGGTGTTCATGTGTGTCTTGTAAGTGTGTGTGTAGTTTAGGTGGGGGCTGGGTGGTTGGATGAGTGTGTGTGAAATAGGAGTAATGCCTACATGCAAAGGGTGGACAGCACACACACACACACACACACACACACACACACACACACACACACATATACACACAGGTCCCAGTAGACACACACATGCGCACACAGAGTGGTGCAGCTGTAGTGTTTCTTGGCCCATGGCTGTATGTAGTCATTAGCTGCTTTTTTCCACACAGATAATGAGCATAGATTGGATAGAAAACAGCCTCAATCTTCACTAGATGGACATTTATTTACGCACACATAAGGCGGAACAAATGCCCTGTTCAGATCTGTTACCTGGCTCCTTGACCCCGAGTTCAAGGCAGGAAAGAGTGAGCAATCTAAAAACTATTATCAGTCTATTATAAAGTTATAATGGAATTATTATGGGAATGCTGTAATCTTAAAGAATGCTAATGCGGCTTCTTGCCCGAGACCGTTTTGCGTCAAAGCGCCATGAATCTTTATTCCGGCACACAATCAAATAAACTCCCTATAAAGAACTGTAGTTAACAGCACATTCACATTTTTTACTTTTTATTCAATAGAAAATTCAATTATATGTTTGTAATAAAGGACGGACAATGAAATAATTGATAAAAAGCTATTTTAATGGCGCTTTATTAATATGTCTAATGCCCCCTTTTGACCGAAGCAAACCAAATGTTGCTCCAGGCTTTGCATGCCTATTGGTATCCAAACATGACTGGTCCTCGGCTCACTGTTGCTTCAATTTGGCGTACGAAGTGACAATCTTTTGTTTAATCTCCCATTGATAAATCAGAACATGCTACACTAGCTCTGGTTTTTAAAAATATGCCATAAGCAGTTTTAGTTGGTCCTTGGTCACGATAACCCCACACCCAGACCCAGATATAAGTGGTTCTTTTTTCTAGACCAGCAAAGTGTTGCTGTCACTCTGGAACCAGTTGTCGTGGCTGAGAACCAGTTATTTGGCTGCTGAAATGCAAAAAACTGGTTCCAGAGTAGACGCTGACTCCGAACCAGCACCTGAACCGCTTTGGTTGAAAAGGGCCATCAGTGAATTTTAGCTCCCTCTTATAAGCTTTTATGCAGTCTTTACCGGTGTATATGGAGCTCTTATTGTGAAAAGTAAAACATTAGTAGTCAACTGTAATTGACATGTGAGTGGAATAAATAGTTTGCTCCTCTGGTTCAGACAATGGATCCTTGTTCTGTATCCAAAAAAAATGCAATTAACGTATTATATAAAAACTAAAAATCATAGTATGTATACTGTGTGTGTGTGTGTGTGTGGGTGTTTTTAATAGAATACGTTAATTGCATTTTTCATTTAACACAGAAAAGACAAGCTCAGACGTTACATGACAAAATCGGTAGGAAGGAGTGAAAAAGACAAATAATGATGAAAGAAATCATGGGCATTATATCCAAGCACTCTCCAACTCCCGTAACAAGAAAGGAAAGCTGTTTTTGCCACAGAAAAGGTACAGAGACAGACTTGACAGGTTGAGGAAACCCCTGTCATACGGAAGATGACAGTGTCAGTCCAATATACTGTATACTAAGTAAGAGTCCCAGACTTTATAGAAAGCTTCCACTGAGGAGTGAAGCACAAATGTGATGTTTTGATTAGGGATACACTCTTACAAAATGTGCCTTTAAAGGAGATGAGGATGTTTTTCTGGTTGTCTCTGGGAATGTCTGTTGTGGTTTTTATTTGCCCTTTTTTTTTGGCAAGACCTGCAAAAAACAAACAAACACAACAGCAAAAAGGAACTAAGTGGAGGAAAAGATCAACTTTCGGTCAAACAATATTTTCCTATCAACAGTGCCGACCCTTGTATGATGAAGGAGAGAAACAGTTTAGAAGACGGAGGCGATCGTGACAGTGAATATTCCTATATGTGGTTCAGATGTATGCATTTATTCAGCTGAATGTTTTTAGAAGGAATTTCCACTGACATATTCGTGCATTTAATAGGGCAGTATCAGAAAAGCTTACCGGCAGCTGAAAAGAATCACACTTTTTTGTTGTCTTGACAGTCACTGTAGGAGATGCTGTGTGTGCCTCAGAATGACCTCTCTCTCTCTTTTCTGTGTGCACATTTGTGTTTGTGCAGAGAGCGAGCGAGAGAGAAATTTGGCCACTTTTAATCACAGGAGAGACACCCTGAGCGAGCGATAGAGAGCTGTGACAATCCACTTAGTGCGCTCTGTAATCTGTTTAACCATTTAGTGAGTTGTTAGAGGAGTATGCAAACACTCACACACACACAGAAAAAAAAAAACACACACTAGACACCCTGCAGGGCTTAGCGGTGCACAGGACAGTCTGCCTCCTGAACTGGGTAGCGATTTTAGCGCTGTAACACGTTTAGAGTTGTGTGTGTGTGACTGTGTGTGTGTGTGACTGTGTGTGTTGATGTGTTTGAGACCTGCTGTAGCCACTGAGAGAAGCCAGGCCTGGAGCATGATGACAGAGACCAGACCCGGCCAAATAGAAGATCCCCCAATCCAATTACCCTGTTCCTCTCTTTTATTTTCTCTCCTCTCCTCTCCTCTCCTCTCCTCTCCTCCTCTCCTCCTCTTCTCTACTCTCCATCTCTCCTCCTCTCCTCCTGTCCTCTCTTCTCCCTCCCTTTACGGCCCTGTCTTCGCAGAAGCTCATGATGGCAGTCCTGGCTGCTGCTGTTGAAGTGGCTGGCTGCTCTGCTTTATGGATCAGAAGAGGATGCAGGCAGGATTATAAGCAGCAGGTTATGAGCAGCAAACATGACAGGCCAGCTCCGATTTAGGAGGGTTATGTAAATGTGCTTGTCGACAAAATATGTTTCTCTGCCCTCAGTATTTTCTCTCTGTCTCTCCCTCTCTCTGGAAAAGCTGGATAGTTTTGGTTTGCAGGAAGCAGAGTGGTGTTGAAGGCAGGGAGGGGAGCTAAAAGAGAAGATTGTTATGGAGAATGATGTGTAAAAGAGACACACCGTTAATGTTTAATTTTCTCCAGACTCCAGTGCTTATTCATCTGCACCAGGGGCAAGGAAAGGTGTTGACTGAAGTCTTTATGAGAGAGGCTGAGAGTGAGAATACATTACAGAGAGAGGTGTTCTTTTTAGTTTGAGAGAGCAGACAAAGTAACGCAGAGGAGAGCTGGGAAAGATAGACGAGACAGGGAGCAGAGCAGTGGAGAGTTTTTTCAGTTGGCAGAGAGCAGCTTTCGTCATGCATTTTAACCTCTGAGGCTGAAATACGGCTCTGCAGGTCGTGCCTAATGGCATTGATCATTACAAGAATACCTCCTTCAGACTGGGTAAACAGTTCTCCAGACATACAGTTAAGTACCATGACTCAGACGTGGAAGTAAATATTGCCTGAGAGAAGTGTATAATAATCATTCTCAGCGGAGGTTTGAAATCAACAAATATTTTCTTTTAGAAACAAAAGAGTTGTGAGCACAGTTACCAATCAAACAAGTGTGTGTTTGTTTATTTGTGTCACTGATTGAGTTGGCGGTCGTACACAGTTCATATCGAACATTAAGCAGCCACAGGAAAGTTATGAAGCCTCTCTCCTTCTCTCCCTCCCCTCCCCTCCTTCCCATTTAGTCCGCCACTTTTTCAGCACAAGTTTAGATCTCTGGGCCGATGTTTAATTCATTTGTACTAATGTCTCGCTCACTCATGCTCTCCTTCACTCTCATGCGCTCCGTCTTGCTCTCTCGCCAGCCTTTAGTCCCTGCGGTTCTTTAATAGAGTTGTTTTACCTTCTGTCTCACTCTCACTCACTGGCACACACAAATTCACACACACTGCTGTCTACTTTTGCCAGTCGGGCACATGTCAGCTGTCGCTGGGCGATGTGGCTAAAGTCATTCTCAGAATATTCAAAGGGATGTTTTACAGTATTGTTAGGTCACAATAACATAAAAAGCAATCTGTAACTGAACTCCTCATGTACACTACTTTTTTGTTAGCTTTTAATCACATTTTGCTTGTTGACATCAATTTGGGAAGGAAATATTCACATTGATGATGAAGATGATATTGAATTAGTGCCAGCTGTGGCTCAAATACATGTTGGAGTCATACCTGATACAACATCAGGATGATGCCAGCCTTCTCCGTATGTATCTGCAGGCTGCGTTAAAGCATTAGCACCTCTGACTCATTCCTTTTGTCCCTGCCTTTTAAGTCAGAAACTTTGCTCTGCTTTAACGTGAACTTTTCTGTTGTTGCAGGTTTCATCCGTCTTTCTTTCCTCTCGGTATCTCACTATGATTCAGTCCTTTTCCTCCTTTTCTACCTCTGCCTCTCTGTTTCTGCCTCTGTCTGTGCCCAGATCTGACGGCATGGAAAGTATATACAGTCATGTATAAATATCTCGGGCACTGCTGTCTAATCAACACAGTGAAATATTTCACTTTCACCGACTGAAATCTGTCAGTGCTGAGCTCTACGTGGGAAACGTTTTTGGGGAAAATGGTGGAGTACTTCAGAAAACGAAGCGGAGTAGCAAATCATGTCGTTGAATTTTCAAACACAAATGAATAATGCTGTATTGCAGTTATACATGGGTCATAGTTATGTAGCTTGAGTTGTTTTTATATGGTCATGCTGTATCTTGGCATCTCTGATGTAAAGAAAATGTATCACTGCCGCTGAAGTTGTTTTGATACCTTACTTGGAGAAATATAAACATGTTTTCTACAGATTGTTGATTGAGCAAAATAAGCCAAAAACCATCATCTAAACACAAAAAGACAAACAAGAAATTTGTCTAAATAAAATGGTCTAAACTTGGCTGAATTTGAATTTATGTAAGTACTTATTTCATCACAGATTTAGTAAACCTGATTATGATTCTGACCAGACATTCAAAGCCAACTTTTAGTTTGTGATAGTTTTCATTACTCTGTGCCACGGACTTAGAGTAGGATTTCATTTGCAAGGTGTCAACATGTGAACTGTAGCACCCGTTCTGTCCTAAGCATCTGTGTGCACATGTAAGTCTTTGCTGTGTTCGTTTGTCTATTTGCATTAGTGTGAGACTTAGGTTAACTTTTCTTTGTACCACTTTTCCTTGAAGTCTACAGGCTCACACACTCTTGACATCTCTCCCTGTTGGCCAGACTGCAGAGCGCTCGGGGCCATGTTGTTTTGTCTTCTGACGGACAGACAGAAAGAGAGAGAGAGAAAAAAAAAGAGAGACTTACCCTGGCCAGTGATTACGCCAGTTTGACACCGCAGACATAGAAGAGGGGGGGGAGGGGGGATCAGTGCATGAAGAGAAGTGAAAAAGGCACCGTAGAAAACGGTGTGTAGATGATATGAATAACAATGTACGCGGTATGTCTCCCTGGACCCTGATAACCTGCAGACCAGAGCCCGCTCCCTGTGACAGGCTGGCCTTTGTGGCCACTTTATCCCGCCTGTACACTTGTAAGGTAGAGCCGGGATAATCGCACCTAATCTAATTAAGGCTAAAGAGGGCCATGACTGAGGCTGGCCAGAAGCAGACTGGGCACTCTCACACACACACACATACACACACATCAACAAACACAGCTCAGCAGCAAAATCCTGTTTGCATCAGAAAAATAAGGTTGTCATATTGATTATGCAGATGAGGGGCTAACGGGGGCTAACTGCCTCTCGGCCAGCCGGTTACAGCTGACACGAGGAAGAAGGGATTAGGACAAATGTAGCTTGCTGTTTTCTTTCTACCATTTTGCATGTACCACTTTCAGGTTCACAACAGCATTGTTGCCTTTACTACTTTTTCGTTTGGTGAGGTTGAGACAGTTTGAAACAGTTTCTATGGAAGGAAGACTTCTAATATTCAATTAACTGGTTTAAATCAAAGTTTTTTACAGTAGACGAGATCATTTTTTACAGCTTCGTAAATGTAAGGATTTTATGTTTTTCTCTGTCATTTATGATAGTAAATAAAGATTCTTTGGTTTTTCGGACTGTTGGCTGGACAAACGAAATTGTGATGAGCCTTTTTCAAAATGTTTTGCCATTGTATAGACAAAACAATTCATACATTAATAGTGAAGATAATCGGAAGATTAATCGAAAATGAATGTTAGTTGCAGTCCTACCAAAAAATGATGCAGTCAGTTTCTGGCAAATTTTGAACAACTTAAATTGCTATGACATAATGCACATTAACAGACAAATGTACAGATACATATTAATATATCCTAGGGCTCCACAATATGTAAAATATTTCTTACACCTGGAGAACAAAATTTTTAGGGCAGGGAAACTCTGCAGCACTACAGTACTTCATCATAATGCTGTGATGTCACACATCTGACCTTTTTATTAAAAAAATTCAGCTTCTGATATTTGGATCTTGGACTTGGACACATTGTTGTTTCCATAATATTTTTGATTGATTTGAGCGGCTAGAACTAGCAAATATTTGGCATTTTTGCCTGATTAAACTACTTAAACGATTATGAAAACTGTTGAATTAATTTGATAAATTGACTAATTGTTTCAGCTCTACTTCTGGGTACAGTAGCCTGCAAGAACATATTGTGGATACATGGTTGTTAATACACTGTCTGCGTAGGTAGGTGTGTTTGTGTGTGTGTGTGTGTGTCTGTGCGTGCACGTATGTGTGTGTGTGTGTGTGTGCAAATGCGTGGGTGCCTGTATATGTGTACACACTTGTCTTCAGGTGTGTGTGTGTGTGTGTGTGTGTAGCCAGCCGGCAACCAGATTGCTATTTCCCCCCTCTGCCCCTATAGAAAGGCCTGGGTATTCTCTGGATGAGGGTGTGATGTACAATTGAAGGGCAGGATTGAAACTGATTACCTTGTTAACTCCTGGCACCCACTGGCAGCTTGAAATAGACCTGAGCGCCAGGGCCTGATTTGCAAATGAATTACCTCTCGCCCGGCCCTCCCCTTCCCCCCTCCCCTCCACTCCCCCGTCTTCCTCCCTCTCTCTCGTTCTTTTTTTTTTTGTCCATTCGATGCCAAGATCATCTTTTTATATTGTGCCATGACAGATGCTGTGCCGGGCTGCCATTGTTCCCCATCAGTTTTTCTGGGGCCGCGAGGAGAGCCAAAAGATTTCCACATGTGATTTTAACACAAGCGTCCCCCCTGCAGTACAGCCCAGTGCTTTATTCTTTGTATACCGGTACTGCAATCTACAGAGTTTTGGAGCGGGCGGAAAATGTTGGGGAGCGTCATTGTCTCTGTCTCAATGACGGGGAGGTATTTCTCTGATTAGGAAAGGTTCTAATTGGGAGGTATGAAAAGGACTGCCGGCTATTGAAGAAACCGCGGGGAAATTGATTGCTCTCCGTGTCTCCCTTTTGCTTTTTCTCTCTCTGTCTTTGTCCCCCTCTCCCTCTATGTAACACACTAAAAAGAAGTCAATTTTCTTTAAAACTTGGCCCTGGTTTTCATTTCCCTTCAGCACAGAGTCAGTGTGTATAGGCTGAGAAGAGGGAGATGTGGGCAGTCTATAGAGAGACGAGCTCGCTCTATGGTGTTTAATCTGTGTTTAGGATACGTGTGTATATGGATTTGTGGGTCCGTCGAGTTTTTCCTGCCTTAAAGTGAGTTGAAGATGGTTCATCAACCATGATAATGTAATACTGATACATGATTTATTTTTTCAATAGCAAAATAAATGCCTTGTGGCACAAGGCCTCATTTGCCTCCTTCTGCCTAAAGTAGGGACTGTTTTTTTTGCTTTCCTTTTTAAAATGCGACTGAAACCTTGTTATTGATTACATTATTTCACATCTAAAATTTAGATTGAAAAAAGCCGGGTTTTCTCAACCATTATAACACCCGAGCTGTTTTGGGCACCTCCTAACTCAATGCGGAGAGCATCAAAATTAACTAAGTGACAGATCTAATGATTGTAGTGTAGTTCCCTTACCAAGTTTTATCATTAAGGTTTTTGAATATAAACTTCTCCAACTTTTTGTACACAGGCTTGGTAATAATAATGCACCTCTTTCTTAATAGAAATCGAGGATGTTCAGTAACCATGAGACATGTAATACAAATCTTGCAAAATTTCTAGAAATGTAGTCCTTAAAGTCCTGCTCCACAAGTGTTCCTAGCACTCTTTTTCACTTGTGTGTTGTCCACGACCAGGTGTCAGATATGGGCCGCATATGAACAGGTGTGAATGTGCGTGTGTGTTAATCGCAGAGAGCCGAAAGGCAGGTCATAAATCACCATCTTCTTTTCTTATTCCTCCTTTTCTGACTTTTTTATTGACTGCACTTAACCCTCCCTCAGAGAAACATTAAGTGCTGAATTTGTTAGCCCCATTTTTAATGGACTGCTTTTCTCCACCATTTTGGGATTATGCTAAAGTAGAGCCCCCTCCATTGGGAAAGGGGGGGCGGACACTCGTGAACCGCAAATGTATGCGTGCATTTGTGTGTGTATGCACGCTGAATTACATAGAAAGCATAGAAGCATAAGTCTGTGTTTTGTTCCCTCTTGTGTGTTCTGCATGGAAGAGTGACAGCCCCTGACTTACCCCTGCATTATCCCTTCCTGTGTGTGTGTGCCTGTGTGTGTGCCTGTGTGTGTGCATGTGTGTGTGCATGTGTGTGTGCATGTGTGTGTGTGTCTCCCCCAAGCCCTCCTCTTTGCTGTATAAAACCCTGAGAGGTAGCTCTGATAGTACACACACAAGAATACAATTTCAATTTCAATTGGCAGCCCTGTTAAAAAGGAGCTATGGAGATGGCAATCAGGCCTGGGGGAAAGCTGAGCTCCCTGTATTATTGTGTGAGTGTGTGTGTATGTGTGTGCGTGTCCCTTGACTACTTAATATCAAGCCTTAGCCTTCTATTAGTTAAACAGGCAGATGTCACTGATGTGGACTGTGTATTCGTGCATTGTGTGTTTTATTTGTGTGTGTGTGTGTGTGTGCATGTGACTGTGCTTGCTCTGGTGTCCCCATCACATTGACTCTTTAATAAATATGCCTGCCATTCTATCAGCAGTCAAACAACATATGAATGCTCAATGACACGCTTGACAAGGCATGCAACTGTGGCAATTGGGTTGCGCGCACACACACGCACACACACTCTTATGAATGATGTCTCTTTCATAGCGTTACAGTGTCCTGTCTTCCTTTTACTGCTTCTCTTTTTCCCTCCTCTCCTCACTATCTATGACTGGTATCTGGTTGAGAGTCTGCTGTACACGTTATGAAAGAAGAAATAGCCGAGTCGGGCTTAAAATATGGTAATAGGTTGGTGATCTTTATAAAAAAGCTTAATTCTGGACCCCTACTTGTGATTTCATATTGAAGAGTTTTGTAGAGTTAGCACATGCGCGTCCAGGAGGTGTTCTAGGCATAACAAGATTAAACTGGCCGACAGATCATTCATATTTAACAACTTTTAAGTTGTTGTGGTTTTTTTTTTCAGATTACAAGTGTCAATCAAACAAAACGGGCAATTGAATTCCGTGGTCATGAAATTTTGACGAGCTGTTAAATTATTTTCTAATAATTTTACAGACCAGAGGAGTAATTGATGAGTTAGATTATCGATAGTTACAGCTCTGAATGTAAAACGTTTTCATTCTGTCAACCTTCAGTTGAAAATAAATGAAAACGAAACCTAACCTTATGCTACATTCACATTGTACTCAGATGGTCCCATTTGGGAAGTCATTCTTCCAACTTCTGTATATTCATGACGTATTCAATATGTACACAATCATGTCAGAATGTGGGATTAACGTGGACGCCAAAAAGAAGTTGTTCTACATTTTATTGCTCAGAGCATTTAAACAATACTTTGACAGCTGTTTCCAGTATTTAAGTGACAAGGAAGAGCAAAGGAAACATTACAACACTATGACTTTGGCAAAGGTTTCTTACCATCACCCAATTTTTACTTTCGTCTGCCATATTTCAGCTTCATATGACGTCAACTTGGCAACTCATGTACCAAAGTTTTCTCTGACTTTCTGAGTTGCCGTTCCAACGACGCCATTCACGGAAATTCTAACAGTCGGACAAATTACAAGTGTACCATTACATTCATTGTCCCAGAGGGGGGAATTTGTCTTGCAGTCTGATAAAATGGAGAAAACACGCAGAGCGAAATAAGGTACATGAACAACATAATAAGATGCATAAAACATGAATGTATGAACTGACAACAGGAAACCTGACCGAAACCTAGCCATGGCCAAAAACATCATCATCCCCCAGTAGTTAAATAAGGAAACTGATCATCAGCTGAGTCATCATAGAGATAACAGAATTATTCACACTGTTAGATCTGGCCTTTTGTAGTCCAAGTCTCTGCCCGGAGGGGAGAAGCTCACACTCTTCATGTAGAGGATGAAGAGGACACTGTAACATAACTCGAGCCTTAAAATAGCTCCTTCATTGAACATGTAAGACAAATTCTGCAATTTTTGTGTGTGCTCTGGTGCAATAATGTTCAACCAGATTTGTACAATACTAGGATGCAAAAAGGGCATTGCCACAAAAAGTGAAACTAACACATGATTTCGATTGACCTGTGTGCCTGTCCTTACTGCCTGCTGACAGGTGAGTGGTTGCTGTTACGTGTAGGGGACAGTTAAAGGGTTCACATGGCCAGTGGAAGAGATCCAGTCGAAGTGTGCCTGATACTACGTGGTAAACCTGGCCAGCAGTGGACAGTGAAAGGGTTAAAGCTTCACTCAGGACAGCAGCCCTGAGAGGTAATGCATGGCTGATGAGTGCTGGGCTAATGGGCAGCTCTGTTAGCTGGAAATCAAATGACTGCCTCTGCATTTTAAGTCCCTCTGTCGCCTCCATTGACTGACTAAAGATATTTATCTCCGCCGTGTCAAGGGGTGGGGGGGAGAAGAGGAGGAGGGGGGTTCAAGCAAAGAGAGGAAGAGAAAGAAAAAGAGAGGGGGTGAGGGAAATAAGGGGACCTGAAAAACCTGAAGACCTAATGCAATTATTAGAAACTTGACCACAAATGACAACTCATCTGGTGCCGGCTCTGTAATTAATTGTCTGCTAGCAGGAGCGCAGGGGTTTGGGAGGGTGAGGGATGGGGTGGGGTGGGGGAGAGAGAGCAGAGAATGAGAGGCAGGTGGGTGATTGGGAGAGGACAAAATGACAGGCGAAGAGAGACACAGGGAAATAGATGAGGTAAGATGAGGCAACAGCTTAAAGATCCTCGTTAGTGTGAATGAGACCATCGAACCGAACATGTACTTTGAGTGACAGAGGTCCAGAGAAAGCATGGGTAAGACGGCGAGAGGGGATGACGTGGATATAAGATGGGAGAGGCGAGGGGGATAAAAGAGCTGGAATGAGAAAAGTGCAGACAGTGTGATGGATCCAGTGACCATGTTAAATTGGTCAATATTGACCTCGCCAGGGCTCTGTTTAACACTCACACTTGTTTGTCCAGTTTTACTTAATTGACTTTGGATAACTAATTACCATTTCCCGGAAACAACAGCACATTACTCTCTCTCTGTCTCTCCCCCTCCCTCCTCTCTTGCTTGCCAGTCTCCGTCTTTCTGTCTTGTAGCTTTAATGAAGAGAGGCCGTCTGCATGTGAAATACCCCAAAATCTCGGAAACTGAATGATGCAACGTTTCGCCTTTTAACTCACCTGATTGGTGGTTCAGTCCCAGAAATTCCCCAAAAGACTTTTCACCCAAATGTCCTGGCAGGTCACAGCTGTGAAGCTCAATGAATGTCCATTGGCTGTGGCATCTTAAAAGGAAACTTTGCCGATTTTGAACCAGCTTTGTATCGTTACAGTGTGGACAGTATATGCACAATGAACAATGATTAACTTCCCTCCATCTTAATGCGCATTTGCTGTCAAAAGTAGTTGGTGGAACTACAGATTGAACTCGTGTTTTTTTTGTATGCCCACCTCTGTAGACTTTTTTCCAAGGATGGCAACAGAACCATTCAATTAAATCGTACACTTCAATGCCCACTCAATGATTGGATTAACGAACATGACTTTTCCTTGCCATCCTAGAAAAAAAAAAAACGTGTTGAGAGAAGGATGGCTCACGACACTCGGATCAAACTGTCAAATTTGGCAGATGTTCATCAAATATAAATCAAGCTCTATTTAACTGTAATATGAGAGAGTCTGTGACAAAGCCGACATTTTTTTCCTTCTTGAAAGTGGACGAGCAGAAACCAAGGCCTGGTTAGTCTGGTGTGCCCAATGCATTCTGTCTGTCTTACTGTAAGTTTTCTATCTTTTGTGTAAAAGTGAATACCACAGCCCATTTTCTCAATTTTCTGCTCTAGTGAAGAACTAATTTGGCATTTTATAGATATCAGGTCTAAGATCAGTGTTCATCAAACAAGCTTTTGATCGAGTGTGAAAATACACAATTGTGACTTGTGCGTGTATTTTCAGACACTGAAGACTCAGAACATCAAGTATTTGTTCTATCTTTTTAATGAAAGCTTTTTGACAAAAGCGGAGTAAGTGATTAAATTAATGACTGCTGCAATGTGTTTAGCTACTTCAGTTTCTGGGCCCTGAAACCTTTGCATGTTGGCTCAATGTCACAGCTTACTGGGCCATCGTTGATGCCTACTGTGTTTTTCCTACAATAACAAGTCAAAAGCTGTTTCTATCCAAAGTACCCGAAGCTTTTAGTTCCAGGAACTACTTTTCAAGAAAAACTTCAGCTCGTTGTTGTGTGCTTTTCCACTGTGGTTCAAAGACCTGTGAAGATTAGAGAAATTAGTCCATTCGGCTATACAACAACTTTGTCATATGTCCAACTATTGTATGCTTTCTGCTGTAACTCCATGTTGACGTGACGAAGCACAGTGAACAAAAAAGTCCCTGTATTTTTTGAAAGCACTACCCCCAGAACAAAAACTTTTTGGGGGATAAAACAACGGCCCTGGAACATAATTTAGACCCTGATCCCGTAGGTGGAAACACATGAAAGGTTCCTAGTCTCCAGGAAAAGTTCCAGCTGTGGAAACACGGCCAAAATGTCAGTTGTGAAAAAGACCTATTGTACCAACATTTTCCTGAATCAAGTCGATGACTAAATGGTTAAACATTACATTCATTTTGGCAGACTTCTACCTGAAGCAGCTAGTATTTGGAGAACTTGGGGTACGGCTTCTTGCTCAAGGTCATATAAACAGGAAGAGCCAACCCCACCAACCCTACCTACCTCGTCTACAACCTCTTATTTTCAGATGATTATAAAACAACTATGGACTATCGTTGACAAACTAGTTATTATAGGCATAGTACAGGAAAAACAGTAGGCTGTATTGCCGCTTTAATGATAATAATTGTTTTGTAAGATTTTTAATGTGCCACACAGTTTCTTGATGGAAGAAAAACTAAATTCCATGACGTGACCGCTACACCTGTCACAATAAATCCCGAATCACTGTCTGTCTGCTTTATTCCTGTCTCTCCATGTCTTCACTTCATCTCTCCCTCCCTCCCTCCCTCCCTCTCTGCCTGCTGCGTGCCCGGGCTATAATGTGCTCCTATGGTTGTAGTAAGCAGGCCACAGTGTCTCTGAGGCCTTGTGCTACACCACCATTACTATCTGGCTTGCCTCCACTACAAATTGGATGAACAGGCACTGACACATTTTCAATATTATTACATTAAACCAAGTGGATTTTGATTGATAACCTAATATTGGCCTAATGCAAAACATCAATCATGGCAAGTATATTAATTATTTAATATTGTGGCGTAATTCAGAAATCGATGCCGCCTCTGCGTTGAAGGCATGGAGGGAGGGAGGGAGGGAGAGAGGGAAGAGAGAGATAAGGAGAAAAGGAAAGCTCAGTCCCTGAAGACCTCAGCAGATTATATGATGTTTTGAAAAGAGAGATGAGGATGTAAAATGCTGTGTGTGTGTGTGTGTGTGTGTGTGTGTGTGTGTCTAATGGATAGAGCGATCCCTTCGGCCCGGGTGCGGACAGCGCCGGACAGCTTGCCCTTGATAAAGTCAAGACAACAGATGACAGAGTGGAGAGATTAAATGCAAGTGAAGAGCTTAATAAAGGCTGGATCACAAAAATAAAAGACAGGGAGAAAAAAAAGACGTGGTTATAAAAAAGGAGTGAGAGGGGGAAGAAAAAAGCGAAGGGAAATGAGTGGAGGAGGAGGGATCGAGCGCTGCGTCTCCCCTGTGTTAGATTGTTTCTCACTAATTGCGCTTCATTAGCGGATTACACACACTGTCACCACGGTAACAAA